>NW_027094087.1:83046990-83534986 GCF_029207755.1 Chamaea fasciata | reverse complement strand
CGTTTTCTGTGATGATGTTACGTCTGTGACCTTATGTGAATAGTACTGTATCAGTCTTGTAAAAGCTAAATTAGTCGTGCAGATGGAAGGGGACATAAAACTTGTCCTGTATATTGTGATTTGTATCTCATCTTATGTCAGAACTCCCAGTATTGAAGAAAAAGAAGTAGACTACTTCTCGCAGGACAGCTGACAAACTTTAGAACTTCTACTCATGGTCCCTGAGCAGTTAAGGCACTGCAACAGAGCCACGAGGAAGTAACCAGCTCTACAGTGTGATAATTTTTAGTATCTATGCAGTACTCCAAGGATAGTATTTGATTCTGATAAACTTCTCACAGGTTATTTTGTCCACTCAAAACTTGTAGAATAACTACAACCCTATTGCAGCTTTGTACTCTACAGACCTTCGTACCAAGGAGGAAAAAAACCTGGGTTTAGTCCTGTATCATCCTAGTGGATTTGAGGTTTTATTTTTAGTGTAACTCATACAAAACTTAAGACTGACTTACAGAGGCACCCCAAGAGATCATTCAGTTTCCCCCCACAGCTGGGCTTGCTGGACCTAAGACATTCATAGCAGATGCTTGTAAAGGTTTTCAGTAAAGATTTAGCTATGGCCCTAAGTGATGTCTTCCAGTGCTTACCTGCAAAAAGTGCTCAACAGTGGGTTTAGTCCCTTCAAAAGGATACCTTATAAGTGGTAGACTAACATCTGGAAAAAAATAAACTTTCTGTTTTTACTGCAAGAAAATTTTAAAAGTCCTAGTAAAGAATGTTTTAATACAGCATAAGTAAGCTGGGATACAAAGGTTTCCTAACCTGCCTCTTATCCTGTATCTATGCTCCTATTTTCTTTGCCTCAACACAGCACAAGAAATGTGGGAAATAACTGTTCAGAGAACAACCTTTGTAAGGATAAAACACAAACACAGAGAATACAAGGAGCAAAGGACCTTTTTACATAAGATCTCAGAGCCTGGATGAAACTCTAAGTTTCCTTGTTGACACTAGACCTGACCTAGCCAAGGTTCATCAACTCAATTTACCTTCAAGCTCAACTCAATTCACATGAACACCACTGCAGGTGTCCTCTTCATCACCACAGCAGGCACCTGAACCCAGACATAGCTACCCATGAGTTACAACATTGTTTGCAATAGATTGACAAATGTAATTTATTGGAGTGCAATGAGTGCCTCCCAAAGGAATATAGTCTGAATGAAAAATGAGAAGGGAGTAAAGTTCAGTCAGTTGGACCCTAGTTGTGCAGGTAATTAAAAGAAGCTCCCAGCATTCCCTAAGGAATCTCTACGTCCATCTCTACGTCCATTAGCAGGATATGGCTGTCATAAATATGTTCCCCTTCGTGTTTTTTGAAAACTTGATATCAAATCCTTTGAAAAATGGGTAGAAAAAGAAACCTAAACAATTTTGCTCTGAAGTGCAGAAAGACAATGATAACTGAACAATATAACTGCAGAATTACCAATGCCTTTAAGTAGCCAGCAGGGACATACTCAATGAATCTCTGAAATGTGATTCTTGACACAGAGCATGGACTTGTGGAAAAAAAAAAGGAAAAGTCTGTGTGAGTTGGTTTAGGGGGATTTTTAGGGGACTGCACTTCAGTCTTTCCCACCATCCAATGAATTAGGCTACAAGATCACTAAAATAAATATGGCAGTCAATAAAACAGATTTGGTAATTGCAACCACCTGTCTGAGCTTTTGAATTGGGGTTAAACATTACCTATATGTGATCTTTTCAAAGTGCAAGTCTTTATTTGGATTGGACAAAGCTTAGAGTCTTCGGCAGATCTTCAAGTAGTGATATATGGAGATGATTTTCAGGAAAAATATTACAAAATTTCCTATTGTTAAATATTTTTTGTCCATTTAAAAATGTATGTTTGCTGTAGAAGAGGCTACATCAGTCCTCATTTAAAAATGTAGAACTGCCAGTAGCCAGGATAATTAGATTTAGTATTAATGTGAAGGTAAATTTGACTCAGCTGACAGGACTCTCCCTTCTGATTCAAGCTCTAATACTTTTCACAGTGCAGTGAACTAAAAGTGTTTTAGTGTGGACTTTTTTTTCTCATGAAGAACCACAATCCTGACCATAGCCACTAATGGTTATTAGAGATTCCTGATAGTGTTCATAAGCCAGTGGTGAGTGAGCCATGTTTTCACAATGTCTGTGAATTTTTTTCTGAATGCACTACCCTTCATCTACTGCTCTGAGCAGCAAATGGGGAAAATATAGGCTACAGCTGACATTGACATCATGCCTGAGCCACCTGGGACTTTCCATGGGACACTGAAGGTGGAAACTGTGCTTGGTAGGAGGACTGGGCCAGGAAAAGACAGGCCAGATACAAACCAGTATATTAGAGGAGCCATGAACAGTATTTCTGTAAGTACCCAAATGTGCACAGACAGCAGTTTGCAGGCCTGTTTGTTCTCATGATGTGTGGCTCTGCTGAGAGCCATGCTGTGCCTGTGGAGTAATGTAAGCAGATCCCAATTACCCTTAAATTAGCCTGCACACCAAATCAAGGACACCAAGATTAACACTGGCTGCAAAGTTTGCCTAAGAAGCTCTTTACAGCCCCAAGCATCATATGTGGTGCTGAAGCTGCTCCAGGTAGAACTGGGCTATGATTTAAAGCAAAGTGAGCAAGGGCAGCTTGACAAAAGGCACGTGAGCTCCTAACTCATATATAGAGATCTGCCTATTGCACCGTAGAATCCCGTGGCTATCCTGGGTGTCAACACAAGAGTCTGCCCTGAAGCAGGATGGTCCAGGCATAGTTCTCCAGGGCCACCTGCAAGCTGCAGCACTGGTCCCTTGGCTGTCAGCCTGGGACAGGCACTGAGCAGCACTTGCACAAGTTTGCCAAGTGTTTTGTGACCTTAACTCTGCTGACTTTCAGGAAGTTTAAGGCAGCTAAGCACCCAAATGATTTTTAAAATGGAAATTAAATTCTAAGGAACATATGGCCTGTCCACGCCACAAAACAAATGTGGCAGATTTAGTCTAAATAGCAGGGGCAGCAACAGTAGCAAGGATGGGATAGTTTCCATGTCAGTATGTGCTGAAGGTCACATACGTATTCAGCTCTTGGAGTCAAGAGTTTGCACCCTAGCACTTACCTCAGATAAAGCCTGAGTTGATGCATCTTCACTACTTTTCTTATGACATTTATTTTAACTAGCAAACATAAATGTGCAAACAGTATGGATGCATTTATATTCGTGGATTTAGAAGAAAAGTCATTTTTATGGTTAAATCAGTGAACTCTGGGTTTGTTCTGGTCCAAACCTGTCGGTGTGATACAAATAATTCCCAGGCATAGTTCAGGAGTCAGCACACATGAGGGACAACTCCCCACACACATAGAGTTCACAGGCAGGCAAAACTGCTCTGGGAGATGTCATAGTTTAACCCTAGCTAGCACCAGCCTAAAAGAGTAAACCTCATGGGTCGAGATGAGAACTGGAAAAAAGTACTAATATTATTATTAAATTGAAAAGGAGAGAAAGAGCAGAATAAAGCCCAAGAAGGGCAAGTGATGCACAGTACAGTTGCTCAACACCTGCTGACAGATGCCCAGACAGCAGTAGACCTCTTCCATGAGTTCCTATACTGAGCATGATGTTCTACCATATGTAAAAGCCCCTTGGGCAGTTTGGGTCAGCTGTCCTGGTCATGACTCCCTCCCAGCTTCTTGTGCACCTACTTGCCTGCAGATGATGGGAAACAGGCAAGTCCTTGACTCAGAGGAAGCACTACTCTCAAACAGTTACAATATCAATGTGTTATCAACATATTTCTCATGCTAAGTGCAAAACACAACTTTATACGAGAAGAAAAGTAACTATCCCAGCTGAAACCAAGGCAGAAGAGTAACACAGTTTCTTTGCAGAGATGGACCTTGGTACCAACCAATGTCCATGACTGCTCCTAGGCATATTTTACTGCTGTAAAAGTAGTTCTTTGAATACAGCATTTTCACTTTGCTCTGTGGTCATGCCAGACATTTCAGGCATATTTTTAAGCATTTACTCCTTAATGTTTTTGCAGCTTTCCCACTTAAACACTTACTGCAAATGTTTCACCCTGAAGAGACAGCTGTGACCAGCTTTGTCCAAATAACTCTCTATTTATTGTTACAAACCTGCATCTGCAAAGACAATTCAGTAACTCACCTCATACACACACACATTTCTTTCAGAGAGGGACTACTTATATACTATGAAATTCGTGAATGCTTTCCAGGAGTTAAAATTCCTCAACATCCTCAGCAGTACACTAAAGCAAGGTCTATGTGCATGACCCACACAAGAATGTCAGTGTGTGTACTCCTGCAAAGTGCCAGTTCAGACCACCTTCACGTCTTGAAGAAACTTGCAATAAAACTAAAGATATCTAAGAGGAAGTATGTTATTCTTCCTTTTTTGTTGTTATTTGGGAGCCAGGAGAACTGTTTCTTGGTGTGACCAGTCATAGAGGAAAATTAGGCCTGCAACATATTAATCATCTTAAAGCTCCTAGAGACTCACAAAAAACAAGTTACACGGCCTGAAAATATAAAAATCATCTCTTTCTATTTTATGTGAGAGCGTGGGCATAAAAATGGAAATAATCCCCTCAGGACAGAATCCAGGGAGAAAAAGCAACATGACCCTGAGTTATAAACAGGAAGAGATTTTCAGTGTACTGCAGGGGATTTAGTGGAGGGATCCCCATTAATGTTAATAGGAGGCGGAGGGATGAATCTCACGCACTGAAGTGGAAATTCAGCCCTTCACGTCAAATGTCCTGACAACCAAGCAGCTTGGCACTGCCTATGCACCCAGCCCAAAGTAGGGATGAAAACAGTTAATTGCTTTCTGATGTTGGAGTTGAACTGAGGATACCATATGAGGATAAGGCATCTGGAAATAATGCTCCTTTTAAGAAATCTGGGAGGTAAGTGCCTGCTTTGCTGCACAGGCATGGGATCCCTCACTCTGCAGCTCTCTGGCAAAGTCTAACATGAACATCATTTAGATTAGATGAGATTAACCTTAAACTACATTGACCATGCAAACAAGACAATCTAAGTGAACTGACATATTTGCTAACCGTTTTTTTGAAAACATAAATGATTCTCTCTTCAAAGCTTTTAAACAAATTACAAGCCAAAATGAACATAAAGGCAAGATGAACTATTCTGTTGCAAGGATCTTGTGTTTTTTAAATAAAACCTGAAGCTTTTTATGTTTCTTAATGTCTAGCAATGTAAACTATGAAACATGATGGTGCAGTCTTCATTCACTGCATTTTCTTAGCCGAATTTTGTCTTTTTATAACAGAAGAAATATTGACAAGAATCTACTGGACTAAATAACAGATTTCTCTCAATTTTGAAAGAAGTTCAGATTTCATTTGCATTCTCCTTGTTCCAGGCTTGCCAGGAATGTGAAGCCCCATAATGTTGTGGCTGAGTTACGCAATCTTGGCTCAGACTTCTAATTACTCGGTTTGAGAATGAGCTGTGGAAAAGTCTGTAGAGCAAAGATAAGGAAGATAAAGCTGCAGACAGGTAAGAATGCTGAGACAGGATCGTTAGTAGCTCTAGGTTTCAAGAAGAAGAGCACTGTCATGGAAGGTTATAATACAAAAAAAAAACAAAACAAACAAAAAAAAACAAAACAAACAAACAACAAAAAAAAAAAAAAAAACCAAAACCAAAAAACCCCAAAACCAAGCAAAAATCGAAACAAAAAACCCAAACAAGCAACCAAACACTAACAACAACGAAAACACAAACAGAAAAAACCCAAATGCAATGCTGAAAGGCAGCAGCTCAGGAGCAGAATCTATGCCATGCAGCAAAGCTGTTCAATCCTCTTCCTGACTAATGCCTACCTGGCCTGCAAGCTCTCTTTCAGTGTCTTATTCGGGTGGAAAATATAATAAACCATGTGGCTTCATAAGCATAGCTAACTTTTGTGTGTGTTTGCTAAGACATAATTGTTTTATCCCTTAAAAGTGTGTATACCTCGATTGCAGGGACTCGTTAAAGGGCTGAACATGCAAGAGGAGCAAGTGTCCCAAAGACACACCGTCACAGGAGTGCAATTCCGAGCTGTGCAACAATGCTTGGATTGCATTTTGGGACAGAAGAAAGAACTTGCTAATCTGTCATTTTATTAATCAACTTGATTAGGTGTAAAAACATGCATGTTGTGTAACAAAGCCCTTAGGGCATTCATGCCGTTGTCAGGGTCAGCTTTCTCTGTGGTTTCTCTGCCTGGTTATTTTGTAATTAATGTCATTCCCAAACAAGCAGCTCAAGACCAGCATTTCTCTAGGGTTTTCAATTCAGTGTCACTCTTCTTTTTACAAACTTCGAGCACTGAGCCATGAAACCAAGAGTATCAGCATGGATTTAGGCATTTTATGCATAGTTGATTGAAGTTTTAAAATTGTAACTCTTAAGTTAAACTGCCTGCCTTCAGTTCGTAGTAGGGGAACTCCTAGAACTGCAAAGAAAAAAAGTAGCAGCAATGCTGTTTCCATTACCAGATACCAAAAAACCCACCAGTATATACTGCTCACTACCAGGGACCACCACAGTCTGTGCCAAGGGCATCACACCATCCTTCAGAGAAACCACTCTATCCTCTACCAAATTCCTCAAGTTAGAAATTGCTTTGCCAGGTGCTTGTTCTTTATGAAGAAACAGCATTATAGACAGTCCTGGATGTTACCTCTTCTACTCGATCTTATTTAACTTTGCTGACTTTTGGCTTCCATACCCATTAAAGCTGTTTACATTAAGCAACAAGATGTGGATTTCTCTTCAGAGATATTTTTCACAAAACTTGATGCTTTCACAAAACATCCATCAGGCAAGGATGCTCTGACTTAAGAAATACTCCAATAGTTCCCTTCTTTGACGTGTCCTCAGAGGTCAAGAGGATGGAGGTTTTGCAGGGGTTGGCCTGAGGTTATTTACAGGTTGGTCTCTGGTTGACCAAACAGCTGGGACCCTCACTTAGTAGAAGGAGACACTTTTGCATGTCAGCAGATGATAGCCATGATAGCATCATCAGGTCAGCAAGCCCTTAAAAGCATAGAATTATTCTAGCCCCAAATCTCCTCAAAGAGGCTCCACTTCCATATCCATCAACCATGGTTGTTGGCATATTTGCCGTACACCTAAAAATTCCCTCCTTTTCCGCAGTAATTTCTTGTCTATGGAGGGACTCTAAGCTGAAATCTAAACTCAGTTGAAGCTGTCAAGCTGGCTTCTTAGCAGTGACTTACAAAGCCAGGTGTCATTATTTCTCTGAAAGACACAAAGGGAGGAAACTAAGCAATTAGAGGATCTTGTAAAATCCTGTCAAGCTGCAGAGTGGTCTATTTATTTTCCTATTGATCTTGCCTTTCTTTCTTTGAGGAATAATGACTGTCTCATCAAATGCCTCAAGTTCCCCTGTGTCACACTGCGCCTTAACCTTTGTAATGCTAAAGATCTCAGATTTGCAATTCTGTATCCTTTCACTCTGCAATCGTTCACCTAAACTGCTGTGGTGATATTTTTTCTGTCTCATCCTCCTGCTGTTATTCTCAAGCCCTTGTCCCTCTAAACTCAGATATCAGATTTCTCACAGGAGATGATTGCTCTGGCATGACAATTGTTCTTTTTTCCTATTTTTTTCCATGTATCCTGTTGCTGAATTTCAGTTTAGCTATGTATCAGATATGTGTTATTCATTATTATACATGGATAATACTCAGCCAATGATTTTCCCTTCTGTGAAGATGTGCCAGAAGCTAGTCTGAAGTCAATGATCACCTTGCAGGCTACTACATTAAATAAAAAAAAAAAAAATAAAAATAAATAATAAAAAAAAAGCCTGCTTTAAATTTATTTGGCAGTTTTAATTTCCAAGGAAGCTATGTGATATTGTAAAGCACTTGAGAAAGGAATGGTGTTTTCCCATAAATTAGTTGAACATTAAAAGTTATGGACACTAAATGTTACCATAATTTTCTAACTGCCACCACTGTATTTGTCTATTCATCTACAGTTAAAAGTAATGTTTTACTTTTATGTGCTTGGGTTTACAAAAGCTGAAAAAAATTGGAGCATTTTAAATCTGAAAACTTCCTTGCAGGCATAATTTTTTTAGCATAAATAGCACCTTCCTGTGGGCTGTGAGGACTCAGGCAGCTGAGATATTGCAGCTGTCTGTGCTGTGAGAAAACGTTGTTCAGGCAAACCTCAGCCCTCCCAGCCCAGCCGTACTGAGTCAGCCACGTGTGGTGCTTACTCCTGCTATAACTGTGTGAATCCTGCTGAGCACATTTTGTGACAGACGATAAATCCCAAACAGGTTAAATGAGACACCCAACCTGGTTACTTACAGTCCTTAAAAATGCTTCAGGCCAGGTATGGACATGAACAATGTCAGTGAGACCAGCACACAACACCCTGCCTCTGGGAACCTGGGGCTGGAGCCAAAGGCATTTTCAGGAAGGCGATGTGCTGCAGAAGCTAAAGGTGCAGAGAACAGCATGACACAAATGCAAATGAGCCTCACTGAAGGTCAAAGAGTCACAGAAGGGAAATCAGGAAGTCTGTCTAAGCCTTTCTGTGGGTCAGATTAGCTGGGATAATGTCATTCTTGACAAATACGTATCTAACATCGTGCATTGAGCTTTGATACACTAGTAATTTTATTTTTTTTTTCATCACTCAGAAAGGAATTGCTTAATTCAACCTCAGCAGATCCAACAGAACAATATAGAAAGGAAAATCTGAGTATCTGTGGATTATATGGATTTGCTTTTGAAAAATGATGTCTCATAGATGGGTTGAATATATTTAACTGGCAGCATTCTAGATGACATCAAGCCATGGCCTGATGCCAGACAGGAGGAGGTATTAAAAAAAAAAATAATTAAATCTAAATATAAGGGCAGTAAATAATTTCCCCCTGCAATTAATAACAAGTAACTAAAAATACCAAACCTTCCACTTTTATTTACAATGAAGTCAATGGTTCTGGTTGGCTTGCAAAAACTTTCATAACTTGAGGGGAGGAGGAAATGTGTCTAAACACTAAATAAATAAATATTGTTAAAAATATTAAAACAATAAATAATTAAATCTCTATCTTTTTTGAGTCTTGGACATCTCTCAAATTGTTCCTCAGTCACCAGAATGAAATTTCAATTATTTATTCAGTTAAACTTCTGAATAAAAGATATATATTCTAGGAAAAAAAAAATCTAGCATAGAGTGGTCAAATCTTTCTCTAAAATTTTATCTATGATGAACAGAGTTTTTACCTGGAGTCTTGTTTGCTTACCCAAATTTTTTTCACGGACTGAAGCCTTGTTTTTCTTACTGCCATTGGTGGATCAGGAGAGCTACTGTACCACAGCCAAGCTTTTTTTTGTAATTCTACATAATGAGCAAGAATAAAACCAAAAAAACCTTCTGTTTGTATGTTTACTGATATTAAATGACAGATACCCTGTGGCAACATGCAGAATTGTCATTCACTACACAAAATGGGCCAGATTCTCTGATCTGGTGTCATCGCTTTTTGTTACATTTCATTGCAAACACAATCCAGACCTAAAGCCTTGTTCAAGCTGACATGGTGAGGATTATCGCATTGCTCAGATTATCCTTTTGAACAGAGACCAAGTCTGTTCTCCTGGGACTTCTTCCTTTACCATTAAGTATAGCAAGGCATAGGGTTCTTGCTTAAGGACAAGAAAAATTATTTACCTCCTTACCACACCACACTGAACAGAGCCTTATGACTACTTTTAGCCTCTCTGTGATAGGATTGACAGAAGGACTTCCCCCAGATGTAGCCACATGTGTGCAGGGAGGTGAAGAGTATTGCACTAGGTAGTGTAAGCCTAATTTGCTGCCTAATTAGCTTCATTGTCTGGGGCTTTCATGTTTAACCGATTCTTCATCTTGCCTGAGTACTCAGTGCCAATCTGCAGAGTAACAGCATGTCTGTCAGTTTATGCTTTGCAGGAAGGAATTTAGATTCCAGATGCTCTGACCATTTTTCAATATTTGTAAGTAGTATGTGTCATGGGATACTCAGAGATAAGTAGAGATCTATTGATTGAGAACACACAACTGACACCATGAATGGTTTCTAGCATCAGCACTTCATTATTCCTCAGTACAACCTTTTCTACCGTTTTTTCTTATGTATAACACCTGTGTGCCCTTTTACTCTTTTGGGATTGGTCAATGCACTTCAGCAATCCATGCTCCTTTTCCTTTAACGATGGTTGCCTGTCTTACACAGCTGCACCTTATCAGGGATGAGATTGCCTGCAGCACTATCTCTGTTTTTTAACAATCCATTCTCCCACAGTCTGTGTGTACTGAAGAGACTCCAAAAGATTTTGACAGCAAAAGTTCAGAACATTGTGTGCTCAAGAAATGTCAGCTAAAAATTATTAGGTACAATATATTGAATTAAGGAGGAAAAGAAAGGGTAATAAGATAATACCCAGAACCTAAGGTAGTGTTCTCATACTCAGTCAAGGAGACAGCCAGGCTTGGAAAGAAAGAAGGGACAGTCCGGGCTGGTTTGGCACTGCCTCAGCCCCTGCTCCCTCTCAGCAGGGCTGGGCCGGGCTTACCACAGAAGCCCCTGGAAAACAGCTCCCCCTCTTCTTGAAATTCAGGAGAGGTGCTACCCCTGAGCTACTAGAGGATCTAGTACCAGGAGGATTAGAAATCACTCCTATCTTTATCCCTTTTACTATGCAAGTTGATGTTGGCCACTTGGAGAGCAGAAGATCATTAGCAGAGAAATGAGTGAGACAGAGTTGAAAATTGGATTCCTGGGTTGCACGTTCCTCTGGATTTTCACTTTGAAAAGGGATGAACTTGTGGATAGGTGATCAGAGTATTGTTGGAAGAGTTCAGCTCTCGCTGGTGATCCTGTATGAGCCCCAACAGGTCACCTAATCTGTCCGTTTGCCAGTTCTTTTTGCTGTGACACAGAAAGAGTAATGTTTTGTTTCCCACATCCTGAGATCATGTGTTCTTCCCTTTTCTGAAACAAAGAGCATCCTAACTGTGAGCTGCACTGAACACAAGGACATTTTGTTTTCATTTACTCACGTCCAGGTAACAGCGTTATCGTCTGACCAGACACCCCAGGAGGAGCTAAAAGCAGAGCCTTAAAAAAAAAAAACCCAAACAAAAACAAAAACAAACAAACAAACAAACAAAAAAAACAAACAAAACCACAAAAACCCAAAAACAAAGCAAAGCCATCCTGTAAACAAGCTGCCTGTTGTATGGAAACCAGAATACTCCCTATTGTAAGGGTAATTTTGTTCATTAACTGAATTTTTAAGCATTAATACTGTGGTCAATCCCCCATTTTCTCATGTAACTACAGTTCCAAATAGTCAAAATAAAAAGTAGTTTTAAGTAAAGCTGAGAGTATGTCAACCAGTATTTTCAGGGGGGCTGTGGTAATAAGTTTGAGCTGCTGTATGCATGACAGCAAAAGAGAGGGGAGGTTTTTTGTACAGTATGGCTGAAACAAAAAACGAAGTGAGGAATTGTTATATGAAACCCATATACTACATGATCTGTGCTGACAGACAAAATCCAGCAACCTCCCCAGCTGTGGTTTTGCAGTAGTATTAAGTGCCTGTTTAGGAAAGCCCAGTGCAGCATACTCTGCAAGACCTTTGCTGCTGCTGAATCACTCTGGTTCTCACAGACATGTTTTTTTTTCCATTTAGATGAGGAATTAATTGCTCTGTGCTACCACCTCATTTACTTTAGACACAGAACTTCATAAGGTCAGCACGCCTGTGACATTTGAAGACTTTCTACTCATCAGTTATTTCCTAGAGATGTATTTGTGAGTGAAATAGTGGAGGGAAATATGTCTTTCGCTCTTTACAGCAGTGGTGTAGGACTGATATTGGAAATTTGTTTTGCATTTTCACATGAGTAATTACCAGATGAAACCAGGGGATTAGTGGGGATAATTGATAAATATTTGGCTTTGGCCAAATAACAGTAAACAGTTGCATCCCATTCTTGCTATTTTGCTTTAAGGGCCAAGACTGTGATGCCATCCACAAAAATCAGGCAAATGAGTTTTTGTCTCTCTTTCTTCCCTGACAGCCCCTAAACTGAGCTCAGTGAGTCAAGGCACTGGTCAGACATGAGAGATCCAGATTCAAACCCTCATTCTGCCTTATTCAGAGCAGTGATTTCAACCCTCCTCAAAGACACCTAATCTATAAAGTAAATACAGAGTATATCTTGTTACATTTTATGTAAAATGAATATTCATACAAGCAGAGATTCAAACTGACATTTTGCAGCAAGGGCCTTTATTAAATTACCTCAGAGATTTTCTTTCTCTTCTGAGAGAAGAATATTTAGCAATGTGAACTGTGACAAGCTGTAAGTGAAAAGCCTTATTCTGAAAGAGTTTTTAAATGTTTGTAAATGTTTTGTTTTAGTGGCCAAATCAGAAATTCAAACATCGGTACAGCTCAGACATTAATGTCCTCTCAGCTTCATTGTTTTCTGATAAGGAAAACGCAGTAGCAATGGCGGATTCTGAAGAAGCTTGCTACATTTTATATGCAAAACATTCAGTGTTAAGCTCTTCTGTGAGGAAGTACACTCAGTCCTTCATAAAATTATGAGGTGTGCATTATGAAGGAAAACAATTTTCTGTATCTAAATATTTATTTAGTTTTTAGTATTCTATCGCAAAAAATCCAACAAACCCTTCTGTTCTCTTTCTGCCCTTTCCTGAACGATTTCAATTCTTTTGGCCCAGTTGATCTTACTATCCACTGCCAATGGAAGATGTCACCCTTCTAGTAAGGAAATACCTTACTATATTTGATGGGTTTATTATGGTCTGCATTCATCTTTCAAAAAACTAAAGAGAGGGCCTGGGGTATCTAGAGAAAGGATGTTTAAGAGCTTGTGGAACACATGTAACATGCAAATCATATATATTGACTTCCCAGTCTAAGGTCTTCCAGGTTTCTCTGAGTGATTCTATCTTGGTTTCACCAGAAGTATTTTGAAGCAGATTTCCCTGTTGTGCTGTGGTTCACACTGATGAAGTGTCACCAAAGTGCATGAACTACGTTACCCATGGATTGAAGTGACCTGGAAGAGTGCCAGGAGCACTCATAAAGCACTCCAATTCCTAAACAGCATGCAGTCCACAAAGAAAGCAAGAACTAGTCCAAAATAAACTCCCCTGAAAGGCATCTCTCAGGTCTTCACAAACATCTACTTTGATCTGCAGACGTACTGTGCTATTTAAGTGTTTGTACAGAGCAAATGTAGCCTTTGCATCCTACCTGCGAAACAGCACATTCTTACTCTGGAGAGAGCAGATAGTATTGAAGACAGGGCACGCTTGGGTAAGGGACTCTTGGTGTCACAGTGTTGGAAGAGGTGAAAACTCCTCAATGCCCCTGTGAGGAAGGGTGGGACCAATTGCACACAGGATGGGCTCTTCCTTACTTGCCAAAACTCACTGTGCATTCAAGAGGCCTTCAGACACAGCTAGGTCAGGAGTGTGGCTCCTCACAGGACTCAAGGAAACCCAAGAGAGCAAAAAGGTACTGTCTGCCTCACTGGAAGGGTCACAGATGGTTTTGAGAGCAGTAGGAAATACTGCTAGACGTGGGGTATGGGTCAGGGTGCAGCCTCCTGTAACAGCTCTGCAAGGGTGGTACCCCAGACATGTCCTGAGAGGTTGCCTGGGTTGAGGGTGGATAGCAGTGTTTGATCAAAGGCTCTGCAAAGATCCCACTGAGCAGTGACATCCCTGAGGCTTCTGGAAAACACACCTGGATGGCTTGCAAGAGCCCTACTGCTGTTCTGCCTGGATAGCATGTGTCTCCACAGCTTTACTACTGGCCTTCAGGTTACCCAGCCAAGCAGCTCAGTGGCATCCCTGTGCGTGTCAGTAAGCATTTCTCTTCTGAGCCCTTGTCCAGCCCCTCAACACCATGCCAAACACAGCACACTCGTAAAATCTGCAACTCAGGACCAAGGCCTACAAACAGCGTGAGAGGTATAGTTACCCTATGTTGGGGCTGGTTTCAAGCACTTTTCTCTATCAAACCACCTTCCTGCTTTGCAGAGTATCATTTTGTTTCTCAGATTTTCACCTTTGCCATCACCAACGGCAAGCCAAATGCCTTCCTGCTCTTACAAACCCCATCTTTCATTTTCTGTGCTTCTACTTTCTAAATAACTGCAAATTCCTTAATTTGGACCCAGATTGAAAGATTGGGTTTGCTTCCTTTGTCAGACAAAATCACACAACAGAGTGTGGCTGCACTTCCAGGCACATCAGGCAGTGAGAGCCCCCTCCATCCAACCTGCTCCATCCCTTCCATCACCACTTGCCCATCACGGTGCTGTGACCTCTGCAGGGCACTGCTCCGAGCCGAGTGTACTCAGGTACAGGTGCCTCCAGCTGACTCTGAATTCAACTCTGGCTTTTGGAGACATACATGTACATGAAAGTAAAATTAAAACTAGTTTTCTTAAACCAAACTGTTCTACATACAGTCTTTTACATGGGTTTCATGCTGAAGTAGGAGACAAACTCCATTTGAAACACTTCCCCTATTTGTTGTCTTCTTTTGAGGGCAAAGCAATGAAGCATGAGAGTGCTAACATGTGGCAGTATTGAATTACTTTTCTGGTTTTCTTCTTTGTTCATCCATGAGAGGGAATAATGCCCGCAGCTTCTCAGATATGGAAAATCATATATTAAGTTTATTGTGTAATACATATTTACTTTGAACAAACACCTTCATCTTCAGCGGTAATGGAGAAAGTCAGATATCTTTATTGCATCTATTTATAACTGGGGTTTTTTTAAATCAGTATCATATTTTTATACTCATCTACTATGCCTCTTTTTTTTCTCCTGAGGGTATTTGTCTGCCAAATAGCAACTGATCATTGATGAGCAGATGTAGGAGAAATCTTTGTTTAGACACAGGGAAGCCTCTAAGTAGGAGGACAGTAGATAACTTTCAAATGCTTTAGCTAAATAGGAGACTTCTGAAATAGCAATATCCAATATTTTAACTGTCAAGGGGAATTCAGTAGGTTGAAAAATGTGTCCAGTAATAAGTTTCATCTATAAACTAAAGAAGGATCTTGCAGGCAGCTATTGCAGAATTGAAATAACTTATGTCTAAACACATTTAGCTACTCTCCTGTGAAATTACAGCAGACACCAACACAAAAACCTGCAAAAATATATATCCCAAGTAAAGGTGATTTCAATGCAAACCAGGACATTTCCATTTGGTCTTAGGGGGGTTTTTTGTTTGTTTGGAGGGGGTTTTTTTTGGGGGGGGTTGTTTTTTGTTGGTTTTTTATTATTATTTAATGTATACATTAATTAATTAGCAAAAAAAAAAAAGCGGAGGAGCAAAATCACTTGGCTCTTTCTAATCAGTCTCTGGCTGCATGGTGCCAATTGCATGGTGTTAACTGCAATCTGCCACTGACAGATGTACTCAGGTTTAGATGCTGTTACTTAACCTAGAGGCTGTGACAGTGTTTGGATAATTCTGATGTTATCCTGAGAGGATTAGGATTCACAGACAAATCTCTTCTCCAATGCGTATCTGAAGATGATGTACATTTGCAGGAGACCGGCTGTCACAAACCTAATTTGGCCTATGTTTTTATTCGAACATATGTGGTTTCTCAAAGGAAGTGAATTGTAGGCAGAGATGAAAGCCATTCAGTGCCTCTGATCTCGGCGATGTCACTTCCAAATGAGATCACCTTCGCTGCACATTTTCTTTTCCTGGCAACAATCTGAGGGAATTTACTGAATTATGAACACAGTCTTTTATTTTCAGGGTTTCAAGAAATTGGACTAGATCCTGATACATTGCTTTATCTTCAATATATAATGAATATTATAGAAAAAAAAATAGGGCTTTCTTGTTTTCGAGGTAATATAATTTTCTGTGAACTGAAGGAATATAGATACAATACCACCAAAAAGCTTGGGTTTTCCTCAGATCCACAACACCAAAAAATGCATCTAGAAGCCATTTGAACTCCTCTTATTGTTCCGAAAGAAAAATAGCAATGTAGGAAAACCATCCTTCAAGTAGTAAAAGCAGCACCACTTTTCAGAGGTGAAATGTAGAAGCGAGGCTTGTAATTTTATACACAGTACATAAGGAAATCCTTATACACTGGAAAGACTGAATCTGGTATCAAGTTTTACCTCGTCAGAAAAGTCAAAAGACATACTGCTGCTCTTGATAGAGGTATGACAAAATTGTCAGTTTTTATTTCAACTTCTTTTTGTTGGTACATTTTAATCAGAAACATCACAGTAAGAGCCACCTTTCAAATGACAAATTGAGATAGAAAATATCACCTCTATTGCTATATTGGCATTTCAGTAGATATCCTAATTGTTAAATGTTTGATTTCTTACATCTAGTAAATGTATTGTGACAGCTCCATGCATCTAATCTTCCTAGATCATTGAGAAAAGAGACAAACTATACATCTAGAAAGAAAAAAGGAAAAGAAGTTATGACATTTCTTACCCATTAGTGTTTTGGCTTGTAAAAATTGCTATCTATATGTATTGCTATCTATATATCTACATCTATAAAAATTGCTATCTATATGCTTATTACTTATAGACATATAGTACACTTGAAGTGTAAAACACCAACAAGTACTTCCACATTTCCAGGTTGTTGATGGAAGTTTTAGAATACAGGGAGCTTACTGGTTTGATAGATTTTGCTGGTGTGTTGCTTACAGACCTGTGTGATTTTGAACTTCCTTTTTAGTGTGTTATTCCTTTTACAAATAAAACAAAGAGACAGCATTTGTCACAAGCATTCCCTTGAAACACAGGTTTGCTGAAAAGAAAGATATTAGCAAAGACCATCTACGTTCTATGCCTTCAAGTCATCACCATTAAGCACCACTTGCCACTAGAAAAATATGGAAGTGTTCTTAAGTTTTTGTAGGAACATGAACAATAGTATGAGAGGAAAGAGTTGTTTAGTATTTACTGAGCTTTGAAAATGCTCTGCTTTAAAGTCTCTCTGTTCAGCCTTGAAATGCTCTTTCTGTACGTAAAGCATAAATACCAATTATATATAGTTCCACTGAGGACTGTGGGTACAGATCACCAAAGTGGAAGGGTGAGAGAATTTGGATTTAGGATTAGGTGTTCTATAATTTATGAAAACAGCTATATTTTTTGTTCTGCAGCACCCTTTATTTCTAGCTGAAATAAACTGATATTTTTTAGACCTCATTGTAAGGATGCTTTCATAGTTTTTGAATTGCTTGTCCTTGGAGTCTGTTGTAATTTCTGAATAACAATTTACATTCAAGATTTTGTTATATTATCTCTCTACAATGCTAGTGCTGCTATACCAAGGAAAAACTGTCTGTTCAGTGCATGAGCTCATACGGTGTTCTGTATGTCTGTCTGTGATTTGTGTGGCCAACATGTATATAATGTGTATCATGATGCATATATGTGCTGTGTGTAATTGTGCTAATCGGGTATGCATCTTCAGTTTCACTGCTGGTTGGACGTGGGGCATGGAGCTGCTGTAGCCTCACCCTCTCAGACCATCAGATCCAGGAAAGGAAATAGAACAAAGGGAAAGACAGCAACTTATTCCGCCAGTGCTTAGGTGAGGGAGGTCTGTGTTAGAAAACAGCAGAAGTTTCTCCCAGAGGTAAATTTGTTCTTCAAAAACTCAGAAAAAACCCATATTCTCTTTTTAAGAGCCAGCAAAAGAAAAAGAAAACTTGTGCAGGACTCATCATTAATCGGTATAAAATGGATTAAGCATGGTAATATACCCCCTATTTTACAGAAGCAGAAATTGAGGCAGTGATTAGGTATCTTCCCTGCAACTGCAAATTACTGTGAGGCAGAGAAAATAAAGAGGAATAAAATCTATACATAGTCTTAACCACAGATATTTGCCCAAAGGCCTAAGACTTGTTATGATGCAAAATATTTCTTTATTATTATTTTGATTCAGGCAAAATGCAGTCCTTACCTAATTACATTTATTACTTCACTGCTTCATATTCTTAATCACTAGTTCCTTGTTTTTTTGAATAGAAATTAAGGCAATTATTAATAATGGGGTTTCACAGCAATGCTTTAAAAATATTTTACCTAACATGGAATAATTTTGTCATGAAATACCACACTGTGTGATGTCATACAGTAGGTAACAGGCCAAGGAATGTAAAAGACTAGTAGGAAGAAAGAGTCCCTATATGCAACTTCATAAATCTTGTTAATAATGGCAAGGAAATTACGTTTCTGACAGCTGAGAAGAACTAAAAATATCTGTGTGGAACTTGAAGCTTGAATCAGAAAAACATGCAAAAGGTAAGCTCAGGTAAACTCATCACAATATTTTTTTTGTGTTGTAAACTTTCAGTCCAAACTATATATAAACTTTATATATAAAGTGAAGTTGTGTGCTAGTTTTGGCTGGGGTAGAGTTAATTTTCTTCACAGAGACTAGTATAGGGTTGTGCTTTGGATTTGTGCTGCACACAGGGTCGATAATATAGAGACATTTTTGTTATTACTGAGTAAGGCTTCCACAGATTCAAGGTGTTTTCTGCTTTCCATGCTGCCACACTGGTAAGTAAGCTGGGGTGCCTGGGAGGTTGGGAGGAGACACTGCCAGGACAGGTGACCCCAACTGACCAAAGGGATATTCCAGACCATACTACACCATGCTCCCTATACAAAGAGGGGTGGAGAAGGGGGAAGATGAGAATGTTTGGAGTGACGGAGTTTTGTCTTCCCAAGTAACCCTTTTGTGTGATGGGGCCCTGCTCCCCTGGAGATGGCTGAACACCTGCCTATCCATGGGAAGCAGTGAATCAATTCCTTGTTTTGCATTACTTAAATGTGCAGATTTCCCCATTAAACTGTTTTTATCTAAACCCATGGGTTTTCTTGCTTTTACCTTTTCCATTCTTTCCCCCATCCCACTGATGGGGGCATGAGTGAGTGGCTGACTGGGGCTTGATTGCCAGCTGGGGTTAAACCATGACGAGCTCCTCCTTTTTGTTGAGTCTCTGAGCCAGTCAGCTGAAAAACCTCACTGCATTTGGAGAAGGCCTATCCTTGAAATGTGATAAGAGAAGTCCTGTTTGTCCATGGAGCTGAACAGCTGGAAACATACCACTTTCAGAATTTTTAGCTTCACAGAGAAAACATGCCAATGGCTTGGGAGGTATGATATCCCAAGAGCATATCAGAACATTGGTACTTCAAATTTTAACGTATATCATTTGAAAAATTCTTTGATTGATAGGTTTGGTAACATTTTCAAAATTTTCACTGGGTTTGGCTTTGCTTTTAACCACATGCTAGGATGATAAAATCTGTTGTTTCGTCTGCATTTGTGCATGCCATCTCCAGAAATTTGAGAAATACCACTTTTATATTTCCAGCATGAGTTCATCCCTACTTTTTTTCAGCAACTTTGAAATATCAGGATCATAATCTGCTCAGAAGTAAAAGCAGCTGTATAAATTTGCAACTAATATTTTGTATAATTTTGGGTTCATTTCTTATAATTTTCTTATGTTGAAACCCTGTTCGGCAAGATATTATCTGTTATTTAGCATTTACATCAGGATCAGATTTCTTTCTTCAGGAGGTAACTGGAAATTTAGGATGTTATTTGTATTCTTTGGAGAAAGATCAGCCTCTTCAGCCAGAGTTTTAGTTCCTGTCTCAAGCATTTTTCAGTTAGAAAAACCAGACTGGATGAAAATTCCACATATCCTCAGTCAGATGCAGTTTGTACCTACATACTCTCCAACACTAAAACTGCTGGTATCAGCTGATGTCGCTGATACCAGAATGGAGACACTGGAAGTGCTGAATCTGAATAAACACATCCACCTTCCAAAGTGATTTATATGGAAAGATAGGATGTGCTTGGGGAAACAGAAAAGTTATCTTATTTGATGAAAAACAAGGGTTTTTTAATAAAAAATCTTTGTTTTCCTTTGTCTTCAGTTTGGCAAGATTTAAACTATTTTATTTTAACACCTTGAAATTCTTCATCTCCTTTGCAGTACACTAAATCACTACTCTGTCAGCAGAACTTGTGCAGGCTTGAAAGACAGAAACACAGCCAACACTCTCTGAAAAATGGAAATTTTTATGTGGCCTCTAGGTTTTTCAGCATTCTTTCTTTTATTTGAGGAACATAAAATTAAGGAATAGTCTAGATGCATTACTGGGAGGAGATGGAGCAGCATAAATGTGATGCAGTGATACCAGTTGATTCTGCTAAGTAAAAATCCTCTGTCACAAGATGCTCTAACAAAGAAATTATTGAAGTTTGACTAAAAGGCATGACAGTCAAGTCAGAGACATCCCAACCTTTGGGTCTCACACAGTGTCTGGCTTTTCTTTTCTGAGTCAAAGAACAGCCTGGAGTCAGACAGGGATGGAAGGAAGCAAGAGGGGATAAAAGTCAGTGAGGAGGCTTGTCAAGTCTCAGAGAAATGGCAAGGCAGTGTAAGATGTTCTCTGATATGAAAACACTGCCACACAGAGTGATAAAAACACATAGCAAAATTTACAAGTGGAGGAAAGAAAGTTTGCTGTGCTTCAGAAAGCTCGGGAGCAGGGACAGAGCAGGCAGAAGTAGACAAAGAAAATCCAAAATAGCAACAAATGGGCCTCCTGGGCAGTGATTTTGCATCCAGGGAGGAAAGAAAACAGGTTCTCCAGCAGATCAGAGCAGATCAGTCTTCAGCCCTGTCAGCAGCAAATGGGTGGACATCAGGAAGTTCAATAGGTTTTCCCCTTTTCAAACCTGTTTCCCTGTTTTCAGTAAAAAAGGTAGGGAGGCTGTGTTTTTCTTCTACAGAGACCTTCCCTTATAGCTGTTTCTCCTTGGTAACAGAGATGATTGGACTATATTACGTAGAAAACACTGCCCATGTCCATGTTAAAGGTAACTGTGATTGCTCACATGCTTCTGGTTTCAACTGCCTCTTGTTTCTCACTTTACTAAATTGTTTCAGTTTCCTCTAAGTTTGTTGATAAGGCCTCCGAAAAGCCCAAATAATGATGACCCCCACGAGAATAAGAGTTTTTGCCAGAAAATATGGTTAGCGAGTAAGGGAACTTGACTAACTATGTCTTTGGATAGCATTATTGTTTCAGGTACCTCATCAAAAGTGTTAAATGTTAAATGTTAAAAGGAAAAGAAGAGGGGGGAAACGAAAAAGAAATCTTTGGAAGATCTAATGTACCATGGAAAGGAAAATGCAAAAAAAGCCATTTTTCTGCTTTCCAGCCCACCTTTCAAGTATTTCAGCTATGGATTGTGCTTGATCTCCAGCTCTCTCTTGACATGTCATGTAAGAGTTATTTCTAACTCAACTGTCCTTAGAGGCAACAACAACTTTTTCCTGAAAATTGCAGATCTCCCTTCTTCACTGGATTTCTCTGCAGCATTCCTGAATGCATGACAGGTCTGAAATTGTCATTATTGAAAACTATTATTTAAGAAGCTCCAGCTTGCTCCTGAACCTGTTAAAAGGTCTGAATTATAGAACCTGCAGCAAGAGAGCACCAGAGAATATTTCTGCCAGTGTGCGACCAATCGTGAATTGTGTTTCAGCTTGATGGAAATGTTCATACGTTGCACTGCATTCAAATGATGTGCTGGTCCCTTAACCTAAAATTTAATATTTAAGACTTTTTTTAGTTTCCCAATCATTTCTTTCTCTTAGAATTATGACCTGGCAGTACAAGAATTCAGGGGAACAGAATAGGGGGAAATGCATTAGACTTATTTTTTCTCTTTTAAGGGATGCAAGAAAACTCATGAAAGCTTAGTTCAAAGAAGATGTTGACAAAGAAGAAGAGATTGTTCTTTGAGATGAAAAAATGATAGACAATTTCAGATATAAAATAAATCTATAATATCCACTCTAGGACAGAACTTTGCTATGAATGTAAAGAATTCTCTCAGGACAACTCATGTTCTACAGAAAAGATAAACAAAGGAGACAAAGGTACAAGAACAATTTCTCAGCATGAGGAAATATAGAAAAAAATGTTGTAGAATGGTAATGTCAACAATGGCTAGGCTGAATAAACAGTTAGAGTGAAATCTTGTGGATTTGAAGATGGATAGGAGTAATCAGAAAGTTAGCTGCACTTGAAGATATACAAATTCAAAAGTCTTGGTTTCCCATCACCTCTGTTCCTTTTTTTCCCCCTCTACTAAGCTTATGAACCACATTGTTGACTCTAAAGGCTGAAGAATCTCTCCTTAGGAAATACACGTTTCCTGTTGCCAAGAAGTAGCTGCACCCATAAGAAGCTCAAGGACTTAGATGCTCAAACCCCTTGCTTGATCCTTTGGGACACATCTAGGATTACTGCAGAAATGCAGTGGAAATCTTTACAAGTGGGTTTGCAGATGACCTCACAAATTTTCCTGCGCTTATCCCAGAAGAGTTCTCTAAAACCTAACTGAAGATGAGGTTGGAACAACCTATGACTAAAACATGCAGAAGGAAAATGACTTTTCCTCTTCTAATGCCCAGTTACCCAAAGCATATAAATAACTAAAGAGCACTCAGGCAGATACATGGCTGTAAAGTAGGAGCTGAAAAGATCTATTGACCCCATCTGACACACTTTGCAAAGCACAGCTACAGCCCAGCCGAGTGCTGCCATTCAAAGGCAGCTGATAAGAAGCAGCACAGCAGTCCTGAGGGGACCACACTTTGTGAACACAGACAGTGATTATGCTGAAATAATTAACACCTCTAATCAAGCAGAGGATGCAAGGTCCAAAACACTGATTTTGTTCCTTTCATTGAAGAGAGAGAACCTGTTCTTTTATCCTTAACACTGTATCAGCCCTATGTACACACTGCTACAAGTAACAAGGCTCTTATTTTTCCACAATCCACTCTGAACACACCAAACTGTGCACAGTATGAGCTGATAAAGCTTGACTTGAACATTTTTTCTGAATGTAAATTGCTGTAGGCTTTAAAGGACTCCAGGTCTCCCTGGGGTAGGTACAAACTATTTTTAAAATGGATTTGATAACATGTCTGTTTTAAAAGTCAATTTGAAACAGAATATGTCTGTGTGATAATGGGAGTAAATGGGATTGTGAAACAAATGCTTCAGGCCTTTAAAAAAAAATGCAAGAATTTAAGGACACAAATGATAAAATGATAACAATACTGATTCACTACATCTTCCAGTCATTCTCCATATACATCCAAGAGTATGGCCATCACAACAGAGACATTCTTGGCAGCTGTCTGTAAGTCAGCTGTTTGATGCAAACTGCAACTGAATTCCATGCTAAAAGCAGCCAAGGCATAACATGGGGGCAGGGAGGGCTTCCATGTGGAAAAGGTTTTAAAAGCTATTTTATATGTGAGTATACGCATAAATATATATATACCTGTACATACTTTTTACATGTATATTTATATGTATCTGTACATGGATGTATATATACGTGGTCTTTGGACAAGATGTCGGCAGAAGATTTTTACTTACCAGTAGAGTGTCATAGTACCAGTCCAGCCACTTGTATATTCCCACTTTGAAATCTCTCTTCTCTCATTTGAGCCCTCAGAGGGCACAAAGCATCCCCTGGGGCACACAGACGCCTCTAAGAGTAAGACAAGGCAGGGTAATAGGGAGCTTTCCTGTCTCCAAGGGAGACAGAAACTGTGTGAGGGAACCCACTACATTCGGAGGGCAGGATTGGGATTCCCCCCGACTGCCAGCCCTGTGAGATACTAGAACTATCTTTTTTAAAAGAGAAGCCTTGGTAACGGGGAAGCAGGGCAGTACTGCCACACAAATGAAGAGTAAACAGATCTGTGCACTTTAAAATATGGCGGGAAAACTTCCATTATTTTTGATAGAGCCAATGATTTACCACTTTTATAAAACCAACATGTCTAAAGTATTTTCCCACTGGCTGTCTCAGCACAGTAGTGGATGAAAGAGCAAGCAGAGGTCTCCCACAGGTATGACTTCTCTGCCCTTGAACAGCAACTGGGGCATGTGGAAATTGCAATTTCTGCTGGTGATTGATTCTGGCTCCAGCACTATCCATGACTCGTTTCTCTGCCAGCATCTGCAATCACAGTTTGCCAAGATAAAGCCTCACTCAAAAAAAAAAAAAAAAAAAAAAAAAAAAAAAAAAAAAAAAAAAAAAAAAAAAAGTTACCTTTTCTCAAATTAAAAAAACTCTAAAGAATGAAGGAAAAAGAGAAAAGGGCACTTCACAATATTTCACAGAATCAAATTGTCACATTTGCTCTGAATCATTTATATCATAGAAAATATCTACCTGTACTCATCACTTTGTTCTTATTTATGCCATTTCTACAAAACTATGCTACAAATCAGTGGGCTTAAAATGACTGTTTCAGTCAAAGTTATGTGGAACTGTATGAAGCAGTCAGAGAAAAAAAAAGACACTATATCATTTTGCCATTTTCTTGGAAGAGAAATCAAAACAAAGTTATGATTTAATTTTTTTTTCAAGTTAAATGCTCTAAATATTTGAGGTAGGGGTAGAATTAACTTGTTGAAAATGTTATCTTTGACCTCACATGCTGGATTCTTGCTAAGTCTGTAGGTCTGGAAACTCCTTAGGCACTTTCCAACTTCCCTGGAAAATTCCCAGAGAAATTATTTCGACTGGTTTAGAATTCCTTAGAACTGCCCATTGTGCAGACAATAGATGGACATCTATTTTCTCATCTAAATGTTCCTAATGGTGTAGACTAATAATAGAGATCTGAGTGCTATGTTTGTCACTAAGGTATTAGAAGTGATCAGACCTATAGCTCTTGCAGTAGCAACGGCAGCATTTAAGTGGTAATAGGAAGATTTCTGTGAAGAACCATTTTTTTTTTCTTTCCTGACACAGAATTTAAATAAGAACTGTGGTGCTAAAGCTTCAATGTCACAGTGCCTAGAAGAGTTTGTGCTCCGCCATGGGGGCAGGAGAGTAAAAATGCCTCAACTTCTGAAGTGTAAGGGGCTCAAGACTGGCAGCATCCCAAATTGTGGTCTGTAGAAGTGTAGTACCACGAGTTACCTCTTATAGTCTGTACAGGAAAGTTATTAAAGAACTTGATCTCAACAGAACAGACAGGTGGTTATGAAACCATATGGTAAACCAGGAAAATGTCCCTGTAGGCAAAGCTGTCAAGGCTGCAAAAATCTGAAAGTAAAATTGGTATAAATAATTATCTGGAACAATGAGGCAAGAAAGACAAATACTGTCAAGAGAGAAGGAGATACAAATTTAAAACTCAGGCTGCAGGGAGACACATGAAAGCCAACCATTGTTATAAAGAATAAGATAAGACGAACAATGCTGTGGTGATTCTTTTCAGTTGAAAAACAGTAGGCTTAAAAACAGTTAAGACCAGAATATTCATACATTGCTAGTTAATCTAACTTTGCTTCTCAAGTGTTCTTGCTTCTCATTTCAAACACAACTGAAGAAGATGAATATGTAGATTAATCTCATCCTGGAATTAATTTTCATCATAGCTGCTGAATATTTGTACACAAATACCATATTGCTGCAACGCATCCTACACAATTAATTTAATACCATGAATTCCTCTTTGGAATGAATTGGTGAAAATTTTGAAGGGTTTTTACTCTGATGTCAAACACTGCACACAAACGTTTCCAAAGGGAATGCAAGAACCACCAAAGTGGGATTATGTGTGCTTCTCTTTCTAACTTCTCCTGGCTTATAATACCCTTGCTATTGCACAAGAATTGTAGACCTTAATGTGCTGGTATCAGTAGACTGTATTCATAAAAGAAATGGAAAATCTGCAGGGCAAGAATACAGCTAATAGCCACAAAAGCAAAACAACAGTCAGGCTGGAAAAGAAAGAGATAAGGAATTGCAGCAGTAGCCACAGAGAAGCTTTTTAATGGAGCCTCAAGTTGTATCGCAGAAAGGTTTCACTTCTACAATCAAACAGTAAATTCAGCTTTCAAACAAATGCTTCCAGTCCCTGCATGGATCCTCTCATGCCAAGACACCTCAGATACAGACTTCAACTGCCTGCTTTCTGATAAAAGGAAATATTTTCCTTTGCAGATAATATTATTGTCAGTTTAGCAATCTAATTTCCTCCTCACACACACAGTTACAGTTCTGAGGGTAGATCTAAAGCTTTGGGCTTCTAACTTCAGTCTTTTTCACTGCACCTGAGGTTGGGTCCAAAGCAGATGGCAGAAATGCCCAACCGCACACTGTGCAGGGATCCGCCACAGTCAGTGCTGGATTCTGGGGATGCAACCTGGGACTTGCATATTTTGAACATCTTTCAAGTGCAGTTATGAATCACATCAAAATCACCAACTAATCCTCCTTTCTCTTGAGCTTCATTGCAATTATGCTGCTTTTGAGGCACAATAGATATCAGCTGACTGAACCAGTGCTTGCATGCCAAGGGCATCTTGGTAGGTCCAATAACCCAGATAATTCATGCACAGATGGACAGCAGTAACTGTTTTGCTCATCCCTTCCTACTACTAACATTTTTGCAGCTGGATAGCTTTCTTAGATAGAGGATAATAAAGATTCACACGACAGAGACCAGAGTCTCTATTATTAGTATGCAAAAGCAAACTTCATTAATGTTTACTGACAGCACGACTACTTAAGTTATTCAGTCTGGTGTCCTTTAATCATAGACTCTTGAGGACTGAGGCTTTCTGTATAGCAGCAGGGACCACTTCCACAATAAACACTGATGCTCAGTTAATCCAAGTTCTAGATAATTGGTTTTCTTCTACTGTGTATTCACATCTAAAAGGGATGTTTATATCAATTATCAGATTTAACAAACCAGAACAAAGCAGAGTTAGAGTTATTGTAGGTATTATATCCATTTCCGTACCAGGTGGGAAGAGAGCATCAGTTCTATTTCTATTGTGAACAGGTGCATTGTCACAGAAACCAGTCTTGAGCCAGGAATCTGGAGCAAGACCCTCAGTTGGTCAGTCTTAAAGGTGACAGGGCTACACTTCCCTGTATTATGTATTAATGAACCCAGTCCAGCAGAGCCAGAGAGGTCTCCCTATTACCTCTAGTAATGTGGAGAGAAATCTCCACAACAAAGCATAATCAGTGGAGTTAAGCTCATTAATAAGAGAACTGAGTGTATGTCAATGCAAGGAAACTATTAATTATTAGAGAAAAGATACTGATGGAAAGACAGATTTTTCCCTCCATCAGCTTACTAACCAGCTGTTTTCTCTGAAATGTGGATGGAAGGAGAACTAAATCTCATTTGCTTTTTCTCAAAATGTGTGCATTATAACAGAGGCACAACAGATGTTGCTAGCCAGGGTTTCTTTGGGCAGAAAATACAGGATGATCTTTCTGCATTTTGGGTCACAGAAGGGTCACAAAGGTAACCTCTAAGTAGACCTCTGTGTTTCAACTTATTCTGACCCCTCTTGTGAGCTGTCTGCAGATGTATATGCCATCAGTCCTTTTATGTTACTGTATCGGCTTGCATATTCCATCAAAAGAGCTCAGTTTCTAGAAAAGGAACTAAATTTCAGTTTCACATTTTAGGTTTCCAAGTGTAGTTCCATTTAACATTAACACAAATCACAACACTTCCAAAACTACTAACTTACAGGATTGTTTTTTGGGAGACATTGAAGAGGTACCTATGTATTCTGTATACATGAGAAGGCTGCTGGAAGACTTGGGAGGGTTTCTCCTCCTCAGAAATATACAAGAAGAATCAAAAAATCTTGCTACATGGGGAGAAAAAGAGCAGTTAGCAAAAAATTTCAACAGGACCACTTCAGGTTTTCATCTAAAAACCCTGAACAACAAAACATTCTAGTTTGATCAGAAGAGTTAGAATTAGAATTAAAATGAACCATAATATCTCTTCAAAGGAGAAGGTCAATGAGGTAGGGATTGCACTAAATTCTATGCAAGGAAAGTACTAGCTCAAAACCATTTACCCAGCTCATACTCATTTGTGCATATTGCACTTGCTAGTCTTATTTCCAGACTGGACATGGGCATAGGCTACAGACCATCCTTATACCACAGGATTGTCTTTCTCCACATTTCCTTGGTTTTATCTACTATTTACATTGACCTGTTCCTAAATGCATGCAGAGACACAGAGACTATTATGTACGAGATTTGGTGGGTGACAATAGAATTCTTTGCACAACCACCTATGGTTTCACAAAATCATTATTAAACCTCACCTAGCAGTCTTTGCAATGACATAAACAACTGTAAGGTACCCTGCAGGCTTTTTGGTTGTGGTTCAGTTACCCTTTCCTTTCCATATCAGCTGCAGCAGGAGAGAAATTACCTTACAAGACATTACTGCTGACAGTTGCTTACAGCCATGAAGCCTCATCCCACGCCCACCAGCCTCTATGACTACACCAACAACAAAGCACAGGTCAATCCAGCAGGAAAAATTATGCAAATAATTTCTTTCCAGGAAGCAGAGATAGTTGTGCAGCCAGGAGTTTATTGGTTCTTCTCTTGCATCTGTCTTCTCCAGGGAGCTTTTTTTGTGTTCGTTGTTTTTTTGCTTTTGGCCCTGCAATGGCCCCCTTGGCTGCCTCAAGCAGATGTTTTCAGTTGTCATTGAAGACAATGACTAATCATAAAGTTCCAGCAAAACAGAACACCTCACTGTGAAACAAAGCTGCAGTAAGAAGCCACTGGGATCTGTGACCTGCAAGATGGTTTGAGTGTGGTGCTATTTTCATGCTACCAGTCAGAATTGGTTCTTGAACAGCCAACCAATGACAAAGCCCTAGTTCTTGCTCCATTTCACCCCAGGAGAATTCACTTTGCAGTCATAAAGCAGGTCTTCTGTGAGGAGGAGCCATTAAAATACGTCTCATGTCAGAATCAATGGCTCCATCCTCAGGTGTAAGTTTGCCTCATGAGCAAGGCTGAGGAAATCCCCTCTCCTTTCATTTCCTTCCTTGAGCTTTGTTATCCTTCAGTTACAAAAGCAGATGTCACTCCTGTGTTGTTTGAAGCAGCTCTGATTAACTCACCTCCCCTGAGACATAATTATGAAAACTGCAACAGAAGTAAAAAGCTCACACCCTGCTGCCAGGCACCAAAAAAACAGAAATATAGAAAAGAGAGCAGATCTGACTTCAACTGCCCTGCTTAATGGCATGGAGATTGCAAACTCTCATTTCTCATCTGCTGCATAAAATCTCTTGCCATCCCTTTCCTCTATCATCCTCTGAATTGTAATACGAGATGCAGAATCTTCAGTGCTGCTTACCTCCTGCCATTAAGAGACTTCTACTTTTAAGCATATTGAAGAGCTAAATGTGTATTTATGGTACACAGAATGCTTTACTTAGCCTTATAGAGGAGAAGACTGTATGAATCCCTTTATGTTCTATCGCTGAGACGTGTTTAGCATTCCACAATCAAATGTAATGCAAACTGGCATCAGATTACTAAGAATAATAAGCCAAAACATAATGTGAATACATAAAAAGGGTTGTTGACAGCCTGTTTACAAAATCGAAGACTTTAATGCAGATTTTGTTTTAGCACAAAACCTATTAACATGATAAGAATACTGTCTTCATCAGACAACCTGTTATCCTCAGCTGCACTTTTTTTGAGGAGTCTAACTTTCTCAGACACCCTGAAACCTGGCTGCCTCACTGTCCTCACTGCCACTAATCCCATGTATTCCTGAAGATTTTATGAAGGCTTCTCTACAAATAGATATGGATGTTCTTCCCACTTCTCAGTACAGATAGGTTTACATTATTAAACCCTTGCCCTTTGGGGACCCATCATTTTTTTAAACCTCCAAGTTCAGATTTGCATGTACAAACAGGTCAATTAGACAAACATTTCAGTAGTTCAGCACTTTTTCAGGGACAAACTCATCCCCTTTGTCCACGTTATGAAGGTCAGAGTAATAGAACCAAGGTAAATAACCTTGGTAAATATACAATCTAAGCCCCCGTTCAGGAAAGCAGTTAAGCAAGTGTTTCACCATTCAAGAATACAGATGCCTTTTTAGAAACAAAATATTATTTAAATACTTCTATATAAAAATGTTTTCCCAAATTAAGGACCTTCTCTGAAGAATATATGCTTAATACATCCAGTTGGGAGGACATGTTTCACATGAACCTACCTGAGTTTTGTATGAGGTCCAGTTTTCTGTGATATCTTTACTAATCCTTAGAACAGAAAAAAACCCCATAGACATTTGAAATCCAAGGACTTCTGCAAGCAAAGAATGAACGCAGTCATTTAACACAAAGGTGGTGCACAAGGCTCTGTTTTTTCTATAAAACACAAAGGAACAAACCTAAGCTTTGTTGTGTAACTTTTATTTTAGTGTTCTCCCTCTCCTGAGTGTTTGCCTTCCAAACTCTTTCAATGTTTGTGCATGCAGCAAGTATAGACATTGTCTACGTATATCTATCTCATCAATAGAAAAATTTGTTGATGGGTTAATGCTTAATTTTTTTTCCTGTGCAGAGATGCCAAGTTTGAAAGATATTTTAAATGGACAACAAAATAGAAAAATCATTCCTAATTTGGACAACAGAAAATTAATGCAAAATTTAATTATATCAGTTATCAGATTTAATTATATTTAGTGTAAAGGTTTCAATAACTCTAACAACAAATGCTAAATCTAAAATGTAAATATTTACATATTTAAGTATTTAAAAATCTCCAATCTGTTTGTATGCAGTATATATAACAGATGTTCTCTGGATTTTGTTGCTATCTAAAGGTGTTTATAGCAATTAAAATGCAAAAAATATTTCCATTTTCTGTAAATATAGAATATTTACATTAATTTGGATTACTTATCTAGAAACAAATTTCCATCTCTAACCTGCCTTGGAGAAAATCTAACCACATACCTATTTTTCCAGTCTGATGGTGGAAATAAGAATACAGAAAGTATTTTTATTACAAGAGAAAGGATTGTGTGATTATGTGTTTAATATTCATCTCCCCTTAATCTTGTTCTTGACGAATATCTTGAACTGTCAAGTGACTTTATTTATTGGCAGCACCAAAAACCGTGCCTATAATGACAATATTTATTATCTGGAATGAATCCTGACAAGATCTTGCTTGTAGTCACCATGCATGTTGTGCATGTGCATATCTTACATCATATGTAATAATTAACTGAGGTCTTTGAGCTAAAGCAAATTACTCCTCACTGACTTCAGCTGGTATGATACAAAAGCTCAGCATACATTATTCATAACTTTCTTCAGCCTGACATTAATATTTCTTCCCATTTTCACAAAGTCAAGACAGAAAAATTTTCTCACATAAATTATTGGCAGTCAAGTCACACTGCCTGAGACCAGAGCTGGTGGTTGTAGAAACAAACATTTTTTCTCTGAGTTCAAAGTATTTGCCCGCATTACTGCCCCAAGTTGTTTTTCCAGCTAGATCTTAAAAATAAACAGTAATGTGTTTGCCTGTGGAAATGCATATACCTTTAAGGCAGAGAATGTATGAATTAGATTTCATTGCTCACAGCTTTGACCACCACTAAAAATCTAGATCAAAATTTAATAATTTATGTGCTATAATCAAACTAGCAGCACTAAGTTTGATATATTTCTATCTAGCTGGTAAGTTGCTCTTTATTTATAAAACCTCAAAAATATATATATACTCCACAGATTTCCTTTTTTTATGTTCTCTGGGAGCTTAATAAATGAATTCACTGGCTATATTCTGTAGCCATCTGAGTTCAAAAGTGAATGCAGGAAAGATAAAGACAAACAAAATATCCTGAACCATTAACATCTGTGAGTAAAGTAGAGGAGAATCTTAAGTTTTCAATTTATGTTCATGAGCCCCAGCACTGTCAGACTTCCTGTGATTTTTTTTACTACAATTCAGTGTCTGTAATGGTCATCATAACCAATGCTTGAAACACACACAAGTGGTTACAGGATGGAAAGCACAATAGGTGTATATATTAAATATATAGAAGGAGACTAGGCACATCCCTGACATTAAGAAATAACCCTTTTTCCTATTTTTCTTAAAATTGTTTCTAAGTAAGAGGGGGTTTCTCTCCCTCATAAACTTGATTCAGGATATGTAGACAGAAGCCATCCAGAGAAAAGTGGGGCAGGAAAAACTAATAAGGTTTTGTTTGACAGAGTGTGAATGAACAAGGAATATGGTATAAAATAGCAGATATGTATGAACAGAAAAAATCTGGTGGACAATAAATGCAAGAGGAAAGAAGGAGGCATGAAAGGAAACTGGAAAAAAAAAGGAAAACCTGCAACTCCCTGCTAGATTATGTCTCTTGTTGTAGCACTCTGCAGCAACCTTACTCTTATTATCTTGTACAGTTAGGCAGCCCATACATCATGAACAAACCAGTATGGGTTGATTTTCTTAAAAATAACAGCAAGTCTTTTACTCCAGCCAGGATAATGGTACTGATGGCCAAGACCACATCTTGAGAGGGCTTTTTTCCCATTACTGATTCATTAGGCAAAGCACTAACTGAAACTACTGCTAATGAATCACTGCTACCTATCAAAGCTGCAACAGCAGCCTGAAAAGAGAAAATAACAGTATGTGGTGAACTTTAAACATAGTGCAAAACCTCTTTTCCTTTTTATTATTTTGACTTGCCAGGATGTTGCTAATTTTATAATATTCCCCCTAATATTCCCCCTAATAAGAATTGTGTGAAGAAAAGTTTTCTCTCTCATCCTCTCCCTTTAGAGCATCCATGGAGGAAGATTTTAATCCTCCTCTCAATAAATCACCAACACTTGTTGATTTTCAGTTGTCCTTAATAAATTGCTCAGATCATCACAAGCTGACTTTGTCTGAGCTGGTTAGCACTTATTCTGAATTGCTAGGATTTCCTATCATAAATTCACTTCAGAAATATTAATTTAATGCTTCAGCTATTTCATTTTTTTTTTATTTAGTTCCCAATCATTTTCCTAGCATCCCATTGGAACAAACTCAGAAGCTTATGCTTAGCATATTTATTGTCTATTTCAGGTGCCACTGATTTTCTGCTGTTTGGAACCTATGAATTTTTTAGTGTGGGTAAACATAGGGAATAACCATCTGATAGCCATTACACTGATGTTTCCACGTTTTTATTAGTATCTAAAGCAATACGTTGTGTTTACATATAACTGCATATTTTGCTATGTGTTCAATGATATTTCTTTTGCAAAACCCAAAGCATACATATAGAAAAATATCTTTAGTAAGGACTTCATAAATTTGAATTTGTTCAGGAAACAAATACGTGAACAATTCCATTGACTAAAAAAAGTTCACAGAAAGCCAGCAACACAGCAGGAAATAGAAGCCTTTTATTCCTGGACCTGTTCCCATATACTAAATCTAAAATCATGCTGAGTCACTCGAGGAAGTCTGAAGTGCCAGTTGTATGAAGAAAATTTCTGCAAATGCTTTGCAAATAATATTCGACATTTTAGATGAGACCTTTCTCTTTCTGGATGGTCAAGCAATTTTCATTTCTTACCATACCTCTTAAATTTGGTGTCTTAGAAATAATACACTTTATTTCAACTTTTATTGAGAAAACCAGAATTGCTTTCTAGGACTAGACTTAGTACTAATGAAGACATGGTACCAGAAGCTAAAATGTTCTAAAATAAGTTTTTATGAGTAGGTGTGAAACAATCCATGCAATTAAGCAAGTTTCCTTTTATAGCTGTGATCTTCAATTGGCTTATTCCTCAAAGAATAAATCATAATATCTTTCTCAAGACAGTTGGCTGCTTCTAAATTCTACAGTTTAGTTCTATTATTCTAATAGAATTGAGAAACATTTTTTGAATCATACCTCAGTAACATCTGGCTAGCAAGATGTTCATAAACTCACTGTGCTATAGAGGAAAACACTTCCAGTTCCCAAATTCATTTTTATTTGACCTGTAGTTACTATAGAGATTAAATATATCCAGTCCAGAAGGTCTTAAAAATATTAAACTACCACAGTATAAGGGGTATGACCCTCCCATGAAGCTCTAGAGGGAATCAGGTTTGCTCTGCAATGGTCAACATATTTTTTAATGGTCTGGAGTTTCAAGTAAAAGGTTAAATGTGGAAGTCTAAGGGTTATTTAGAAGAACACAATTAATAGTAAAGAATTATAAAAAACCCTACTAAGGTCAAACAATTGGGAAAAATTTTTCTATGATATTCACTGTGGACAGTTGTAAACTGAAATAGGTAGAGGAGCAAAATTGACCTTAACTGACTGCTAAGAAATGTGAACTAATAGTAATCCTACTTGCTATTGTAAAATGCTCTATAAAAATATATTCCTCAGTTTATTTGTCAATACAGTCCAAGAAGTGATCTTAACAATTATTAGGAATAAAATGGAAAATCAGAAGAAATAAGAAGGCTGCTGTCTAAATCTGTAGTGTCATGGCTTGTGTTTATACTTCTCACATTTTCAACTCAAAAAGGCCATGATGAAAATTTGGAAGGTGGAAAAGGGGATGAGAAAAGACATGAGGGGATTTCCTTATAGCAACTAAAGAAATAGACTATGATGTTCAGGCTGAAAATAGATCTTTAGAATCATGATTCAGAAAAAAGATGGCTATGCGTTACCCCTTCCCAACCAAAAGATTTGGGAAAGGTATTGGGAGAGAAGTGTCATAAAAATAAAATAGCAAAGGACAGGTACAAAGCAAATATCTGGAATAATTTCTCCACGGTGTACATTTTACATGTGAAATCCCTTGGGACAGTTGAATTCACACAGGTTCAGCAAGGAGCTGCATAAGTTTGTGGGAGGACAATCCATCGGCTGTAATGTAATAAAGGTGCTGTCTCTCATTCAACAATCCTTGGATCACAGAGAACACAATTTTATGTTTGCTCCTGTCTTTGAAAGAGGTGGCTGCTAAGCCCAGTTGCCAGGGGCAGATGTTGGGCTGAGCAGGCCACCCTCTGCGCTATTTTTTGCTAATAGCTCACTATTTGGTGAAGCTCTAGTATTTCATTGATTCTTTCCTTGCTCTCAGTGACTGCCTTGCTTATCTGCTGAGGATGGTTTATTTTACTCGGCACAGCTTATGTTGCCTGGTGGTGCTGTAATTCATATGTTGCTGTCTTACTGCATTTTACACAGCTTGGAAAGGAAAAATAGACCTCACAGAATCATATATTTATATTCACTATATGTCTTAAAACAAACATCACCTAATAGCTTAGTGGGATGTCAATGAAAATGAGGAAAGATCAGCATCAACCATACTAAAGGTAATACACTTCTACGTTATTTATCACTTAACTAATATTTTATTTAGTTTTTTAGAGAGAATTTCATTGGAAAAATAACCTCCACCCACTCTTCAGATCAAATCCATTTTTATGGAATCTTGCACACTAGTTTTGTCAAGGATGTAGCCACTATAATTGTGCCCTTTGGATGTGGAGATTACATTGATAGCTATAATGGAAGGCAATGAAAAGTGTACTTCATTACCTTGAAATTATCTGAAGCACCTGGGTAATTTTCATTATGCTCACATAAAGCTTTGTGTAAACAAACTATTTTATTTTTACAATTTGCTTTTTCATTTAAGGTCTTACTGAGCTCTTGGCTGTGCAAAAGAAGAAAAAAGATTGTTGCAGGAAGGAAAGTCAGTTTACATTAAGAAAATCCTCAGCAAAACAATATGTCATTTAAAAAAATTCCTTGAAGCCAAATAAACTCAAGTTTAGTTGCCTAAAAGTGTTATCAACATGATTTTGTACTCCCTGTGCATTACTTGGCTTCTTTTGACAGGACAAGTAACATAGCAGGAAGAAAATCCCATTTGAGTCCTGTTGATGTAGCACTTCTGAAGCCAGTGAGATCTCTCTTGCACCAAAGTGTTCAGAAGTATTTGCTGACATGAATAAGTGGATATCATTTGCTGCTTTTCTGTTTTCCTTCTTCCAGCAGAATGTAAATGCAAACATGCATTTTTGTGCCAGCTACTGTGATTGCATTATTAGCACAATTTGGTCAGAATTTGCAGGAAAGTTTCAAGGGCTCAGAAGCAGGATACAGTTTTAGTTAATTTTTTTATTCCTTACAAAGCACAATTAAAAATAATTAGCAGACTATATTGTGTGATCACAGTTTAATTTTTATACTCCTACAAGCAAACGGTGTTCTAATGGAACAGAAAAGAAAAGAAAGAAAGAAAAAAAAAAAAAAAAAAAAAAAAAAAAAAAAAAAACACCAACAAAAAAAACCCACCAACTTAAATTGTCATGTTTTAGCAGAAGCTGATTTTTGCATTTTATAGGGCTTAATACAACAGTTCTTGTGCAATCAATGTCTGCACCAATATTGCCCCATTGTGAGAAATGTTGAGGGCTATAAAATACCGTGACTATCTTTAACCAGAGACCAATGTTAAGATGATTAAAATAAACAATTGTTTAATTGAAACAGAATTCCAGTTATTGCATAGTGAACTGCTCTTGACATTGAGAGTGAGACAGGCCAAATTCAGTTAAAGAAAAACTGTCTGAAGGAGCATCTTTCAAGGTCATTGGATTGTTTTCTGTTTTGTTTTGTTTGGATCCAGACTTATCACAGGGGTTTGGTGGGTTGTGGGGTTTTTTTTTTTTTTTTTGTTTGTGTTTAATTATTATTGATTTTGTGGGATTTTTTTGTTTTGGGGTTGGTTTTTTTTTTTAGATCTATAAAAGGAAATTGAAGTTATGGTGGTTCTGGGAGAAAATCTTCTGTTCTACAGATAGCCACTTAGCACAACCTCGAGGTTTCTCAGCAGTGTTGCAAAATTCAGCCCTATCACAGGAGACTTCACTGATGCAGGGGGCTGCTCATGGATGGGGATGGAAGTCTTGGTGAGAGGTCTGGCATCAGTGGAGACAGCTCTTCCCTTCTGGCTCCATGCACTTTCTCTGCTATCACTGAACCTGCTAGGAGGGGTGGCAGCCCTTGCTTAGAGTGGGTGCTGTGCCTCATTTCCATTGTCCTCTTAATATCACATTTCACACTTAAAACAAATCCCGGTGAGGGATACAACCTACATATGAGTGAAACGGGATGTATGATTAATCTCACATCTCCTCACTTTGGCAGGGGAGATACTGCTTCTTTCTCACTTACCTGGTTATCCCAAGGACTAAACAGGAGGAAAAGATGCATTTGATCATCTGTACTGACTTCTTGTAATTCAGCCTCGTCCACTTGGGTTGCACTCACCAACCTGCCAATTTTTCTGACTCAAGATAAAACACACCCACCATTATTGACCACTGCAGGCCAAGCCTACCAAGGTTTTGGAAGATGGGAATTGAGCTCTTGAATACCTCACTAGACTTAGTATTCATAGTGACAATTTTGACCTGTTGTGGCATATATACAAAACAATATATGAGGCTTAAAACATTATCACCAGAGATAAGGAAATCAAAGGCAAGGTATGAGCTCATTCTTCTATATGGAGTTTGAACATATTAAAATATTTAGAGTACTCCTTCACAAAAGTGATTAATGATTAAATTGAAGATGTCTGGTGCTTTATCACTATTTATGTTCATGCTTTTGTAAGAAGAGTAGTTTATTTTAAGAAAAAATAAATAGTGGTAGCCCAACATCATTTAGGAGCTTTAAAATGGAAAAAACAAAGCCACCAGAGAATCCTATCCTGCTTCCAAAATAATAATTCCTTCCACAGCACATTTTCAGGACATGTGTTTATTTTTAATGTAGATAACGATACATTCTTCATAGTGTACAGATTTTCTGCTTAACTGTCAATTATTACAACTTGAATATTAGTTACTTTCATACAAATAGCTAAATATATTGACAAAGAAAAATGAAGCCCTAAGAAGAAATTACTGAACATCTGCTATTGTGAATGAGATTCTCATCTGTGACTATACTCAGATTGTGTCAATACAAACTTTCAGCCACAGCATATGCCCTTGAGATGGTTCCTTTTTATCTGCACACTAATTGCATTCATAATGAAATCTATGCATTCTTTTAATTTTGATTGTCTAGTTCTGCATATTGTTCATTAAACAAAAGGTTAAGAATGACCGTATCTGACTTTCATGCCAACAATCATTTTGATTGATACCATATGTTGGGGTTTTACACATCTTTTTCCTTTCATATGTGTTCTTAGCATTCTGATATAAACTAAACAAAAGAGAAAGCTTATCTGAGTCTTGAAAGTATAAATTACTATGAGTTCCAACCTACTACAACATGAGCAACAAGAAGATAGCACATCCCAATGGTGCAGGACATGATCATCATGGGGAAACCTAACCTGCAACAACAATAAAATAAAGATTAATAAGGATACTATAGTTTGTTCTCCAACCAATTTAGAAAAAGGATATCTGAATTATCCTACACATTACAAGTGAATAATATGCTTATAGCAATACCAAAAGCAGAGATGTACTGAGCATTAACAGTCTAATATTCAAGCCCACAGTTCTATCTCCAACCTTAGAAATATGAGGTCAAAATCCACATAGTTTCATTGATTTCAGAACATCTCTTCCAATTTACATTGTCTCCAAATCTTGCATGTCTTGTTGTTTTGGCATTTTTTGGTTTTTTTTCCATGTCCACAACATGAAATTATACAGGTAAAATAACAATTCTTACAAATTATGCAGCATTAGAAATTATTTTCAAGTGTGCATCCCTTCAGATTAAGTGTGTCATCCTGGTATGGCACTTTGTAACACAATATATTGATCAAACCCATTAAATTGTTTCCCTGTTGATCTGAGTCACATACAGCTAGCAATCCTCTTCCACACCTCTCACCAAGTCTAACAGACTTGAGTATTAACAGACTGTTGGAAATAGACCCCAGGCACTTGTAAAATTGCTAAAACTTCACTGTTCTTCCCAAAAAGCTATCTCTTTTTCACCACAGGAAAAGATTTTCAGACAACACCAGATTTAATAGCTCTCTTTAGACTAACACAGAGAGCAGAGACTGACAAGTGAAAAGGATGTTGAGGAGTTGGCAAAGTCCTGATGGCTAAATCTGTAGGTCTTTCAGACGTGTGAAAGAAGTTTTCTGAAACTCAAAAGCATTATTGTGTGATACCAGGAGTCTATGAAAAACCACTGCTGTGACCACACTCATTTGATTTATGTTACTAAAATCACGAGGAGAGCTGAGAAATGATCATGCCAGAAATTATATCCTTATACACTTTCTTTTGCCAAATTCAGACTAGAGTTTCCAAAAAATTCAGGAAAGCACCACAATGTCCTCTGAAGTTCAGCATTTTATTAATTCTTTTTCATGTGGACATGTTAATTGTGTCTTTTTTGCCTTACTTTTGCCCTTAAGAAGTTGCTCAAGACTTTTCCCCTCTGCCATTACTGACAGAGAGTACTGAGACAATCGTTTTGTAGGCAACAGGAGGACACTGTTCTCTGAGCTTGGTTGAATGAGCATCTCCTTCCTTTGACAAGCTACAGCTAGAAGAGACCTCTTGAGGCATTAAATGTGGCCCCCACTTCCTCAGGCTATGAAACTCTTTGCATAAAGTGAAAACTAAACCTCAATTGCTCATTGCCATCTGCTTTCTACTGCAGCTGCGACATTATCCTAAACTCATGAGATCCTCATGAGATATTTCTTCCATTGCTGTTTTTCTGGAAAGCTGACTGGCAGAGGCATAAATGTGACCAGCAGATTAGAGGTGCTATCTTTAACAGTCATTGTCTTGAGTTTGTGAGAAGGGAATTTTACCAGCAGTGAAGGTCACTGCAAACACAAAAAAATTCAGCCCTATCCTATAAAGTTTGCAGAATAACTAGGAAATTAATGAATACAAGCACTCTAAAAAAATGTTGGAATTATTTAATGAAGAGAAAGTTTGTCCATAATGCCAGCTTCATGGTCACTCAACACAATATTGAAGTGTGCTCATCTCACACACCTATAGAAATAGATGTAATCCAAGAGGAAAAAAGGAAATCCCTGCAAGACAGAAAACGTACAAAGGGAAGGCTGTCAGACTGACAGATTATCTCATTTCTGTATCCTTGACATCCCTCTGAAGAAGTTGGCCTGTCTTCTCATGTACAAGAAGTGTCCCTGTGTCCATCACCCAATACTGTCTGCAAGATCTGCCCCAGAAGGACACTTCCCACCATGCCTGGCTCCAGAGGCTTTCTCCTCCATCTCTCTAGGGGTTTGGACCTAGTGTGCTGGCCTGTTCTGCCATTTTGGCATCAGGCATCATTACTGCTCTCCTGGCTCTGAAAGCATTAATGTTAAGCTGCGGTTTGGACTTGGGGAAAAAAATGAAAGTAGAGAGAAGGGCAAGCTGTGTCCAAGAGGTGAATGGTGAAAGGTATGAAAAATTGCTAGAAAGGGTTAGAGAACTGTCACTGCTTTCAAATATTTCCTGAAAACTCTGAAATGTATTTGGAGGATTTTTTGGGAGATGGAAGGAGGGTTTTTTTCCTTATGAACATGCATAAATATACTGCAGAGAAGTGTTGTTTTCCAGACTGACTGGTCAGATTCTTGCTTTTGAATAACTTGTTCCTTGAAAGAGCTGAATCACTCTTTAGTCACTAAACTATGATCAAGCTGATTATATTGTAAAACAGATAAGCTGATGCCTCTCCTGGAGCTATTTTAGGAAAAAAAGGCAAAATATAAGTAAATTAATTTTCTGTCTAACCAGCTCTTTCACAGACCTTTCCCATTCTTCTGTCAGCCAAACGGATCTGTGGCATTTCCTAATCTCACTTAGAAAAAAGTGTCCTGATAGGACAAAAAAAACCCAAAACCAAACCAAACCAAACCGAACCGAACCAAACCAAACAAAAAAAACCCCACCAAAAACAAACAAACAAACAAACAAACAAACAACCTAGCACTGGCTATAGGAAAAAAATAGGGTGTCTAAACCCCCCTACTACACCCTTTAGTAAATGTAATGAATGCTCCCTGTGGCTCCACCTACATGACAGGTTGGTGAGCTGGAGATTGCTACAGCGCTTGTAAGAGCAGCGGCTTCTGCTTGACAGAAAACATAGATCCCCTGACCTCACAGTTGGCAAGAAATGAACTGGCACTGGGATAAGTGGAGACAGAGCAGATCTTAATCTGTATTAATGCAGCCTAAAAAACCTCCCTGGAGAATGGACAGTAGCTCAGCAATGAATGGCAGGCAATACGATGCCTTTGTGAAGACTGGCAAGAGGAAGAAAGGATCCAAAAAGATTCAGGGGCTACTTGACCACTGAAAAGAGAACAAAAAGGCTTGTTCCAGCTTGAAGGAGGCACGTGGAAGAAAATGGATTAATTATACAGGGCCACATGCAGGTATTGGGATCATACTGCCACTGTCACAGTGCCAGTCAAATGTGTAGCTGGAGCCAGAAGCAGCCGGCCTGGGGAGGGACCTCACTGCACATAATGTGGATGCTTACATAGGGCACAATTGCAGAGCTGTTATTCTCATTGCATGGGCAATTACCCCACAACTTGAGATCTGAATTTCAGGCTCGCTGGCCTGAGCACTAATGTAATTGGACCAAATTCAATGTGGAATTTGTGTACCAGAGGGAGAAGAGAGAAACACAGTCAGTAAATATTAGATACCTCAGAGTTAATTGATTCCCTGAATATCATGGGATTGTGCTATTTACACTACCCATTGCTCTTCCCCAAGGAACATAAAGTTCCTGTCCCAGGCCACATATGACACAATGTACAGCTACAAATGTTTTCTTTAGTTATATTAAATCCAAAAATACATATTAAACAACGTAAAAATCACTTCCAGCCACTCTTCTTTCCCTTGGAGTCAAAAAGAACCATGTCATCCATTTGTTCCACTCCAGGGAAAAGGATCAGTGGAGTTTAGAAGTTATGAAAACCTTTTGTGTTCTAAAACTTCAGATTCGTAAGGAACACTAATGATCATATTTGGTATTAAAATACATTTTTGCATTCTGCACTGCACTTTCCTTGTCTCTTCCTCTCTGCAGACAGGGATAAACACAGAGCCTGCATGGTTCGAAAGGTGCATCTCTGCTCTCTACAGCCAGCTGAGGGAGGGTTTACCATTGCAGGGAGGAAGCAAGGTCAGATACAAGGAAGGGAAGGATGGTAGGATTTAGCAGTCACCCCCCTTTTCCCTTCCTCCTCTTCATATTAGAAGCTTACATGTAAAACTCCTATCTAAATGAAATCGCCCAGCCTAAATATACACCAAAAGTAGATGTTAGCTCAGTGTGAGATAGTGAGAATGTTTCAAGTGAGAGCCCCAGGGATCTGTTTTGGACAAAGTTTTACTTATTAATAACTTCAGCGATCCAGTAATGAAAAGCTTGCAAATTGTCCCACTGTGGGAGAGATGTCAGACTCTGTGGAGAACAGAATTCAGTATGTTCTTAGCAAATCAAAATAAGAATTTGAAATGAACAAAATGACACTCTGTGAAGGTAAGTGTGAAATATGTATTAGAAGTCAACCATGGGCATAAAACTAACAAGAGTAGTGAACCTTTTCACTGGAAATGACCTAGATATTTCTAATTCTGTATCACTGCAAGATTTCTGGCCCTGTATTTACTTGGAGAAAAGCAAAGCACTGTATGATTATTCTGGGAATAAAGTCCATTTTTAATAAGTTTCTATGGAAGTGAATATTACAGTTTTCTTAGGTTATAAGTTTATCCAATAGTATTTGCTAAATAATAATAGTGAAGCCTTTGGGGTCAGAATTGAGTTTTCTTGAACAAACTGATCTCCTTCATTACCTTGCAGCTCTATTTTGTGATGCTTCAAGAGCCAGCAGGATCCAGTGTGTGTAAGACCCAGGTTCATTGCCCTGTTCTGCATGATTTGGGACACATAATACAAGATGTTCTCATGCATGAAAACCTTGCCTACAGGCATTACCTTCATTGACAGCTCATGCTGTCTCTGTGCACAGCTTGCACAGCCTGTGCATCCTTGGGGAAATCTGTGGAAGGAGCATGTCTCCAAAGAAATGAGGAATCTTCCGTGGATTCTCACTGGAAAAGCACCAGCACAAATCTCCCAAGATCAAACCACTGGCAGTGAAAGAAGATTGGTGGTAGACAGGGGTAAGGGTTAAAAAAGAGTTAAAGCTAACTTCTCCTCCTACTTGTATTTGCAATATAATGCACAATTTAAATTCAACTGGTAGAGTTTAATCAGGTTTAATTTTTGGGTTTTTTTCAATTTGCATCAGTTTCATGCTGCAAGTTCTACAGAAGTTATAACCTCAGCTTTTGAAGAAAAAGACTGGGCCTGGACAGATTGTGGACACTAATTGAACATGAACCAGTAATGTGTCTTTGCAAAAAGGAAGGCTGATGATATCTTGGGATGCATTAGGAAAATATTACCATCAGTTCAAGAGAGGTGATCCTTTCCCTCTCTCTATTCAGCACTGCTGAGGCTACATCGGGAGCACTGGATCCAGTTTTGGCCTTCCCAGTACAAGAGACATGGACATAATGGAGAGGGTCCAGTGAAGGGCTACGATGATTAAGGGACTGGAGCATCAATCATACAAGCAAAGGCCTGAGGGCTGGGGCTGTGCAGCCTGGAGAAGAGAAGGCTCAGAGGGGAACTCATCAATGTATAAGTTTTTGAAGGGATGGTGTAAAGAACAAAGCACCAGGACTTTCTCAGTTATGCCCAGGGAAAGGACCAGAGACAGCACAAAATGAAACATGGGAGGTTCTGTCTGAACATCCGGAAATTTTCTTATTGTGTTGGTGACCAAGCACTGACGCAGTGCCCAGCGAGATTGCGGAGTCATGTAGATGTGGGCCAGGGAAATAGGCTCTAGGTGGTCCTGCTTGAGAGAGACCTCTAGAGGTCCCTTTCAATCTCAACCACTCTGTGATTCTCACACTTTTATTGGATCTTCTGTTATTCAACACAGTAGACATCATCTGCACACCTGAAGATTGACATCTCATTCTCATCAAAAAATATTTAATGAAGAACAGAAGACATAATTTTCAATCTTGGACAGTCTCTCACTGTATGCAGTGCTTTGTTCTGGAATTTTGATAAACATGAGCTCATTCTTAACATCTAAAAGTCTCTGAAAGCAGCCTCAAAAAAGAGACTCAGGTGTGGGCATGCTTAAGACATACGTAAGGTTAGTTCTGAACAAAAGGAAAGTTACACATTTTAATGAAATGTCATAATTCAATTTACAAAGTAAATAATTTTCTCTTCAACAAAAGGATATAACTACAACATCCATCCTATTTCTTCTTTCCCTTTCTTTCAATGCAGACTACCTTATATGCATCCTATCATTTCAGTTGTGTCCAACCTTTCCATCATTCCAAGTCCCTGACATACTGATCCAGCTAATCTGAAAGAAAAGTATGGACTTCGCTGAGCTTAAAGAAAACTTATTCAAAATGTTTATCATATACCCATGATTCTTTGAAACCCAGACGCCTGCTGTAGCTCAGAAAACAGGTGGCTAAAACTGCAAGTGATCATTAATTTAACATTAAATTACTGTGAATTTCACATAGTCTAGAATTACATAAAAATTACAGTGTGGTTACCTACTAGTTACCATACATAGGAGCTTCTGTGAAATTTAAAACACAGAACAAAACCTATAATTCTATTTTCATCTGCTTGCTAAATTTATAGTAATTTCTCATGATATTCTGTCTGAGTCCATGCTAAGATTTTCCAGAGAATTACTGCCAGGAGTAAACTTAAGATAGGGAAAATCAGATCCTGAGCAAGAAAATAGAAAGGTGTTATGGTTTGCCTCCTACTGTCTAGAACATGCTCCTAGAGGTGTTTGGCTGAAACCAACAGAACAAGTAACGAGCCTTTCCTTGGCCTTTCAAAATTCTGGTTACCGAAAGAAAAATTTCAGACTTTAATTCTGAGAGAATAGTTGGTCTGCCAGCTGCACCTGACAGTTTCAAATGACTGTTAATACAATATTTGTGGCAGTCTCTCTCTAGGTCACTGGGGTGCAACTGAGATTAAATACAGGACTGTCAGAAAAAGTGACACTGATAGTTATCCAAAACCTATTCATGTATAGTAAATTAGTAGCCAATAAGAAAAACAATGAAAAAAAGATGGAAAACGCATCATTTCTATTAAAAAAAATGCAGTAATTGATCATTTAAAAATCAGCAAGACAACTGTTTGATGACAAGGGTATCTGACCTTTCTTTTTAAAATAAATATACAATTCCAACAGAAAAATGTGAAACCCTGCAGACAGCCAGAGAAGAACACAATCCCAAATACAGAAACAGACCTGAACACACAGAACTAGCTGTGATATTTTTTCTCAGAAATAACAACACAATACAGATAAATTTGTGTGGCTGGCTGAATCCGCCTAGATGCACATCATGCACTTTGGTCAAACAACCGTTTTCAATGCTACAGGTTTGGGAAAGAGTAGATGGAAATCTACCCCGTGGAAAAGGACCTTGCAGTGCTGGTTAACAGCCACTGAACATGAGCCAAATCGTGCCCAGGTGACCAAGAAGGCCAATGGCACCTTGGTGTGTAACAGAAATAGTGTGGCCAGCAGGACTGGGACAGTGATTGTGCCCCTGTACAGGTGAGGCCACACCTCAAGTCCTGTGTTAAGTTCTGAGCCCCTCACTTTCACAAGAAAGACACTGAGGTGCTGGATTGCATCCAGAGAAGGGCAACAGAGCTGGTGAAGGGGCTGGAGCACAAGTCCTGTGAGGAGCAGCTGAGGAAACTGGGGTTGTCTAGCTTGGAGAAGAGGAGGCTCGGGGTGACCGTATTGCTCAACTACTACCTGAAAGGAGGTTGTAGCAAGCTGTCAGTTGGTCTCTTCTGGGCAACCAGTGATAGGGCAAGAGGAAATAGCCTCAAGTTTTTCCAGGGAAAGTTTAGGCTGGATGTTCAGAAAAATTTCTTCACTAAAAGGGTGGTTAGGCATTGGAACAGGCTGCTCAGGGAAGTGTAGAATAACCATCCCTGAAGGCGGGTTATGTGTTAGGGTAATGGTTGGACTTGATAATGTTGAGGGTCTTTTACAAGCTAAGGGATTCTAAGTTTGTACGAATATTAGGAGAACATCTTCTCTATAGACAGACAAGTTCACTTCATACCCTCTTAAAGAAGTACAATATGCCATGATAAAGGGAGGCATAAAGATCGAGATGATCTGTTAGTTCTTTTTTGTGGCTTCATGTCACCCTTGGATCTATCATCACATATTAGTAATATATTTACTCTCCACATCTTTTAGGCAGATCCCAAAACAAATTTTATCCTCAATTTTCAGCTTCTGGTTTTGTTACGAAAGATTCACACCGTTCTAAAGTCTAGGAAATGCAAATGTATATAATTGGTTCAGCATCTTGGGAAAGCCACACTTATTCCTCTCCCACACATCTGTGTAATGAGGTGTGGTTGTGAGTCTGAGATTAAGAAGATTAAAATCATCATGACCAACTAGAAGAGAAAATCAATGAAGTATGTCTTGTCTGACAGCACTTATTTTCATGAATGTTTGAATGGTTTTGATACAAATATTCTACTAATGAGATAGATTTATATAAAACTAGTGAGGTTTACTGTGCAAAAATTAATGCATTAGGACTGTTGAAATAGGTTTTGCAATGTTTGCAGTCACAGTCTCTGTATTTTATGAAACATTTAACATATTGTAAACTCACTTCTGACAATTATATGCTTTTCTGCCTTGCAAAAAAGAAAATTCGAAGCTTAAGGACATTTTTTTTAAAACACCTTTTCACTGCTCAAATCTCCCTGCTATAAAAATGTCACATAAAATAAAACATTTTGTACGTTTTTGAAACAAACTGTATCTATGCATGTTTTTATTAAAATGCATTTGTATATGGTCTAAACAAATCAAAGAAAATGGATATGACAGAAGTTTACGGTGATTTATTCCAGTTGCAAAATGTTTCCAAATAAATAACCTTTACTAACTCTTTATTATCTTGCTTTTTTTTTAGTGAGGACTCAGGAAAGGAAGTTTGCTTGAATGTCATTTCCATTAACATCCTTAATCCCAACCCTCACAAATGGTATCTTGGGGCACTTTTCTTAGTTTTTTTTTTTTCTTCCAAATGTACTCTTTTATTTTGATTAAAGCACAAGATAAAAGGAAATGACATTTTATGGTAGAGAGTAATCAGCCCATTCTTTAACAATTTCATCAGAACACACACAACTATTTTAAAAGCCCTAGACTTTGCTAAAAAGCCAGATGCTGCATAAAAAGGAGTAAGTTCCATCCTATTCCCCTCTTTTTCTCTCCACTTTAAGATCCCCATTCTAATGCCACACAATGTAATGATAGAGGACTAGTGTACAGAAGTTCACCAGGACAAAGGAGCAATGTAATTGCATTTTGAAGGGAGGAGAAGGATGTTTCCTGCGCAATAATGATTATTTTTCATTATGAATTCAGCAGATGCCTCCTGATAAAAGGTTGTTAATGATGTAAGGCCAGTAAACTTTTCACCTCAAACCCTATGCTACAGACTGCTCAGTCTAAGAGAACAGCAGAGAGTGGAGATTTTCATTCCAACAGGCTGCACATGGAGGTTTCCCTCCCACCCACCATGAAATGTTAACTAAAGGCAAATGAGGGGGCAGATGGAGCCTCACAAGCCCTCACTGCCATCATGGTGCACTACAGTGTACAGGCCTTTCTGCCTCAAAGCCACAGAGCTGGGCTCTTACCTGCTCTTTGCAAGGTAAACAGGCCAATTTTAAGTGCACTGACAAACTAAGGTTAAATTAAACTAATCCTATTCTAAGTGCATCCATTTCATAGCATATTTAAGCTTTCATATAAAAAGCATTAGAAAAATAAAAAATATATAAATATACCCTCTATATATATCATCGCAGATATATATACCAATGTTTTTAATGAGATGAAAGAAAATCATATAATCATACAATGGTCTGGTCTGGTTTAAATATCATCTAGTTCCACCCCCCTGCAGTGGACAGGAATAACATCTCACTCGACCAGGTTCCTCAGAGATGCCTCCAGCCCAGCTTTAAACACTTCCAGGAATGGGGCATCTGCAGCCTCTCTGGGCAATCTGTTCCAGTGTCTCACCATGTTCACAGCAAAGAGTTTTCTAAAGTTTCCTAAGCCTGCTGTTGGAGCTCTGTTTGGAGCCATTATGGTCTTGTAAATAGTCTCTCTCCATCTTTCTCATAGGCTTTCTTCACGTATTGGAAGACCACAACAAGGTCACCCAGAGGAGACCTAACAGATGGAGAAGATGGAAAAAGTATATGTGGGGAGGCAGATAAGTACCACCAGCAGGATGATTAAACACGGGCTTAGCTACATGAGCAGTTCACAGATATTGTTATCAGTCAGAAGCATCACTGTCTAATTGTTACAGATGGCTGACTAAAGCCGTAAGGCACTTCCAACTGATAGAGCAGAACTTGAGAAAGTCCAGTTCTCAATTCCTAAAAATGTACTACATTTTCAGAAATTTCTTTGAGAAAGACACATTATTCCTGGTGTTGTCATCTAACCCACACCATCATGAGTGTAACTCAGGCCTGTGCTGGGAATAGGACTCAGAGTGTCTGAAATGAGGGGAAAAAAGAAACAAAAGCACTGGATTTTTTTTTTTGTAATTATGAAGATAATTTACTATATTTATAGTTTAAACAAGTGAGTGAATAGTAAGATGCTTGTTACACTAACTTCTGTCTCCCTCCTACCATCTCCAACTCTGCAGTGGAAGGGAAGGATTGCTAGTCCAGGAATGCAAGCATGAAAATGGGCCTACACTTAACTGATAAGAGAATACAGAAAGGCAGTAGAAGTTCACTAGCAAGTGAGTTATGTAGGAGATGGCCTGGGTCAGCGATTTACATGTACCCCTGTCTTCATCCTCTTTCTGTTTTAGTCCTTTGAACAGCTTGGACCATCAAACAGTTGGTTAAAGTGTAATCAAGTGATTCCGAACCATTCCTAAGTCCCACCAGAGAAACTTTTTTTTTTTTTTCAGATATGTTTAAGATATATTCCATGTTGGTTTATTTCTCTAAATTTGGCCTTTGCAGCTAAGGTCAGGAGAGTTTTGAATTTTCTACCTTAGAAAGAGAAGGTACAGTAACACATTTTAATGCATTTCCAATGTAGTATTATGAAAAAAAATCTGAAACAAGCTAGGTATTAATATCCTTACAGTGCCAGAGACAGAATATGGGTGTTTATTGAGTGGAATATTTAGATTTTTTTTTCCCTTTGCCTTCAGAAAGTCTATTTTTTAGATAATTTTCATAAGACTAGAAAAACAATCTATCTATAGGATGGCATTTAGTCTTGAATCTGTAATAGGGTTTTTTTCAGCCTTTACTATCAGCAACAAGTAAAGAAAATAACAAATGGCTTTATAACAAACAAAGAAAAAGGGAAAAAAACCACAAATACTTTTAAAATTGTTCAGTAATATTTAGTAATATTTCTCAAACTGTACCACAAAGAAGGAAAAAAAACAGACACAGGAATCCTCCAGGCCAACATTCTTTTATGAACTTTCCTAGGAATAATCCTTTCCTTTTTCTTTACTAGATTTTTTTAAGACATGTGGAATAAAACTGACACCTTGCAACAAAAACAAACAAAAAACCAAACAAACATAACCACAAAAAAACAAAACTCCCCAACAACCCTAAAAAACACCCCCAAAGAAAGCTCCCCAAACCAACAAAACTTCATTTATTTTTCAGGAGTGAGTTTTGTACCTCCTCCCATAAAAGCAGTTTTTAGTCCCTATCAATTTAAAACCACTCTCATTTCCTAACCACGATTGTTTTAGCCTACTCAGCTTTTTTTCTGTTTTAAACTTAAGAGTAGCCTTATTTAAGTAACCTTCACTGAAGCTGAAAAACTTCAAGTAATGATCAGGAATTTCAAGTGTTTTGCTAGTGCTGTTTATATTAATGAAGTACTCCAGAGTGTAAATATAATCAGGAAGATGATTTGTTTTTAAGTTGTCAAAATTCACTGCTAAGTTCAAGCAGCAAAAAAACCAAGGAATACAGTAAATACTACCACATCTTTTGTTTGAAAAATAGTGTCTAGTTTACTCAAGAAAATAAAAATCTATTTCCTATTCTATAAAAACCACTACTTCCTTCAAGCTGCTCTAAATTCAAATGCATTATAATGAAAATAATGTCAAGAGTAAACCTTCCTTTCTTCTGATTGTGCTAGGACACACCAGGATAGTCTGTTGAATACATTATCTAATAACAGGGAAAATCACTTTGCTAGGTCTATTAAAGATATCAAACTATTTGAGAAAATTAAATGTCCTGTAAAATTATATTATGATGTGACTCCAAATGTCTGTATGATGTTTGGCAGGCAAACATAAAATACTGGATAAAGCAAACTCTAGCTTCAGAAAAATTAATTTTTTTTTTTATAAGAAGGCTTATTAATCAGGGTGTATATGGCAAATATACATGGTTCATGCTGAGAGTGTTCTCTGAGTTTCCCAGATTTCATATCTCCTTCTGCCATCTAAGTTGTCTTTTCGTTTGGATCTCTTGCAAATTGATTTGCAAAACAGTGTTTGGAGGTACAGAATTTCTCCAAGCAAATATTCTCCATCCAGCACTGAATAATTCTGGTAATTGCAGAATTGGTAAAACTACCATACTTAATTAGAAAATCACTTTCTAATTTCAACAATGTTTGAATAACACTCTTGTTCAGCAAATATAGTGACTGTCTAATCAAATTGAGCATGTTCTAATTAACTGGAATCTTGCCATTTGATGAATCTGAATGAAGCTGAAAAACGTAGGAAGTTTTTGGAAAACAAAACCAATTTATATTAGAACATAAGACATTACACATGTGAGACTTTAAATAGGTGTTGCTCAATACAAAAAACTGTGTGTGAACTTTTTATCATCTCCCAGGTGGCATAGAAACAGAAACCAAGATAAGAGAGCTTGCCTTTTTTCTCTCCAAGTCAAATTACAAAAAGCACGTAGATTCATAAGCACTTCACTAATTCTTCCCTTCTTACAATCACCTTTGCTTGCCTGGACTTGTTCCCTTCTCAAGCTCCCATTCCTCCCTGCTCCCACCAACTCATTTATCCACACCTTTGGACACACAGCTTGTTGGAACAGAACTATCTTCTCCCACTTCTCTATGAGCTCAAACCCAGTTTCTAGGAACAGGACTCGCACTCTGAAATGAATGACCTTACAAGAGCTGTTTCTCTCCAATGACTACAATGAGAGCCCGGGATGGAAACAAAGATATCAACACTGTAGAATGGAAAAGCGAGGTGAGCTGAATCTTGCCTTTACTGACACGCAGCTCCATCAACACTAGAAAATAATGAAGCCTTATTTCCTATCTATTTGTGTCTTAAGTTTCATTGACTTTCTGTCTAGGTAGAAACCTTCTGTAACTTATAATGATGCTCACCTACATGGACTTTTTCAGCGTGTAAAGAAGTGTGGCCTCAGACTGCTCTTTCCTTCAGTCAGAATATTAATAGGGTTTCTTTTCTCTTCCAGCCACCAGCTTTGATGACATTTCAGGGATTTTAATTATACTTGAGAAATCAAGCCCCCTATCCCCATCATTCTCTCCCCTGTGAAGAGTGTTTGAAGTTGAAAAGCAAAGTTATTAGGTGGAAAACACAGCAACACATTCACAACAATGATTGTACCGGAAAGCAGATAAAAAGTTAGACTTTGATGGAAAGAAAGGAACAAAAAGCATTTCAAAGGTATTCTTTTTCTTTTCTGAAATATACTTGTTACAAGGAGATAACTTGATATGAATCAAGAAGCATTAGAGAGCAAGGGATCTAGCTTTGCATGTGCTTCCATTATATAGTTCTAGTCTCCAATTTAATCAGAGTGCTTATAGGCTTGGGAAGATAACAGGGAAGAGAAAGAAATGTGAAGTTAAAGCCTGGCATATATTTTGAAATTTCGTTTCATTCCTAAGGAATTGTTAAGTTATATAGGAATACTAAAATTCAGTTATTAAAAAAAGAAAGCATTATTATCAGAATTTAAGTTTTAATTTCAACATGATTTAATTAGTGCACTGCTGTTGAAATCACCATATCATATACTTCTGACTTTAATAGGAACTAGAAAAGTGAAGTTCCGTTTACTGAAATATTTTCAAAAGCTGTATGACTTAATGGATAATCCCTAGCAAAGTTCAAAGGCTTCAAAATTTTAATCAGTTTACAACTCAGATGTATACCTATTGAACATGAAAACATTACTAGAGTAGGGAATAATACGTAATTATGGCTCGAAGTGATAATACTTCTGCATGCAATTTTTATTCTGAACAGTTACATATTCTGAATACTGTTCAAAAATCTCACAAAACCAAAAATTAATATTCCACCAGTGTACCTGAAAACTCCAATTATTCTTATGATGAAGAATAATATCTGCCAAAATATAAAGAACAAGAGAACTATTTGCATGTATTGGCTGAAATAATTAAGGACTAAAAATGTATTTGAAGACTTTTTTCTAAATGTGACTATATTATTAAGTTTGCACCGAATACACCGTGCTCTGGGTAGTTACAATGGAAATAAACAACTTGCACGAGTGTCCCTGAAGTAATTTCTTTAATGATAAGCTTCAGCACGTATTTAGTGTTTCAAATTCTTCTATGCATTGACATACTAATTGCTAGCACTTCAGGATATACACTGACTAAATATACTTTTTGTCAGAAGAATGTACTCAGATTTGTAGCAAAATATTGAAAACATGGCATAATTTTAGTAATCGTTTAACTGAGGAGATATTTTTTCTGCAGTCTGAATAGAACAATGAGACAATGCTGAAGGCCATGTAAACATGAGAAGTGACTGAAGACTTAACCAACGGTTTTTTGAATGTCAGTATACCAGATAGAAAGCTTCTTTTCCATGGTATGCATGTACATGCATTTCTGGCAGAGAAAGGAAATTAGTACATGCTGTAAGTCAAAAATTTCTGTGGGGCCAATGAGAAAGTTATGCATAACCTTCTGCCTTGTTCTCATTGTAAAGACCATACATCTTGTGCAATATTCACAGTATCTGGTGGGGTCAGCTCCATAATCTAATGCACGTCATGTAGTTTTCTTCTATGTTAATGTGCATATATATAAAAAAAAATGGTATTTTCCTCAATAAGCTGTAATGTAAACTGCTACAACCAAGAGGAGACTTCTATTCAAGCCCCAGCTTGGCCCTCTTTTTTTCTTCTCCCAGTGGCAGAAACTTTAAAAATACTCGATAATAATAGAACATTTCATTTTATTGCCAACAAAATCACTCTCACTGGAGTCCCCTCCACTGACCTCTTAAGTGAAACTAGAAGCAATGTTCCTTTCTCTTCCTCCCAGCAAGTCACTGGTTTTGACAGGTCTGCCTCTACTATTCTTGGCCTTGGAGGTCTCTTCATCTTCCAGCTCTCCACTGATCTCTCTTCACATCTAAGTCACTGTATCCTCTTGCCAAAGACATCCTGTTCTTGACCCTCTTCTCCCACTTCCCTTGCATCTCTCTCCGGATAATTTCACCACAGACTACATGCAATTCAGCAAAGTCTCCTGTGCTGACAATTCACTGATCTTGTTCCCTCCAATTAATCTAACCTCACTCTCTTCAAATCAAAGTTCAGTCCATCTCTCTGCCAGGTCTTTGCTGATGTCTAGCTAACAGTTTACTCTACATGCCAGCCAGCACCATTCTCTTTTTTTTACCCCTCCAGATCTTTACATTTATCTCCTTTTTCCATAGCACTATCACTTACTGTGTACTCCTTATATATGCTCCTTATTGTCGCATCAATTTTTAATCCATTTGGACTCACATTTCAAGTTACTTCTAAAGCTCTTGCAGATTAGTTCTGCTTAATTCTTTTATGAGTATTCACATAACTAAAACGCTAACTTATTGCTTTCCTATCCCAGTTTCTCAGTGCTGTTTTCTTTGACTTCAATAAATACCAAGGATTATTCTCCAGCTCCAAAAGTTTGGTCACTGCAGGATTCTCTTTGAATCTCCTCACCAGTTCTCTTCTTACAAAAGCATAAGCGTTGTCAGCTTACATAGACTAGTACTCCACTGTTTATTCAAAGTGCAATGTTTCCAGCTGTATCCTGGTGTTAGCCCTCATTACCATTTTTTATACTTCAAGTTAGTAGCTTACTCCCGAAAAGCTTCCTAGCACTGATAGGGTGCTCCAAACTGCCTGTCAAGTCACCCTATCAGTATTCTTCCACTCCATTTTGCCCTGGCACAACTTATAGTGCCAGACATCTTTGCAGTTCAGTACTATACTTTGTGTTTCTCTCTGAGCTGGACTAACATCACCGAACTTGGGGTGTCCAAAACTGAGGCATTCTGGGCAGCAATCTTTGCAGCTATCAGAAAGAGAGAAGCACATATACACATACATGAGCACTGAGGTCCCTATCTATCTTCAGATCAATTCACACATTATTTTCCCCTGAACTCAGTAAATCATCTGATAAAAGAGTTTACTTCTTTCTACAAATCTTGTGCTTGCTATGTCCTTGAAACATGCAGCAACATCTCTGCCCTAAAGAGAACAAGCACAGGCTGACAATGGAGTTCTTACACATGCAGACACGAATCACAAAAGGTCAATTATTCCTGATTGAAGGGAAGCAGCCTGTAGTGCCAGGCAGAACTGGTTTCAAAGCAAAATAAAGAGAGCAAAAAAGATTTTCAGATATCTGATGTATGTGAAATACTTTATGTATGATTAAAATGCAGAGGAGGAAAGAAGAAGCTGTAACAAGAGCTACAGCTGGATATGAATGAGAGCAAAAGAACAGAAAGAAAACTGCTCCAACACAGGATACCCCATTTCTGATCAATGCCACTGCTTATCTGTACCAGATTGTTCCTCACTTTTCTTAGAGAAAGAGTTTTCTGTTTGCCATTCCCAGATATTTTGTCGCACATCCCTGTGATGGTTTGTAGTGTATCATCTTTTACTACACAACTGGCTGTCGTGCTTTAGGAGTGGTACTCCCCAGTTCAGTGCCCTCGCCAAAACTTTCCACACCACAGGCCACTCATCTTTTCCCCACCACAGGAAGTACAGGGCAGGTTAAACACCTCACCTCAGCACCCTAAATTAGCCTTTTCTTTGTATTCATTACCGCTGAACAATCTTATGCCCAGACTGCAAGTTGGCTGGACAGGCACCATGTTTTTGATCCGTGTTTTATTCTGCCTTGCCTTTTTAACTGTGGTGGACGTGGACAAGAACTTGTATCTGTGGCATTAACAAGTGCTAAACTCAGCACAACAGACCGAGGTGCAGTAGGCACCTTGGGGCTGAGAACGTGCACTTTAATGCCATCCTCATGGATGGAAACTACCTGCACAATAACTGTGCCTTGTACTAGCATAGCATAAACCAGAAGCACAGTATATTTCCAAATGAAGTGCTTACCAGAAGAAACACACTGGACTTCAAAAACTGAATCAGTATCAAAAGAACAATAAAAAATATTGCAGAACATATTCTGCAATTCTGAAAGATTTTGCCTTGACTGTTTCAGGTCACAGTTGTGGCAATCGAGCAATCTAGGTACTAAAAATCGTGCTAGCCTCAGGAACTGATAGATAGCTCCTGCAGCCTCGGGATACGACCTTCTGTTACATGAATTTATACACCTGCAATTTATATGGTAATGTATGTTTCTGTGAATTCAATTTAAATTAAACAAGCATTGAAAGAAGAAAAAGGTGGTATCAGCAACAAACAGATGCAAATATTACTAGATTAACCAGGTCATTTTGGTCCCAAAGCTAGACACAAGGCCCAAGAGCCATTTGCTGTTCTACAAGCAGCCTTGTAAACACCTCTCAGCAAGGTACAGCTCCATCTGGCAGAAGACAACTTCTTGCATTGGAATTCTGGTATTACCTCCTGGCTTACACCACTCTACAGAACCATCTCACAAGCTCTGTACATAATCCAATAGTGCCTACAGTGACACTCTGTTTGGATTAAGAAAAAATGTGTCCTTTCACAGGAAGAGATAAAACAAATGTACAAGACATTCTGCAAATATCATTAAAAGGCATAGGAAATATTTTTCCTTGTTCGACAGTATAATTAGAAGGACTCATATTTTCTGCATAAATGCCCATCCTCTAAAGAGGCATGAACAATATCAGTTTATCAAAAAGGCATGGTCTGTTTAAATAGACGGATAAAGTTAAACTTGGAGGTTCTCATGTTGATTTTTTTTTATATTTAAATCATGCCTTGCCTCCACAATGAGTTTGGATAAAAATGCAAAAAGCAGACCTGTCTCTTTGTAAAAAATCACCTTTTTATGGTAGAAAAACTGAAAGATAAGCCAGACCAGTGTATTCCCTCCCACTGCCACCACATCCAAGTGCCCCCACTATTACATAATATTTACTTGCAAAGCTGTCCCATTCATCACTCATTTCTAAAGTAATAGGAAACCCTTTCAACCCTTTTAAATTTGGACTTTTTGATTCCTCTTTATGCAAGGATGTCTTCATTTTACAGCTCTACATATCAGAAATTTTCATGTGCTTACTGTGAACTGTGTTCTCCCTGACCTTTTCTGATATATATATGTGGCCCTTGAATTGCAGGAAGACCAGCGGTTTTGTGGTACATTTTCCCTGGACTGCTAAATTATTTGCATCTTCATACAAATTATCAGTTTCTAGGCCAATTTAAGTAAGTATGGGTATGTTAGGACAGTTACAAAAATCAGCTGTTAAATGGAAAGCTAGTTCCAATCTTAATCACTTTGTCATTACACTTCCTAAATCAAATACTAATGAATAATAAATACTCTTCTGTACTAATAAAAATGTATTTAAAATATTTATTAATTTCTTGCTAGCAAAACAGTTCTGTTTTATATCTAGCTAAGGAACCATAAATAATGACTTTGCTTTTAATTAAATACATTTTAAGAAATGAGATGCCAAACTGAAATAATAAAACAAAGTTGATATATTAATATCTCCATTGGATTCTCTGAGGATATTTTCTTATTTTCTCCTTCAAAGCTCACCATGTAAACAGAAGATATTGTCAAAGATTATAGAAAGACATTTTCATTTCAGATTACTCTTTTTGTAATCCAAAATAGCTCAGCAGCTAGACAGTAAAACATACTTTGTGAACACTGGTATGTGGAAACCTTTCCATCTGAAGCAAGTGTTTAACAAATTTAAAAAACCCCAAAACTAGCTAAACAGACAAACATCATAAATTATATATGCTAAACTGCAAACTTAAGATTTATTTTAGTAAGAGCCAGCCTAGCAACTCCAACCATGGCATACAAGGAAACTACTAAATGAGGAAACAAAATGCTCTTCTTATTGACTAACAGTCTCCTTTTTCTTGTGGAGCATTTTAGGAAGCTATTTGAAGAGGCTGCGAAGCTAAAATAATCCTCCAAGAATCATTAGAAAAATGCAGACTTTATGCAAAACATACCAAACAAAATACCTCACTGATGTGGCCAGCACATCAACGCTGTGTAGGGAACAAATTTTTTTTAATCCATTTATTTATATTCTTTGCTCCTTTTTAACAAAGTACTTAACCCATCTGACTCTTTTTAATTTTAGTGCTGAAAATTAAGGATATTACTGGACAGCCATGGGATCTGGTTATTTTATATGCATCTTGTTATTTTTGTGCATTAGTATGAATTTGAGGTATGAAGACAAATGATTTCACGTCATCTATATGAATATGGTCATGAGAACAGAAGATAAGATTTCAGATTTACCTTTGAATTTCAGCAGAGCTTTTGTTGAGTGGACTCGCTGTTAATTTCAAATTTTTCCAATTTGAGATTCAGACTCTTCTTTCATCAATTTTGAAAATTTATGGAAATATTTCTAGTTATGCTGGATTTAATAAAAGCAAATTTCATTGTAGTCACAACTTGGAATGAGTGATCCTAAACTACCGGTAACCAGTCTTGGCAATGGTAAGCATACAGAAAGATCACATTTTACATCACAAAGACCCTGAGAAATAACCAGAAAATATTTGATTTTCTATTCTTGCACCAAGAAGGTTTTGATGATTTTAATGTTAAATGTCATTAAATGTCTAACAGTTTTGCTTCTGGGACACATAGCTGTATGCATACAAAGGCAGAATTAGTTCCTTTCTAACACACATCATGTTTATATGAATTCTTTCATTTATTAAAAGTGTCAGTATGTACATAGAAATGAGAATACTTTCATTTCAAAATAGTGCATCATTTTCAAGAGGAATTTATTTATGCTAACCAAAAAGTTTCAGCTGCTTTTAATCAAATATGTTATGCATAAATAGTCATATTTAATGGTGAAATTTGAAAACAGTAGGTTCATGTCTGGAGTATGACTGACTAGATGATCCTCATTTAAGAAAAATTGAACAAAGGATGCAGGAAACCAGTCACAGAACCATTAAAAAGGAAATTCAGGGTAAAACTTATAAGATTACTATGAGTCTCATTGGGAATAATTCCTCTGGAACCACAGGTGTCTCCATGAACAAATAAGCTTGTATTTCTTGTGCAGCAAAAATTACCCGTAGTCAATAACACTTTAAGATTTTCCTTTTGTACATGATCAGAGTTGAAGATCATGTCTACTAACAATGCATGATTCTTACAAAAATTATTCTCATAGAATTTGAAATTTGTTGCATGTGTCCAGCATGAGCTTTTAATTTTAATAAATAATAAATGACAAATGCAGAACTTAAATGAAAATCTGTTATGTGACAACAGAAGTGTCAAAACATATTCAAAATTTTCTCTGGAATGAGAATCTTAAAGTGAAGCAAACATAACTTTTCCTGAGTTATTTCCAGCAGACTAAATGGCTGACAGGTAAAGAATTGCAGTTTGTTAACTAAATATCCTTTACTTCTGGGAATGAAAAAAACAAATCAGTGTCCTTCCACTTTTGTTTCCTAAATATACTGGACAAATAATGCTTGTTTCCTGCACATATATTTTTATGTAAATTGAAATACAATGTCTGAGCACCTTTCCATGCACAACCTTCACCAAGAAGGTATCAACAAGGCAGAGTAAAAGAATCCCTTTCAAATCCCTATATCCCAGGGAATCAGATCTTGTTCAGCATATGGCTACACTTCACTGTGAACTGCCCTATTGTGGTCATTCCAGGGTCAGGAGGGAAAGAGTACATGGAGACAAAGCAATAACAGGGAAGGAGAGCCACCCAGTCCTGCTGAAACCATGGTTCTGCCTGTTCTTACCCCCACCCTGCCCTCCTAAGGACAGTGCCCTCACCTCTGTCCTCTGCTCACCAGAGCACCTGGCTCTGGACCTGGCATCTGAAACACAAAAAATCGTAACAAGACCCCCAAAGGCCCCAAAACAGCATGTGGTTGGATAAAGAATGAAGTTACCATTTAAAGTCCCTTTCACTTATTTAGCCAGATGAATTCTGGATTGGAACCTGGCTAGGGCAGATCCCGGTGAAAAGTCCTGACCATTGACCTTGGAGCCACTCAGGAGCTTGGGCAGTGCTGTGCCTTGTCTCTGCCTTTCTCCTTATTCTCACACATCTGTTTGGGGGAGGAAAAGGTTACATGCCACTGGGCTGGAAATAAAAAGGGAAGAGGTGTGAATAGAGAGACAGTAAAAGAAAAGACCCTAGAGACCAATGAAGGTAGATGAATGGGTTGCAGTGTCTTAAATTTTCAGTGCATACATTATTTCAGTGCACATCTTTTTTCAGTGTACAAAATTTCTATTAATATGTTTCACTCCTAGTTATTATTTTCTGTTTTGCATTTTCCTTTGTAGAATTTTTGCACAATATCAGTGTATGCCTGATGAGAAACGTATTCTGAGATTCAGCTCCAGTTGTCATCATGTAGATGAAAACTGTATGTGAAAGAAACTTTTTGTCTAAGTTCCCACAGCAGAAGGTGGAAAAATTAGTGTGTTTAGGGAAGTGAATAAAGCCTAACATATCCCCCAGGAGCTCAGATGGGAGCCTAGACAATTATCTCTTATCAAATCAGGTATTGTAATCCAAGATGAAGCCCATCTTCTGGTAGAATGCTGTACTGAGAATCAAGATACTTTTGTCACATGAAGATTGGCCAGAATAAAAATCATATTAAAACAGTGCATTCATTCACTTTTTGTTCTACATTTTTCTGGAATAAAAGTGCCAAGAAAATTTAGTGCTTGAATTGGTCAATAACTGAAGATAACATTTGGGTGGTTTGAAGATAACATTATTTCAAAATGGATGTGGGTTTGGTTTACTTGTTTTTCAAATGAAGTGTTAATTAAAAATTTAAATATCAATTTTTAGTTAAACTATATTAATGCATAGTTATTCTCATTTACTGTGGTTTTCATAGACATACCCACATTTGCATATAAATACCATTAAAATTTGTCAATATAAATTGATAGTTTTAACCTTAAACTCTCATGAATCGGGAAGGAGTAAAAGTCAAGTGTCATGTATCAGTATTTCTTTGGAGTATGTGCTACAGTGCTACCTTTATTTAAAAGCTGCAAAAAATCAACTATATATGTATAGGTACAATACACATATAAGGTACAATATGCATTATTTGACTTTATAACACAACAGCACAGAGTTGGTTCTGGTCAGCTGAAGAAAGGGGACTTCAAGAAGTCAGTTCTCCTCATTTCAGGATATTCCTTCAAAACATCAGGACAATCCTTCCCTTTCCTCTCCACTGAGTGCAGAAGGAATAGAAATGAATAGGCTGAATTACATGGATGAACTCCCATGTGATGAGTCATATTTCAAGTCAACTACCCTATTTCTAACACTTGTCTTGCTATTCATGAGGAAAATGCAGAAAGTTCTGGAGTAACACCTTCATAGGAAAAATCTGCAACTTCTCTATGGTGAAGAGGTTTGCCTCAAAGGTTCACCTCAAAGGTGACCCAAAAAACCACTAACAGGGCTAAACCCCGTTTAAAATATCATATAATTCACACTCATGAGTTTAGGTGTGCAGACTTTTGTGCTCTGTCTGATGACCTGATATATACCAGCCTGCAGACATTGCTCATGTTGGGAAATCATCTGATTTTCAGTTACACCTCAAATTGCCAAGGCCCTGAGGGCACCCACAGACCCATCCTGTACAACCTCACTGGAGCTCCTTCCACTCGTGGCCCAGGGTCCTATTTCACCCCTCTCCAGGGCTCTCCCAGCCAGACATTCTCAATGTTGGAAAAACACACTGCAAATGAGGTAGCAGTGTATTTTAGCAAAGGCTGGATTTTTTCAATAATCATCCGCATTAAAAAAAAATAATAATAATAATTTTTTCACACTAAAATAGCTCAGAAATTAGCTGCTTTTCTGAAAAGTATTTTTGAAATATCTGTATAATCAGAAGATTTAGAGATTTTAAAACCTATAATTCTACCCCCACCTGCAACAGTAATTATGACAAGCACTGGCTTACCACGCTTTTCTTAATAATTTCAGTAATGGTTGTTTATTGTATTTATTAATAGAATACTATTCACTATCTCAAAACTTATGGAGAAGTTGACCACTCATTTTGAACTTGTTTCTGTCTCTTCCTATCAGAATAGACATAGAAATTATTATTTTTACGGCAGTTTATGCTGTGCATGTAAAAGTGTCAATTATTTTAACCTCTTAACTAAGAGAAGACACTTAATCTGTCACTGAACTTTTGAGTTTGACATCAATTAAAGTTCTCCCATTAAAAAGGAGTTATTAGAGCAACATGAAGACTTACACAATCAATCTGTCAAAATTATATTACTGCAAAACCTTCAAAAAGAAAATCTTTCTTGTCAAACAGGCACAATTTGTAGGTGGCAGGCTTTAACTTCAAAATGAAAGCCCAGAGATCCCAAACCCCCTACTTTACTCCCATATATGTGATAAACAAAAGCAATTTTTTTAAAAATATAACATTTAAGTAACAAAATGTGACAGACTATGTATACAAGTGAATATTGCTGTGTTTCTCATCACGTTAGCCACTAGGCCAAATAATCCATATTGTGATAGGTCTTAAAATGAGGCATAGTCTCAGCTGCTTTTAGTCTCATTAATTTTATTTATAAAAATATAGAAAATATTTTATTTTAATAATACACTAATGACCCCATGCTTGCTGTGATAATCAATGGAAATAGCACATATCACTATCAACAACAATCCAAAGTCTTCCCCATTTAAATAAAAAAGACCACTGATTACAGTGAGCTCTCACCAAAGCAGAAAAAGCAGAGGAAAAGACCTGTATTTAACTGTTCCCCCAGTCACTGCAAATAGCTTCTACTATAAACAGTCTTTACTGATATACTGTATTTAAGAAATACAAAACAGTTCTTTTGTTTGGGGTTTTTTTGCTGTTGTTGTTGTAGTTGGGTTTTTTTAATCTTACTGGGTTTCATCCTTTGCTGGTTTGGGGTATTCTTAATTTTCTCTTCTCGCTCCCTGGTTTGATTATTCACAGCTATGTTGCCCACCTTCTTTCTTTTAACAGTTCATTTATCACTATCATTACAGAAAAACCTCTGCTCTTGCTGAGAAAAGAACACTTTTCACCATTAAAAAGCTCCTTGCTACACTAGGAGAAGCAAAGCTGCAATTCAATCTATTTCAAAGTGAATCCTCTTCAAGACATATTAATTCTCAGTCACAACGAAAAAGAATCAGTAAACAAGGTTCCAATGAATAGCAGGGACAGCAATCAAATTTTCAAAGAGTCCAGCCTGCACTTTTGTAAGGCGAATTTTCACAGAAATTTAACAAATCAAGCAACAGTGTTTCAATACCACTTATGCATTTGGTTTTCAAAAGATTTAGGCACAAGGCACCAATTTAGAACCCCCAGGAGGGTCTGCAGGAACAAAACAAGTAGGGTAAGATCAAGAGGAGCATGTGTAGTAGCCAGTCCTTCTGACAGAGAAATTGGAAAATAGGTGAAAAAACCTAAAGCATGTAAAAGTCATTAAATACAAATGGCTGTGAAACTGGTACAAAAAGAAAAGACCACCTCCAGCAAATCCTGTCCCACGCACAAGCCTATACACAGAAAATTTGTAATATTTAAAAAGATTATTATTAGATCATATTTTTTTTCTTTACAGGTGGGCTATTTGCACCGGCTTAGATGGCCCTGTGACCTGACAGCCTGAAGGACAACAAGCAGAGCTCTCACACGTTGCAACCGCACAGCTAATCTCAGTATGGTTAACTACTTTTGGACCAGATACCACTCAAGACCAAGTAACAAGATGCCAACAGCCAAATTGTTTAGTTGCCAGTGAGAATACCTTTTAACCTACAGGACAGGACTGTCTATAAGGCCCCCAAAAATTGATTTTTTCCCCAGAAATTCATAGGGAGAGAAAAGGGCTTTGTACATCACTGCAGTGTTGTGTCAAGCAGACGAAATGGATGAATCCTAGAATAACAATACCATGGAGGGAAAATTACTTGTACCCCAATTACAGACGAACCACGATTATCTTGTACCTAAAAGAGAGTTCCAGTTGAAAAGAAGGCCAGTCTGGACTAGGTGAACCACAGAAAGCAGTGGATGGAGCACAACAGCTCATGTGATTTCAGAAGTAATTTGCACATTTTAGAAAACTATAGTTATAGGATCGTGGACTTTTTTTTTTATGTATCTGCTCCATTTCTTATCATGTTTTACCTCCGAAGTTTAAAATGTATCAGTAGCTTCCCACACTTGTGACAAACATTTCCTTTTGATAAATATTTTCTAAAAAATTAACTAAGATTAGGACTGCATTAGATTTTTTTCCCCACTGTATAACATGGAGATACACGCAACACCCAGGTCAGTTGGGCACTCTCAAAAGCTTTTCCTTTTCCATGTGCTGGAGATGGTAACAAAAAGATATTCAACACAATTGTTAACTCAAAGACATGGTGAAAGAAATCAGCAAAAACTATTTCAGTCCTACTTCTTTTCTTGCCAGAAAAATACCTCTAATCTTAGCCAGCAAAACAAGGTGGCAATACCAGCCAGCATGATCTCAAGAGTGGGGTCACTCAAGAGAGACTGTAGACACTCTTTTCTTCTCACACAGACTTACTTATGGTTCAGGTAAGGCACTATCAAACCTTTTATTTAAAGATCTGCTATGAAACATGAGTGCTAGATCACAATGGAGCAGAGACATGGACACAATAGCTCCTGACACATGGCCCACGTTCTCGTTAGCACTGCTGACATTGATCAATTATCCTGGAGAATAATGCATTGACCTCTTTTAACTGCTTTCTGATTTAATAGGCTCTATTAAAAAAAAAAAATTAAATCACAATCATGACAAGCCTAACAGCATAATGGTACATATGACCTTCAGTTTGTGCCTTTTAACATTTAACAAAAGCATATTTACCTCAATGCAAAAGCAAAAAAGGCTACAAATTAACTCCAGCCTTCTACTGTAGAAGTTTAATCAACTACAGAGTCTTTCTTTTCAGTCCAGAAGCCCCTAAAACTGGATGACACCTATTTTAATTATATCTTTTATCTAACCATGAAATTCTGTGCATTTAGATACAGAACCACTTGAGCTAGTTTTAGAGGATTTGGTGGAAATTAAATGCAGTGAAATGAAAAATGAGGTAATTTACTTGCCTTTTAAAAGCTTGCTGGAAAGGTGAATATTCTCAGCTATGATTTCAGCCCATATTAGTAGTGGTAAAATATGAATCCTCATGGCCAGACATGTCAGCAAAGAAAGAGCTTTTTTATTTAAACCTCATCACCTCTCAGTGAAAAGTTGTTTTCTGCAGATTTTTCTAGTAATTCATTTTTCCAGTTTTTCAATGACTGCTACTTAAAGAGACACTGAAGAAGCACTACACTGCTCTTTGGGGCAGACATTCTAATTTTCAAATCCACCTCTCAGTATAAATCATATCTGCTTTACAATCCTGGGCTTTAGAGATACTTCAAAATTTTTTTCATAAAAAAATTATTATGTTCATTTAGAAAAATTATCATGTGAAAATGTCACAAAACCCATCTCACATATATTTTGTAAAACTTCTTCTCTTCACCCTTCTTTACAGATTATTAGAAAACAAGGAGCAACAACATTTGAACAGTCGAAACAAAAAAAATCAACAAATTAAAAAATAATATTCTTTTTAATACAATATTTGCTTATTTAATGATCACCATAGCTCTGCAACTTGAAAGAGGCATTTATTTCAGAAAACTTTTATGTCCTCTTCACATGCTAAAAGTGAGCTATGGAAACTAGAGTGTAAAGAAATACAAGCTTTAATTTTTAGGGTTTTTTTTAATGTTAAGCCAAGGCAAGAACGAACTTCACAAATACGGTTTGAATCTCCATTTTAGAAAAAAAAAATGTTTTATTCAGGACCATTCTAATAAGAAGCTAATAAACATGGTCTTTTATGTATGTTAAAACACAAATGCATAGAGCGAGCTAACTGTGGGGTAGCTACAGGAATCATTCTATCCTGATGCACATCTGATGTAGTTCATGTATTCCAATATTCACCTCTATGTGAAAAAATCCTTAATTTTAACTCAATTGCAGTAGGCTAGATGGTCAAGACACATATGAGTGAAGAATAAGAAGCTGGGTGTTCAAGCAGTACAAAAAGCCTTGCTCCAAGAGCATGAGCACTGCGCTCTAAACAGGCTTACCAAGTACCAGCTTCAATCTGAAATAAGGCCTGGGTGCACAATGACCTCTCTCATCCTGCTTTCTCTCTCTTCTCCCTCTGCCAGTTTCTATGAGAAGGAAATGCAGATAGAAATGCCAGATTGGAAATATAGCACATACCAAACCCATTTATCAAACTGGGAGTCTCAGGTTCAAGGACCTAGGGGTGATGAGTTACCTCACCTCTGCACCATGCACCTTTAAGCCACTTCTAGTAAATTCAAGGATTTTTTGCAGAACTCAAAAAATTACAATTTTATTCTTCTTTTTAGAATTTGCAGCCGGCCTACCACTTCAAAATATGAACCAGAGAAATTCATAGTGTTTTCTACGTTCTACATAGACATTTTTGTTTGCTATAAGCAGAAATGAGCCAAATGTCACAATACTAATGCATTTTCTTTTCTATTTGCGTGGAACTTGGTGAGTTTTGGAGGATTGGAGAAGACAGAACAAGAAGAAAGAAGTCAGTAACTCTGCTGGAACTTAAAGAAAGCCTTTATATATTTGTAAGTTGGTAATATTGTCCAGAAGTTAACTGAGCAAATGAATATATTGTTCTATTATTAAAAAATGTGATAACATTTCTTCAAAATACTTTAGATTAGTATCTTTTAAGAGGGGCCAAACTACACTGTTGTTATGCCCTTACCTTTTCTACTCTCAGGAAAAAGAAAGGACTAGTATTTTCAAGAAGGACTGCATGAAGGCTGTTCCTTCTTGTTTCCAGAATGCCTTCGCACACCTCCCAGTTTCTTTAATACAACATTTCCCTCCCTAGTCTCTATTTTCCCCTTGCCATCTGTCCTGATCACGAAGTAAAATTAGAAAATCATGGTTGGAACAGAAAAGAAAGGGGTTCATCTTGCTAAATTTTACCTGTGTAGGAATTCCAGGCTCCCTCTGTACTTAATATCACTATAAGTATGTACACAGAGAAAACCCCATCCTGTGTATTTTAAATACAAAGCTTGGAATTTATTGTTCTTCAGCTGTGCTTAGGCAAATTTGTTCAGTGGAGATTAACACTGTAAAATACAACAGATTAATATGAAGTCTTGAAAGATCAGTCTTGCTCTAACATGTTGTATCAGCTAAATGACATATCTGATACACCTGGTTGATGAAGTGGGGGAGAATGTTATGACTTCTCTTCCAGAAAGGAAGATATTATCCAAGATACCTTGATATAATAGTTTCTATAGGAGTCTATGCACTGCACAAACACAGCAGAATATCTGCTTTCTGACACTGCCAGAAACATCTAGAAATTATTACTCTTAAAATTATTTTCATTCCAAGTGCTGTTGGGAAGTTATTAGGTATTGATTCAGTCGGTAACCTGTACTTATAGAAGGTGACCAAGAATGGGTTATGGTCCATGTTGAGAAAATATAGATATATATTACATTTACGACTCTCCTTGTTGTTCATCGATTTGTTTTAAAGTGTTAAATTGCTTTATACACTTTGTGACTTATAAGATCCATGGCATCTACAATTTCTAACAGAATACTCTGTAAATACGATCACTCCTATAACCTGTATATCTAGTAGGAACACTTGTGTGATTATAAATTCCCAAGTAAAAGACCTAATTCTTCCACCCATACTGGATGTAAATATGCTTTTCAGAATAAACCAGAATCAGTATCCTGCATTTCAGCTTAACAAAAAAAATTAAAACTCATCTGGTTTCAGTTTAATGCAAACCAGTTTTTCTTTCTATACTCTATTTTCATGTGGTTATTTCTTTTTCTTACTTAATTTAGTGATATGTGCCAGTAGACTAAAAATATCTGTGAGAACTGGATGGATAATTTAATGTATATTATGCGTACATATATTATTGCTCAGGAGGAAAAATGTATACCAGCCAATACACCAGAAATGTGAGTAGTTGACATCCATGCAACATTTAGGGAAGAGCTTTTAGAATTACATTCATTATTCACTTGTATGACAGACCAGTATTCTTTAGAACTTGTCCTTTAGCACACAGAAGATTAAGTGAGAAGAGTTACCCTTGAGATTGAATCAAATTTGCCATTTCAAAACAAATAGATACTTGCAAACAGTTTTTTTCTTATACTAGCACCATTTTGAATACTAATAGTGGATATTACCATACCAAAACCGTTGTGCAAACTGCACTGGAATTACTAGACTATAATCTCACCTTGGTTGAAAAAGTAGAAAGTAATTCCACTATCCTGCAGGACCTGGACAAAAAAAAAGCATTGAAAAAACCAGAACTTCCCCAAGGAAAAATGACCAAATCCTGCCCAGGGGGAAGAAAACCCCTGCAACAACATCTGGGGACAGCGCATCCAGGGAGCAGCTCAGCAAGGAAGGCTCTGGAGTGGTGATCGTCATGTGAGCCCGTGGGAAGCCCAGCACCAAAGGCAGCCTCTGTGACTCAGTGGAAAGGGGAAGATCTCTTCCAATCTAAATCTTTCTCTGTTTTTTTTTTCTATGATCCTATGATTAAATACTGTCCATGACTTTACCCCGTACTGTTAAAGTGACACATCTGAAGGGTCACTACTTCCTATGGAGCCCAACGAGACACAGGATCATTGTAATTGCATTTTAATGTCCTTTATCAAAATCTTTGAGGATGAAAAACACACATTTCACAGAATTTAAAGGCTAAAACCACACTAAAATTTTAATACCTGAATCACATAGCTTTATTTTATGATGAGTGAGATGACAAGTATTTAAATCCCATCTTTCTTTACTGGAAACTAAAAGCTAATCCAAAAGACTTCACAGCAATAAGAGAAGAAAAAAAGTAATACTTGTATGTCCACGGGCCAAACAATTCAAAGTTATTAGTTCTACTCAGGAGACATAAGAATATTTTAAGCTCCATGAAAACTTCACGGTAAAGATAAATCCTGTTTCAAATTGGAAAAGGAAAAGTGCTTTTACTTAAAGGCTCAAAATACTACTTTTAACTCTTTTTTCTAAAAATAAAAAAAAGAGGTAAATCTATATTCATTCACACTTACATGGTTTTCAGACCTAAATAAAAGCAGAAGAAACATTTTAAAAAATCAAACCAGCCATAATTAAGAGATATTCTTAAATTTTTATTCTTAAAATGGTGTGCACCACAGCTGCAGGAATACTTACTTTCATGGGGTTTGATGCAAGCCATGAAAATACTTTAAATAAGCATTTATTTGATTCAACTGCCACAGATGTCAATATAATGTTTGAGTGCAGTCATTAGGTCAACACTGACACTTTTAAATACTGCAATGATTGTTGTTGGATAGCTCAAAGAAAACTGTCATTTTTCCTTACAAAGCCAGCTTAGAACCTAATAATTTAAGATTCATATATGCTGAACTACCTTTCTACTGAGATATCAGCTGAAAGTTGTCTACAGTTTTTGCCCTTTCTTTCATAACAGTGAATAGGGTGTTAAAATCTAGATGGCATTTGTTAAACTCAGTTCCCCTAATCCAATAGACATTTTCATATGCAATTGCTTTTGGAATTTATTATTAAAATGAGCTACTAAAATCCCTTCTATATTTTTCTGACACATTTAAAGAAATCAAGATAAATGAAAAAACATGATTTACTAAGCCTAAGGGATCCAAATTTTAAGGATAGAAATATTATGAAGGAAAAGCTGTGAAAAACTCAACCTTGCCCATGTATTAATGCATAATATTAATGTACTAATGTTTGCTGAGAGTGCTTTACTCAAGTGCTGCATTTGCAGTTATTTGGACAGAAGAACTCTGTTATCATGCCAATTATCAACATTTAACCTATGACTACTTACTCCTCATTGATCAAAAGAGTAGTGGGAAGTGAGTTTGAGATAATTGTTGCATCATAATCATTAAATCTTTTCTCAGCAGTTCATAGAATCTTCCTTATGTACTTTGAACGTCCCCCAGTTCTATCTTCTGGAGCTGCATAGTTGATCAGAAAGTCCACAGGTGAATTGAGTTTGGGTATTTTAATACCACATTTCTCAACCAAAGCCTGCATCACCAAAATTCATACCCAAAATGTAGGGTTGGTTTTATTCTGATCACAATCAGCTTTAAAACAGCAACAGCATATTTGTGGTATAGAGCAGTGTTAATAGCAAGAAAATATGAGAAAAAGACACTAGATTATCAGGAATGAAAAGAGCTATAGCTGTCTAACACATAACCCAGTAGAGATATTCATATGACTTTACAGGGTCCAATTTTTTTTTTTAACAGTTGCTTTCTGTAAGTTGTGTAAATAGGATACACAGGAGGTAGCAAAGAATATCACATTTGTCCTCCCACATACATGAATGACAGCTCTCACAGGAAGCACTCTTTCACACTCTTTGCATCTGAGTGCCCTCAAAAACAGATAAATAGGATATTCTACTGAAAATATTTATGCTGTGAATACCTCACAAAACAAATCCTATGATAAAACCGATTTTTTTCCTAAGCTATGATCAGAAACCAATATTTTTGATGCTTCCAAATTATTCTTATTCCCAGAGAAGACAGAGAATATTAATTCAGCTCTGCATACAAAGGCATACGAAGAGAGGGCAATGACAGAAAAATGCCAAACCTGAAAATATGCACAATGCCTTCAGGATTTTACCCAGTTAACCTTACAACTGTAAATCTAAATTAGACTCTTACGCTCATAACCTATTCCTCTGGGCAGTCTGATTTCCTCATGTATTAAATCATTTCTCCCACATTCTTATCCCATTACACAGAGTTATCCAGTCCATTCTTCCCATAACGGCTGCAGTAATATAGGCACAATCAGCCAAAATTTGCTTGAAATAAATTAGAGTATTTCCCATAATATGCACTTTATATTTTTGTCAAATATGTTCATCACTTTTCTGTGATTCATTTTTTCTATTGATATCATACATCATGGACACAGAGGGGTGATTGATAATTGAATTACAATAGGATGAAGGAACATAAGTTACTTTATATTTGAAATACTATGTATCTTTATAAGGTTATAAATGCCTATCTCACTGAGAAAATTAAAATCAAGTTGTAAATTGTATTAGCAAGTAAAAAAAGGTTATTAAAGCCCCTACAGCCATGAGAACTTCTTATATTATGGAGCTGGAATCAAATTTTACATTGGAAACAAAAAGATTTCTGTGCATCATTTTCATGTTCTGCAGGGTGGTATGACCTAGGAGAATGCTATATTGCAACAAACAAACTCAGACATTTGTTAGTAAAAATTAAAAAACTATCATGAAATGAAGCATCTAGATTAAAAGAGACATCTGCAATGTTATCTATCTTATTCCTTGAGAAAAATGAAGCTCTGCTGATTATTTTACAGTCTAAATTTATATAAAATCATTATGTTAACCTCTAGAATTCATCCAGGCAACAAGACCACAATGTCTTTATTTGACCACTTGCCAAGAAAAAAGTACTCTCCTAGACTAGATCAGTATACCAAAAGGGGTTTCCTTTATGTTAAGCTCTTATTTATGTGTAATATTTTTTTGATAACTAGACTAAAACCATAATAGGAATATTATCTTTCCTTGCCTTCTGCTTACTCAGAAATTCTGTCTCTGAGCAATTACCTTCATATTATTAACATATCTGATGTTTTCTACAGAGTAAAGACTATGAAAATAGTTGCACTTCTGTCTAGAGACATCATGATTATTTGTTTGTTCTGATGTTTTCTTGTTCTAATGTTTACTCTTGACGACATACAGCAAATATCCCACTGCTCCCTATCTTCTTTTCCAAGCCCCATGGACTCACAATTCTTTCTATTTCTACCACTTAAATACTTGCCTTTGTGTCCACAATGTAGGAAAAGTATAACAATATGAGGGGAGAACAGATATAATCACACTCATATAAGTAACATGAAAATTGAAAGAGACTTGGATTTACACCAAATAGCAAATTGAACAGGACCTTGATATTGGCTAGATTAACAAAGAAAAGGCAAATAGCTCCACATTCTGTATTAAATGTTATCTTTTTTAAATGAGAAAAAAAAATAAGAGGACTCTGACTGGAATATCATGTTCAGCTCTGGCCTCCTAAATTACTAGAATGATAAGGAAATATTAGGGTATATCTAACATACTTTTTGCAAGAGGAAAGATAGAACAGATAAATACAGTTTGATGAGGAAGTTTTCAAAATGGAACAAAAACATAATTTTGCTGTACTGATTCCAAAAATGCAAGAGCATCTTTAAGGAAATTGTTATTATGAGCTCGCTCTTCTTGTGACTTTCAGTTTTGTTTTGTCATAACATTGCTTTCTTTCCTTTTGAATTTGAGTTATTCCAAATTAATCATCCAGTGATAATCACTCATTATTTGCCTTCAGATTTCTGGGGCTGGTTAAAAGCTGAATCCCTAAGTGGCTGAGCTTGGAAGGCACTACTGGGACTCATAAAAAGCCTGGGGAGCACCATTAGTGACTACTCTCCAGCAGGACTTTGTGCAGTTGATCATACTGAGAGCTGCCTTTTCCACATCCTCTGTCAGCAGGTCCTTTCCCCGTTCAATGAGGCTCATGTTGTCCCCTATTCTTCCTTTTGCTGCTGATATGCCAGTAGGAGATCCTTTTTGTTTCTCTACTATCATGTCTAACAGATTCAAAGATAAAAATATTTTCATGGCAATAAATAAAGCTTATTACAATATAGTATATTCTAAATAGCAAGTGAATCTTTTTATTTCAGTGGAACATAATGAATAATCAAAAAAGTTCACAAGATCTGGAAATAGCAAGTAGAATTCCTGGTAACCAAAGGACCTTTTCTCATAGGCAATCTTGCTCTTTCCCTTCTGAGCACTGTTCAGACAGAAATGATTTCTACACGTGTTGATGGATAGTGTCAGAGAAGGGAACAAGGTCTGAATGGAACATGTATCACCAATGGATATTTGGTGATACTTGCCAGCATATTCACAGCCAGGCATGAATATGACCTGGTATCTCCTCAACCAGCAACGTATTCTGAACACCAGTCCTGCTTTAAGGTGCTTCAACACAGAGAGGGAGCCCTATTCCTTTCTCTCTTCTTTCTCAGCATAATCTTTCCCACCTAAATGGTACCCTACTGGAACCAACTTACAGGCACAGCACTTCCAGCACACGGGCCTGAGTTGCTTGGATGGTGCTAATGGGACACCTGTCCTCCCCTTACATCCACCTGTGGAGGACCAGGCCCCTGAGGCAGTAGGACTCTTGATCCAGAAAAAGAAGCCATTAGTTGTTGTTCTGATGTAGAGGTTTCCCCAGGACACTAGAGAGATTTCTGAAAGACTATAGTACTCATGGTGATACAGTCATGCACCTCCCCAGCACAGGATTTCTTCTGAGGAAGGCACTCCAGAGAGAAGCACAGCAAGCTGGTAAGACCTCAGCATTCCAGGCAATTTATCACACCTGGCCACCTCTAGCTGGGCTGCAGAATAGCATTGCATAACATGTCTGCTGGGTTGCCTGTGCTACCTTCTTAAAAAGAGAAGAGGAACCTCAAACCCCGCCAAGTGCCACTGTGCAGACACACAGAGGAAAGATCATGAGCCCATAAAGCCTCTTACAAAGCAAGGAACCTGCTTCTTGCCTTTTTGTCTCCCTGCACAGGGAGTCATGATGGTGCCTCTCGCCATGACAAACCCACAGCTTCCGCAGAATCTCGCCCTCTCTTGCATCAAGGTGCACTCACCAGACATGCTTATCAGCCCTGGCTGGAATTCCTCTTACAGACCATTGCATCAAAACATGGTTTTCAAAAAAGCTGCTTCTAGCAAAGCCCCCCCCAACACGTTTGCATGATTTGGCTTAGCACACAGCTAGGAAGGAAGTGTATTGGAAGTGGAGTACTCTGCTGTATGCATTAGGCAGCACTTGAGACAAACGTGGCATGGGTTTCCTGTACAGAGACACTTGGGAAGGGCAGAAAAACACCAGCTCAGGTTGATATAAAGACATCTTAACAAAATTCAGTCAGCAAAGAGTCATCATCTCCCAACACAAGGTATCCATGATTTTTCTCTGGTGACTCACAGGGGTTTGCAAGATGAGAGGGTAAAAATATCTGTCTCTACTGGGAGAAGCACTGCAGAGGACCCCTCAATACGGATGTGAAACCTGTTGAGTTTCAGGGAAACAGGGAAGAAATGCAGAAAATTCACTTTATACTTTGAGGCAACCTTCATAAATAAAAGTAAGCAAAATCAAAATCCTCAAGGAATATACAAAACACCTCTTGATGCCAGGAGAAGCCTTAAAATATATTCAATTTGTGAACACTTGACTGGAACAAATATTTTCCTAACACAAATTTTGTAGAAGCTTATGATCTGCCTGCTCAGTGATTAAAAGGAAGCCAGAAAAAGTGGGCTTCTATGTTATGTCTGCTAATTAATATCCATTGCTATCTCCTTGAGACTACTATGAATTCTGTTCTCACATCTTTGTTCAAGGTGGCTAAAGTCTTTCCCAGTAATTTCTTCCACCAAAAGCACATATATAGAAGGCAATTTCAGAGCATCTGTCCACTGTCTTCAGTCTTACCAAAGAATACATTCCAGTAAACACTGCTGAAGAGATTAGCCAGGCCTAACATCTTTGTTTTCTCAGTCAGTCTCACAGAAGTTTTAAGAACAGTTCATTACAAAATCTACGTAGAGTGCACACTGTTAATGCTACATACAACTTAAATCTCCAAATTCCAAGGTCAAAATCTGTGAAAAATGAACAGTGCAATTCAAAGCCCATTATTACTGCATCACCATTTCTTTGTGCAAGGGCTTGACTTCCAGGAAATTTGTTAGCTGTTACTATGTACTACATAAGACTGTTCTGCAGTCTCAAAAATCCTGACAATCAAGACTTTGACCTGATAGGCATCTGCCTTTCTAAAACATCATCAGAAGACTATGAGTGAAGAGCTAAATATGAGTAGCACATCCTCATAGCTTGAGTTTTAGCAACAGCACTTTGGACCACCTTTCTTTTTGGAGTCATCATTAGCTTGGCTCCAGAAAATCCTGTAAGATTAATCATATTAATAACACAAGTTTGAGGGCTTTGAGGTAAATTGTTTAGAAGAAAGCTGATAGAGCTGAGAAACTATAACAAACAATGTAAAGAAAGTAAAGAGAAAAAATAAATTGGTGAGAGCTTAACACTATCCTTTGCCCTAAATACGCAGAAAAAAGAAACAAGAAATTATGTTTTAGCTAAATCAACTACACTTTAAACTTGAACTTTGTGTTTTGTCCTCAGTTTGCCAGTTTCCACTTACAACTTTCAACCAGTTTCAAAAACAAAGTATTTGAAAAATATTAAATTGTTATATGCATTAAGTACACCTTGTCCCTTAAAATCCTGCTGATGAATGACCCACAAAGAAAGCTCCACTATTAAGTTAAAATAATAATAGATAAAATAATCTATTAATTATTAATTAAACAATTATTAAGCAACAACTTGAGTTATTACTGGCTTCTCATCATACTTTCATTCACAGTTGCTAAGCAGCTGGTCAAAAGAAGTAATTACTTTTAAGTAAATAATTCATTTGTGGAACCATGGACCACAAGAATCAACTCAGTCTAAATTAGGGCATTCCAGTTTCTCCTGATGATGGAACACCCATAAAAATGTGCAGATGAGAAACTAGGCTTAAAGTGCATTTTACAATAAAGCAACAATTTACAATTCCTACAGAGCTGAAGATTGAGGGTTATCAAAGCAGGAATTTTGGAGGCTCTGTTTCTCCTGGAGTTCCACTGTTTTCCCACCAGCTTCATGCATACTATCAACATTGTATGAAAATAAAGTGATCTGCCTTCCACCTGCATTTCAGTTGCCAAAATCAAATTAGGAACACAAGTCTATTTTATAGACCCTTTCTCTAGATTTTTCTCCTTAGAAGATTCAGTTTGCCTAGAGCAAAAAAAAAAAATCAGATTTAATGTAAGAAGTTTAAAACTGTACCTGAAAAACTCCATGAAAGAGAAGCCATAACCATGCTGTTCAGCAATTCCAGCACAAACAACATTTGCAGATGCTCCAATCAATGTTCCATTACCTGCAGTTCAGAAAACAAAGACCAGTTTATAGTTGTGCTCTCTTTCTTACTCTTCCTCTGTTTATTCTGTATTAAAGTCCTATGATGTACTCATTACAAATGAAAAATCAATTTCTGTCGTATAGGCTTGGAAAGAAAAATACAGTTAATACCTCCACATCCTATAAATAGCTTAATGCTTTGAAATATAAGCCTGGTATTATTCCCTGGTTCTACTTAGGCCAGAAAAATAGGGAAGGAACATAGCACCAGAAAAAAAAAATAACACCAGAGACCTGCATTCAGATAAACTTGTTGATTTTTAGTTGTACTCAACTAGAAGGTGCCATCAGATGAAGTGAAAAGATTAGATAGTCTGAGAATGGTAAGAAAAATGAATGCCTTTTTTCCTAACGCCAACTTAATATTGACAATGTAGTGTTTTCTTTATTGATAAACTAATTAATTTGTAAGATTTGTTTGGGGTTTTTTAATAGAAATTTAAAACACATTAAGTGTGACAATGGAGAGGAATCTGGGGATCTGTTTCACATCTCTCTCCTAAGGCAAAAGGATCACAGACTTTGTTTACCGAATCACCATGGCTCTTCAATAAATAAGAAAACATAATTTCCTTCAGTGAACTTCACCAAATTAACTTATACAAGCCCCCACAGGAGAGGAACACAACAAAGAAAAATAATTTGCCACATTTATAATGAACAACTATCCTCACTACTCCCAAGACTTTTCCAGAAATTAATTTACTTCTTCATTTTCTCTCAACTTTCAGCAATCTGGCAATGTAAAGCCAGGTATTCAGAGCTCGGAAAGACCGACCCATTTTCTATATCATTCCCATGAGTCATAACTCAGACTTACACATGCTGCATGCTTGACTTCCACAAAGCAGATGGCTTCTGCAAATGTTTCTGATCTAAGGCACGACTCAGGAAGTGACAGTGACTCCTACATGCTGTTCTTTAACTGAAGTTTTGAACAAAGGAGGTAACAATCTAAGAGAATTTTTTTTATATACTTCGGAAAGTCACCTCTTTTGCCATACACCACTACACTAACAATCCATTACTCTAAGCAGAAGTCTTCCTTTTCTCCCAGTGGCATGTAGTTACTAGTCTTACTTTGGTTCTGTTCAAATTTTTAGCTCCAGAGAAACTCTTCTGGTCTGACTTTGAGAGAAACAGATCATAATGTAATTAACACTCTGGTTAATTGCTTTGATTCAGTAAATGTTTTGGGTCATCCAGAGATCAGTGTACCGAAAATTATCTCAGAACAAAGGCAGAAGAATTATTCCCCCAAAGTATTCACACATGGTACTGTTATGGCCTTCTGCACCTGAAAGTGCACACAAAATAAGCAGATGTCTAAAAATATTCTTAAAAAACAATATAACACATAAATTAAAAATAAACATAAGTGCTAAAGTTCAGATTTTTTGACTGGTCATCATAGTGACAGAGCAACAACTCTGAGGAAAAAACAAACCCCAAAATCACTCAGGATTTTTTGGGGTTTTTTGTTTGTTTGTTTTTTGTTTGTTTGGTTTTTTGGGGGTTTTTTGTTTGGTTTTTTGGGGGAGTTTTTTGTTTGTTTTTGGTGGAGTTTTTTGGGTTTTGGGGGGGGTTGTTGTTTTTTTGTTTGGGTTTTTTTTTGTTTGTTTGGGGTTTTTTTGATTGATTTCATGAAATCCAAAGCTTTCCAATAAAAAGCCTTGGTATGACAAAAAGTTTTCCAATTGAGTTCAAAGAAAATGCATTACTCTTATTTATTCCAGGATGGTCAATTTTTATCAACTCACATTAGGCAGCAAACAGATTTTCATCCTGGAGTAGAGATCTGAACAAATGTATCTATTGTCTCAGGTGAGTGGCTTAAGCAGCACCTATTAAGAACAATAGACTGGTTTTATTTCTCATCAGCAGCCTCAAACAGCTCTTGAGCAGGTGCCACTATGGAATAAGGAAGACACAGAAATCTTGGAGATCTCTTGAGACGAGAAAAGCTTTCTACTCCCACTCCCTCTAGTCCCAAATAGACTTTTTTTTTTTGTATATTTAATTCTCCCTCTATGGTTTTTTCAATTTCCTTTCTTTCTGCTCTCCTAGGAGCTATGCTAGGTGACCTGCTTCCTATTTGCCGTTTTTAAGGGTTTGACATTGCAAAGGAGCTGGAGCTCAGTGCAGAGATCCTGTCTGTCTCTGAGAGTTCTGCTGATGTTGGTCAAACTACACATCAATGCAAGGGTGTATCTTTATTGATCACAAAACTATTCTGATCATCCTTGTGAGACGCCAAGAATTATTTGTTATCTTAGCTTCTTTTCATACTCAGAAAACCACCTCTGCATGTGCTTTTGGTGTGGAAAAAAAAAAACCTATTAATATCATAAGAGGAACAGAAACCTTTAAAAAAAGTGTCTAGCACTGGTCATTAGGAACATAACAGCTTGTTTCCCTTGCCCTCTCTCTCTTTGCCTCAAAGTATATCCTCATTACTTTAATGCGTGTTTAAACAAATACAAAACTGAACTTGGAACAACGGCTTTCCTGATAGGTACTGCCATGAGAAAGCCAAGACACAAGGCATGTGGCTTAATGTGAAAACAGAACAAATGAATACAGCTGATGCAATTAGAGGAGTCAGGAAGGAACACTTCAGGAATTTTCAGTTCCAAACTAATCACTAGTCTACAGCATCCAAGGATTTCATAAGAAATTTCTGCTCTATGTGTAGCACAACCAGTCACCACTCTCAGAATAATGTTACTGCAGACAAGGAATATAGCTCTGGCTTCAAATTAAAGAAATGAGACTGAAACTGCGCTTGTCCCATGGCTCTGACTAGATGCAGTCGAGATTTCCAAACAGCATGAGCATTCCTATACTGCATGGGCTATAGTAATACCTTCACATAATGAAGTATTATGGAAAGAGTTTCTGCTTCAGCAGAGAATTGATTTCCCCAAGTAGATTTTATTTGAGAAGAAATTGTCACTTTAAATGTTATCTGTGAGGAGCTGCATTACTTTTTCATTTGTTTGGAGCGTGTGTACAGTTTAATTAGGCACTGGCTCAGCAGGCTTCAAAGAACTGCACTCAAATTAACAACAGAGGCAAACTTTTGTTTCACATCCCAGGAACATCTGTCTCCATGGCATGGGTTTAACTCAGTAGCGGAACAGCAACACCGTGACCCTTTCAATCATGGAAAACTCAAGACTAGGTTAATGTACATAGAAACCTGTACATTAAACTCATTCCAATGGATGCAAATTAAGAACAGACATTTTTTAGGACTTCATCCAGTCTTGACTTCATCTTCACATCATCTGCAATTCAGCATAAAAAGGCTCCTGCTTGCTTATTTCTATGCTCAAAACAAAATAACACATGGGTCAACTGTATCAACACATTGCAATAAACAATCTGTTTTGAGGACTCCTGTTGTAACTTTGTTAATGACTCCTACTTGCCCTCTATCACAAGGCAGATGGTTACTGTGAAACTGGATTCGCTACAGTGAATTGTTACAGTTCTAATGTCAATAGTATGTGATATCTATGAAGTAAGTAATACATTTTATTCTGAATATCTGTTCTTCCTTTCTTTCTTGACATACTACATGCACTGTTGTCAATATTAACTGTGCTTAATAGTTCATAAGAATGAAATGAAGAGAGACCTTTTTCTTAATGAAAAAAATAGTAATTCCAATTAGCTGCTTATGCTACACAGGAGAAAACAACAGAGGACTCCTCCCAGATCGTAATCCTTTTTCCATGGAGCTGCCCTAGCTTTGCACAACCATTTCAGAAACAAAGTAGAAGATCTTCTAATTTCTGTCTAGAAAAAGTGATAAAAGAGTTTCTGTCTGATATTTCTCAAGGCAAATAACTTCGAATATCTTTAGGGAATGTGAAATCAACCCCAAGAGTAAGACAGTATTTAAGAGTTTTAGTTAAAAATAAATCTATCAAGAAATATCCAAGCCTCAGATATTAAAATGTGCCTTTTCATTCCCAGCTAACTTAGAGCTACAAGCAGGAAGAGGTTGATGAGGTTTAGTAAGCCTGATTTGATGCCTGCACTACCCATCAGCACTGCTTCTTCCAGCCTTCTTCTTCCATTTGTAGCTACTTCTCCAGCACTCAGTTACTGCCCTTTGCTGCATGGCTCCTCCAGAGACTGCCAAATCTGAACCCAGACCTTGCACCCCACACACAATGTGCCTCTCGTGGGCCCAGACAGCCTCTTCCTCAGTAAACAGAGTTTGCCCAAGTCACTATAACCTTCAATGCACTGAAAATCAATGCTGGGAGAACCGATTTGGCTTCCTGAAAGAAGGGGCTGAGAAATCAGATTAGAATCACAGCAAGAAAAGGGAGAGAGCTTGAATCAATAATGTGCATCCTCTGACTTCATGCCTCATCGTCAGCTATTGATTTTTACTTGTCAGCAACACATCTATTATATCTAAATGCTGTTAGTTCCCAGGAGTCCCTTTAGTACTGCCCCTCAGGAGCAAGCCTAACCCTTTTGTTTGCTGCATTAATATGTTTGCTTGAAGAATCACCTCAAAGTGCCTGGCAGGATTAGTGTTTATTACTCAAAGCACTGAGAAATCAAAGGGAAGGGATTATCACTGATAAAGCTGTTTGGCCTAGCATGAGCAGCCATCATAACAGTAACTTCCTTGAATATAAGGGAGATAATATCTTGGGTAACAACCAAGTGGATGGCTAAAAGAAAAGTATGTTTTGCTGTGAGAATTACAGGCCATTTCCCTTCCAGATGCCCTGATAGTGGAGAACAAGCTATACCTGGGCTTAACCAAGAGGCTTTCTGCATTTTCTCTCTCCTGTATCTCTGGACAGATAATGCAGAAGTAATAAGACCACCCTATTTTCATGCCAACACAAGCTCTGAGAAGAGCATTTCCCTAGCCTTCAACAAGCATCTGACAGGGCCTGTTTTCCACAAGACAACTGTTCTGCTTTGTCCAGACAAGGATTCTCTTTCTGAAACGAGTTTTCTGCAGTCATGAATAATTTTAGGCTGAGGATTCTCAGCCCTGCTTTTTGATTAAATGAACCATTCCATTACAGTATCAAAGCAAACCTTACTGAAGGAAGCCAGCTCTTTTCTTCCAATGCATTTTTAAAAGAAAATCCTGTGCAGTCTCCCATATAATTTACATTGTAATATAAAGGTAGACTGATGTGCCTGGATTCCTTTCCACAGCACATTCTCTACTTAAAGCACAGGCTGAGCAAATGTAACAAATCTGTCTGCCAAAATGAACACTTACCAGTTCTGGTTTTGATTAGCCTTATAGAAGACAGCCTTCATAGCTTTCATAAATATTCAGTTTCACACAAAAGTAATACAGATTTGCTTCATTAAACCCCACCCCCCATATTTGTCTGTTCAATGCCCACAAGTCTTGAATATCTTCTAATAATAGGCAAGACTTGAATAACTTAATATTTTTTATGTGTAAAATTTAACAATCCAGATAACCAAACTTTATCATCAATGAAGAAGAGAATCAAGGCCAATTGAACAGTAGCAGTTCCTAAAAGGAACATCAAGTCATAAGCATGCATGAACTCATTTAATATTGTTATTTGTGATAAAATGCAGTTTTATGATACCAACATTTTCTTTTTTACTGATTTGGAAACATTTTGAAAGGTGTATTTTACATAAATGATTAAACATGGACATTACAGGGGAAAAGTGAAAGAACATGAATTAAAGTTTTGAGTTCAGTTACCAAAAAAGTTCATTGAACTGCATTCAACCCAATGATTCCAATCAGGTGAAATTTGCCACTTCTTCTCACCACTGCAACACCACCAGTAGGATAGTTGCATAAGAATTACATTATTAATTCTTATGCAACTTATCTTACACAACTTACAAGTTGTATAAGTTGTATAAGAATTAGTGAATGCTCATTGTTTCTTTTTTACTATGAGAGGAAAGGTGAAATTTAAACTTGTCACTTTTCTACCAGAAGTGTGAAATAAATAAGGTGAGTTGCTGAACATCCTGCACTTGTTACTTTAATGACCTAAAGAAATCTATAAACTTTTATGAAATCCAGACATCTGTAAAAAATACATAAAACCTGAGGTGACCGCTAAAGTCACTTTTCTCCTTGGAGTCAACTTACCCAGAGCAAGTGTAAAAAATACTGTTATAGTGATGGATAGTGCCAGAAGTCTGACACACCATTCCCCTATGCCCTGAGTGTTCAAGTAGCTTTCACTTAATGCTTTTAATACTGCACATATTTCATATTTTTAATGTTGCACATATTTAATCACTGATTTTTAGATTCAAAGACTAAAACTATGTCTCAGTTTCACAGCTTTGCCACATGTCACATTAATGGGCACCAAATATTGAGAAACTCTTTCATATACAGAAACCTGGCATAAAAGTACATTATTCAACTTCACCATAATATACTTTGAAGATAATTGTGCTAAATAGATTTATCAATACCTATATAAATAATATCTCGAGAAGGATGATAACTTTTCTTAGTGTCATACAGAGTGTCTGATTTGTCAATATAAATCAATATGAATATTGTAAGATTTTTTTTTCCTCCTCAAGGGGCAGAGGAGGGGGCATTGCCTGGAAAATGTCTGCAGAGGAAGAAAAGTAGATAATCCAGTATTATATTCTGCACTTAAGTATTTTGAGTATTGCTGTAGCTTTCCTGCCTTGTTCTGTTTGATAGTCCAAGTGCTACATTCTAACTGAATATACCTCTTCTGCTGACAGCTATTCAGAGTCTGTATTCTCATACTGCAGCAACTCACTGATACAACAAAATCGGTTTGCTTATTCCATATAATTCTGAAAACAGAAGTGGCTAAGGCTTCTGGAAAGAACTTTCTGTAGTTTATGATAAAGAAATGCACAAAGAAAGTAAAGAAAATTAAATGCATCTCCACATATACTTCATGGTAGCCCCAATGCCATGTCTGATCATTATCCTATCTCTAATTTGCAGAACTTTATAGCTTGCAGTTATTTCACACAGATTGAAAACCATTAATAGAAGCATTTATAAGTTATCAGTAATACTAGCATTATAATTAAGTGATTTTTGTGATTGGTATAAATTTATTTTCTAAATCAATATTACATATTACACATAGCTGTCTTATTTCTAATTTAAAATCTAAGACTTACCATCGAAACTATAAATCCTCATCAGTGCAGCTGAAACAGCATCCTTTACTCCATATGCTTCATGTTTCACCCTAATGACATGCCTGCATCTACATATGCATGTCTACCAAGGTAACTCTTTCCAAACTTAGAAAACTCTCCTTGCTGAAAAAAATATACCAGTTTTAATATGGAGGTTATTTTCCATATTAACTCAGTACCTTTAAACCAAATTGGTCTCTGATATAGCCTTCATACAGACAAAGATATGTCTGTCAAATGGACACACTCCATTTTGCCTGGTTTTACATTTTAGGCTCAAAATTTTCTTCTGCATGTCTTCCATACCCCAGAGGACAATCTTTGGCAATCTTAGAGAATAGCCTTTAGTTGCAGGGAGTCTGGAAACAAGCCTGTGTCTCACATCAAGAACTTTTCAGCCCTGCTGAGCTTTAAGAATTTCACACAGAAAAAGCATGAAGAAAATGCAGAGCTTGAATGTCATGAAAGAGCTAAGGAAAGCAGCAACTGGATTTTTATAGAAGGTTACAGATTCTGCCTGTTACAGAAAACAGCAAGAGGACAGTTTGGGCTCTCACATATTTATTGAGTGAAAGGAGTCTTCATGCTTATATCCAGAGTTTTTCACACTACAACAAAACCAAAAAACTTTCAGGTAACATCTGAATGACCTCCTCATTAAGAACAAGAAAATAGTACTACCATTAAGTGGACAGCAGCCACTGTTGAATTAGTTTCCATCACTGCAAACATCATAGAAACAGTGCAAAGTACAATTAGAAATCAAATTAGATATTGTTGGAAGACATATAAAAAACATGTTTCTAGATATGTACAATTTAAAGGTATAATGCTGTTAAAGACTGCCCTGGGGTCTCTAAATAAAAACTGTGAGAAATTTCCTAAATTTCCCTATTTTATTTGCCTGGTTTTCAATGGCCAAGAGCAGAAACATCCATTACTTTTTGAAAGACTGCTCTCATTCCCTACAATACCACCCTTTGGTTTGGATTGAGTTTTATATTGATTTAAAAAAAAAATCTAAATCTGGATGATCTTGTCCATAAGACATAGAACTGAGCCCCATTATTTCTGTCATTAATATGACTCTTTTAGAACCAATATGACTCTTTTAGAACCAATAGGATCTTCCAATATTCATGTCCTGGTTAAAATCAAGCTCAGTTAGATATATTGTTTCTACCAAAATTTTTCTTACAGTTTCAATTACACCTTTTATAAAACAATAAAGTTCAGAACCGAAGCTGAATAGTGCTCCTCATAAATAAATAATCAGCTATATTGTTACACCAGGCGTTCAATTTTTGGTAGACTGTTTTAATCTTTCCAACTGGAAAGTGTTATACAAATTTGATCTATTTTAACTATAAAAGAATAATAAAGTAGCTACAGTTTTTCATAATGCTAATTATCATATATTCATTACCTTTTATGCTTTCTGAATGATATAACTTTTCCTCATATTGCAGAAAAGGAGGGTTAGTTTATGAATATAAACAATATTTTTAGCTTTATACCTTCAGTGCATCTGAAGCCTTAAACCTAGTTTAGGATTTTATTGAGCAGCATCGGCAGGAATAATAAATCAGTGATACTCCACTGTGCAAGGCTCCATCTGCACCAGGGACCTAAGGAGGGCTGCTGAGAGGCAGAATAGCAACAACACTGGACTACTGAGAGAAATCCCACAGTTTAGCTACACCGTGGGATAGCTGTAATAGCTGTAATTAGCACAATGTCCTGTGGATAATGAATTTTATTCACACCCGGGTTTTGACCCTGTAAGGTCAGAAGAAAAGTGCCAGCAATCCTCTCTTCCTGCCTCCTGTCTTGACATAGAGCCTACAGCTGAGTTGTGTGGCCAGAATAGTACAACTGAATACATCCTAGAAACTGCCTGTTTCTGCAGAATTGTGACAGTAATGACTTTCAGGTGTTGTCCTTCAGGAAAATATATGGAGAGGGAAAATAGTGCAAAACCATATATTGTAAAAAATATCCCCTCTAGACCACATTAATAGTCACTGTAGCAGAGCTTTTGCACTTTTCTATGCTAGCAACTGAGATCTCAGAAGGTAGGAACTTTCAAAAATTAATTTGATTTTTTTCTTTTAAATGATACTGTTTATAAATCATGAAAAAAAAAATGAGAGAGAGAGAGAGAGAGAGAGAGAGAGATAAAAAGGCAACTAAATACCAGTTCTTGAAATATCAAATTTAGAAAAACCCCTCAAATAATATCTTAGCTATAACCTCTTGGCTCAGTAAATAGTCTAGTTCTACACAATTGAACAATCTTAACAAGTGAATTTCTGACTGTACACTTACTCAATTTAAGTTGAATCCTTATTTTATGCTCTTTTAAAAGTCATGAGCCAAAATAAAAAGTGCAAATAAAGTTCCTCTTGTTCTGAAATTGCTGCAGCTAGCAACCTTCATTTGCTCTTCAGAATTTAAGGGCAGCATTCCCTAGACACTATTGGAAGGTCTACATAAAACTCAGTCTCCAGAGTGTTATAATTCCATCAAGTACTAGAATACAAAACATTAATGAATGCAGCTTTAGTCAGTGCCCTCTCATGCAAAAGTAATACAGATACAGATTCATCAGAACACCCCAGATATTTCTTCCTTTTTTACTACCTTTAGTACCTTCTATATTTCCTGTTTGTTTTCCCTTCATTGTTCACATGTAATTGAAATACTGGCAGATCATGCATGAAAAGACTCCTTGAGCAGCACAATTTTTCCAGATACTTAGTCAGCCTGACCACAATGCCCAGAAAGATGTGAATTAGTAGGGTTGTTTAGAATCCAGAAGATTCAACTAATCAAAATCCCCAAAAGCCTGAATTTATTTCACCTGTCTTTGGGATCCCCTCTCAGTTACGTGAGGGGCTCCAATGTGCTCTGTAGAGATCATCTGGCATTTTCAGTGCATGAATAAACACCTTGGTCATACCACTATCTCCATCACCAAATATAGAGGCTGGGGCAGCCAGACTCCTAACCTATTAAGTTCCTAAAGATACCTGGGACAAATGTAGATCTAAATTTCCAGAACCAGATCCCCTGGAAAATTACCATGTTTATTTCTTAACTGTACAAGATTGAGCTGACTTGAACAAGAAAATTTCTGTCAAAAGGAACAGGCCAACGGTGAGAAATACCCAAAGAATTCGAAATTGTGACACTCTCACCAAGAACAGGTCATGGTCATCACTGTCCTTGGCTTTCTTGATTAAGAGACACGATTTTTCATCCCTTCTCACCTTCAGAGACACATTCCACAGAACAAAGATAATATATGAGAAATTCCTTTACTCATTTTGCCTGAGCACCAGGCCATGAAAGACAGAAATTTAGCAGCAGGAGCAGCGTCTCTCTTTTGGGAGACAATGACAACAACGTGACATACCATCAAAGGTCTCACCTTACTTGAGACTGACTCCATCCTTCTTTCACTTCCAGGATAACAGCTAAAGCAATGAAGGAAAATTACTGCCTTTTCTCATCCTATCATCTTCCAAACAAGTAGCTGCCTGTGCACTTCGTGGCAATAGGAGAAAAGTAATTGCAACCACTGGAGATTTTTTAGGAGAAAATGGATGGCATTTTCCAAGACAGGCACAAATGCTGATGCTCCCTTTACAGTCACATCAGCAGTGCTTACCCTGAACCACAGAAATGTTATCAAATTACCAGAAATGAAGTTCTGCATTATGTAGTAAACAGCTAACCCTAAAATACGTAGTTGTAATGTATTATTTCATAAGACTCTTTTACAAAATATCTTGTTTGTCAAGTTCCCTTGGTTGCATAAGCAGTGATAAAATCCAACCTTTTGCCCTAAGCACAAGGCAGTAATGATTTATCATTGTCATCTACTCCTTCTGCAACTGCATTAACCAACCTCGAGGATTCCTTCACACACTTCAGGGATGATGGGAATTCTCTTTTGGAAATAATCTTTAAGGACCATCAACATTTCCTTTTTTAAGAAAGAAAAGCCCCTTTTTCCCAACTTTTCAAGGCTGCATCTTTTAAAGCTAAAGCTTTCACACACTTCTTATTCTCCAACAAGAAGCTCCTGTCCATTAGCTTTTTGTCAATGGAAAATCAGAAGCATATTAAATTTCAGCCTAACACTCCTTAGAAGACATTTGCCAGAGTAACTCAGCATATGCTCAACTTCATCCTAATCGAGAACAGTCAGGAAAATTAAAGCTTTTGCTAATAATGATCTAACCTGTTATCCAAAATTCTGCATGGAGCATATCTGGACACCAAGTCTACTTCTATGGATCTCTAATCTCTTTAATTCAAACCATTCTCACGGTACTGTTTACATTTTTACTTTTGTCTCATACTGCATACACACAGAAGTCTCTCAAAATCCAGGCAGCCCTTCAACAAATCAAAGGAATTTGGGTTAAGATGATAACTGATAGTTCAGAAAAATCAGCTGAAACTAGTAAAGGCTCCAATGCTGGTACTCAGAATATGTCAGGGTAATCTGACTAACTTTATATTCCTTATGCTTTTTTTTTAATCTGAAAATTTAATGAAATGAGAGTATGTTCAGTGATCCACAAATTCACAGAATCATAGTGTCATTTAGGTTGAAAAAGAACTCTATGAACTCTGAGTCCTATAAAAAGTGAAGAAGTACAATACTTTTATGGCAAACATCTATATGAAGATATGCTGATTATTCCGATCATTGGTTTTAGAGAGGAACAGATTAAAGTCACAATATAATGATGAGTAATGATGAGTAATGATAAGCACAAAGAAATATTCCTCAAATGAATAATTGGTGTGAAATTGTCCTGTCTTTGCAACATGGTCTTAAAATTCAATCTATAAATTACATCACTATAATCATTGTTAGGTATTAAGGTCACTTCTACTAGCAATCACTTAGTTGAATAAAGAAACCTGAACTTGTATTGCAAAACTGAATTTAGTTATCCCTGCTGTGGAGTCACAGGAACTGTTTCGAGGGGCATGGAGGGGAAGAAGAGGTGGATCTATGCTGGAACAACATGTTATTAATTTTAACTTTATATAACTTAACTACCTAAATATTTAGGCATCAAAACACAGCCAATACAATGTAATCAGCATTAAAAATCTAAGTAGTAAAAAATAATACTAACTTTTTTCTCATTTAAAACTTACACATTTTAATGGCACTTAGTGGACTTACCAAATGAAAACACAACATCTTCACAAATGATTTCCAAAATGTAAAAAAAAAATACCCTTGTAGGTATTAACTTTAAAACTACTGGATTGCTTTTCTCTTTTGTTCTTATAAAAAAATAGAGACAAAATCCAGGGTCTACAGTACATACATGCTATCTTTTTAATTTAAAAAATTTTAAAACAGTCATGAAAACATCTCTTTGTTTTGTGCTACTGTACTGACAGTACGCAAAGTCCCAGTTAACACCAAGATGGGTACTAGAAGAATGGCTGTTAGATTCATTATTGGAGGTACACTTCCCAAAGACTTCAAAAGTATTTTCCTTACAATGAGGAGTGATAAATAGGTCAGCGAACGGATACTGAAGTAATTTTTGTAAACTAGCCAGAAAACATTCCAGTGACTTCAGCAGATTTTGAAACAAGCATTCAGATCTTAGTTTTTATACATTTTCTGCATCTTTTCAATGAGCAATGATGGCTTTCTGTTCTGAAAGCCAAATGTATCTTTGTCTTTCCTCTCACAAAAGATCAGAACCCTATAAGCACCATCTGGATTGTTTCTTTGTATGTCTGTAGATTATGCAGTTACAGACTTCAAACACAGACTGCAAAAATCCTATTGTCGCAGCAGCAACTGAATGGGATCTTCATCCAGGAGTGCTTTGAAGTCAAAGGAGCTGAATCAGGCCCTCCATGTGCCTTGCACACTAAAATGATTGAACCTATTGTGCCAGTTTATACAAGCAATAATTGCATAGCTGTTACCTTATGTCAGCTTTCTCACAGAAACTCTTACCTCCAAGGCACGCACCCATGGCCAATGAGAAGATTAATGGTTTCATAGGCAAGTTAACATCTGGATCTTTACTCAGATTGAGAAGCACAGGAATCTGGGGTTCAAGAAGAAAAGAGAGAGAATAAGACATTGTCCAACCATCAGCACAACATAAGGAAAGTTCATTAAAGGAAATTACTTAAACCACCAGTAAATCCAAAGGGTAAGCAGGGGGGGATGTTTTTGTTCTTGATGTTGTTTTTTTTAGGTAGTTTCTTTCTATCATATGCTTGATCTATACTCACTTTTCCCAATGACTGTGCTAGTCCCATAGCTGAGGAGAAACTATTGATACTAGGCCAAGCCTGACACAAATACTGCTAACAAAACTGAGACTGTCTTCAGGTTTTGAATGCCTTCCATGAGACCCTTCTAGGTCTACAGGGAACTGAAAGGAACTATAAATCAATTTCCCTTTTATTTCTTGAAAGCTAAAGGACAGAGATGTATCTCCTCTTCATCACCAGAGATGATGCTAAAAGACGCCCAGACCTTCACAGTGTAGATGGCTGCAGATCATGAGTCAGTAACCAAAAAATTACAAATCCTTTTTGTAATCAAAAGCATCTGATCTATTAGGGGAAAATTGAGAAATCTCCATTTGGCAGGCTTCTAAATTCAAAAGCAGATCAGAGTTATTTTACTTCTTATTTCAACATCATGTTTACCAGAGAATGTGGATTTAGTTCACTGGGAAATATTTGCAAATGGTTTAATGCCAGCCAGCAACTAAGCACCATGCAGTTCCCATCTCATACTCCCCCACATCTCCCCTTAGAGGGAAAGAAAAATCAGAAAAAAAGTATTAAACCTTATGGGCTGAGATCAAAACAGTTTAATGATTAAAAATTATATTTAACAATAATTAATAATTATCATGATAGTAAGTAAGATTGTTGTTGTTGTTGTTGTTGTTACCATTATTATAATGAAAACAAGAGACAGAAAAAGGGGTACAATGGAAGCTAAATAAATGATGTACAATGCAATTACTCACTAACCACTGACTGTTGCTCAGGCCATCCTCCAGAAGCAATTAGTGACAACAGGACATCTCCCCACAGTTTATATATACTGAGTGTGTCATTCCAGGGTAAGGAATATTCCTCTGGCCAGTTTGTGTCAGTTCTTCTGGTCATGCCCCCTCACCCACCCTCCAGTTTTTTGTGCTCCTGCTCCCTGGCACAGCATGGGAAAATGAAGAGTCCTTGTCTGGGAATAAGCATTACTTAGCAACAACTGGAACATCAGTGTGCTATCAAGATTATTCTTATAGTAAATCCAAAGCACAGCAGCTATTATTAAGAAAATTAATTCCATGCCAGCCAAAACCAGAATAAGCAGTTTTATGAATTTTATTTAATTGCTTTAGCAAATTAAATAAATTTTAAAAAATAATAAAACAACAACAACAACAAAGCCAAAAAAAAGGTATAGAGCCCAAAAATACAGCCAGCAGGCTTTCTAGCCAGATCTAGCACCAGTTCTCAGCCAGTAAAATTCTTCAAAGCTAAACAACTTCACCTTAGTTCAGAAAAATGGTTTGAGTTCAATATAATTTTGTGACTACTAAGTTTGACAAAATGGTGTGATCAGTACCTTTAGAGAGAAAGGTTTTGGGAAAGGGAGAGGTGACAATATTATTCTCATTTTTAACATGTTCAGAGGTTTATGGGACCAAAAGGGAAAGAGAAAGAATAAGAAAATGTGGAACAGTAAGACATGAAGCAGGAAGAGATTTGAGAAAATAACTGTGATATATCTTAAAATTAAAGCTTTCTCAGAGTCGAGGAGTTTCAGTAGGGAATAGAGTTATGACTTTTAATCCTCCAATTTGTCATTTTAAAGTATTTCACAGCTCACCCTCAAGGGGTATGATCTGTTGTGCTTCCTGAAAAATGCTTTCACTTTGATGGCTGAGTGATGCTCACCGTTATTGACTGTGTTCTTTTGGCATGGGGCAATATATAGGCTTAATGAAGAATCACAACCCTTTTCCCATTCCTCCCACCAGGGGTGCTACTCATCCCTCGTAAACCCTCTTATTGATTAGCCTAGATAAGTTAATTTCTAAACAATTATTCTTGAATTTACATTGCTTGAAGATGTCTATATCCATTTTAAGGCCTAAAGAAAGCTCAGCATGCCCATCATCTTGTCTCTTTTTTGCATGAAACAGTAAAGATGTCATTTCTCATCACAAACTTTATTTCCCTCAAACTTACAGCTAGAACATGATATGCAATGCAAAATTAAGTTGTATTTATTTCAAAACAATTTAGTGTTTCAATATTTCCTATTTTTGAGGTCAGTCCTACAGCTGTTGCCAGAGAGCTCCTGAGTGCAGAGCAAATAATGCCCCACAGCCCACCAGCTGTGCAGAGAGGAGACCAGAGGAGGGGCACTAGTACTGCTCTATCAGTAAGCATCTCCTCCTGGGATGAGCAGCACACTTACAAAGAGTGAAACCTTCTCAGTTATTTCTGCTTTCCAAAGAAAGCGCTTGTACAAGTAATTGCACACATCTTCATTGTGCAAGAAAAGTAACTTGAGCAAGTTACCAGGTCCTATAGCTGGGCAGCGCAGTAGAATTCAGCAGGTCAAGAGTGGCCCAAAAATACTGGTTAATATTCCAGGATCACCTCCTCCAAGCTCAGAAGCACATCTTGAAAAAGAAAAAGTCAGACAAAAATTCCAGGAGGCCTACATGGATGAAAAAGGAACTCCTGGACAAATTCAAACACAGAAAAAAAAAAGAACTTCACAGAGGGTGGAAGCAAGGACAGGTATCCTGGAAGTAATAGAGAGAACTGTACAAGCAGTCAGTGATCAGGTTAGGAAAGCCCTGACAGAGTTAAATCTGGCCAGGGACATCAAGAGCAAGAAAAGCTGTTATAGGTGTCTCAGTGATGAAAGAAAGACTAGGGAAAAAGTGGAGGAAGGAAATAGGAGACCCAGCTATCCAAGACATGTGGAAATGGCTGAGGTACTCAATAACTTTTCTGTCCTGGTCTTCACCAGCAAGTGTTCCAGCCACATTGCTCAAGTTACAGAAGGCAAAGGAAGGGACTGTGGGAATGAAGAACCACCTGCTGTAGGAAAAGATTAGGTTTGAGACCATTCTAAGGAAACAGAAGGTGCCCAGGTCCGTGAGACCTGATGAGATATATCTGCTGCTCCTGAGGGAATCGGCTGAGGAAGTGACTGAGCCACAAGGTACCATATTTGGGAAGTCATGGCACTCTAGTGAGGTTCCCACTGACTGGAAAAGGGGAAACATAACCATCATTTTTTAAAAGAGAAAAAGAAAGACCTGAGGAAAAACAGGCCAACAAGTCTCACCTAGGTACCTGGCAGGGTTATGGAACAGATCACCCTGGAAAGTATGCTAAGGCAAATGGAAAACAAGGAAGTGATTGATGACATCCAATACAGCTTCACTAAGTGCAAATAGTGCCTGGCAAATCTGATGGCTTTCGCCCAAGTTGGAGAGGAATGGATCTGATGGACAGACCATTTGTTGGATAAGAAATTGGCTGGATGGTCATACTTAATGAGTTGTGGTCAGTGGCTCAATGTCCAAGCGGAACCCGTTGACAAGTATCATTCCTCAGGGGTTGATATTGGGACTGCTGCCATTAAACACTTTTTTATTCAATATGGACAAAGTGTTCAAGACCAGGTCACATAGGGCTTTGAACAACGTATCTAGTGGAAGGTGTTTCTTCCCATGGCAGGAGGGCTAGAACTGTATGATCTTTAACGTCTTCCAACCTAAAGCATTCCATGATCCTATGATATTGTCCATTTTGTCTGTTTGTGGGAAATGTCTATGAAACAGCAATGCAGGCCATTATTTTAGGGACTCATTGCTGCTGTACACCATGGCACTCGACTACATACAGTTTGCTAAGAACTGCCTGTGGTAATGATGTCTTTTGTGAAAACTGCAGAGAATATGCATTAATGGAAAACAAACTATTTGTAGCTTCCCAAATCCTTCTGTCTCTGCAGACAGCTACAGCCTAGTCTTGCACTTTTACTGAGTGTGAAATGCAGGACATCATAGATAACTCTGGAACGGCAGCGGGCAAGGGAATTCCAAAAATCAAGCTGGCATTAAGAACATAAGATACATGCAAAATATTCATCACTGCAAGAAAAGCATCCGATAGTTATAGAGACAATAAACAGTGGGCCAAAAATTATTTACTTTCTAACTAAGATCTGTCAGAGACTAAGTCAACTTGTCAGCCAGATGATTCACAGAAATTGTTTGTTGCTCTTTATTGAGGAAATAGTATTTAAACTCCGCTAAAACAGGGATCTACTGTAGCTGTCTTTTTACTTCCAGTAATAAAAGAAAAATATGAACAGATGGTTTCAGCATATATAGCTGATAAAACATGTCAATTAAACTAAAGAGCATATTGGCAGTAACAACACGTCACTTAAAATTCTAAGGACAGAAATTCATGGCTATTTAACATGGCAATACTAGGAAAGTCCAGGCCTTAAAAATTAGGAAGACTGCCTATCAAAGAATGAGTTTAGCCTGTTGATAAAGGAAGAGCAATATCAGAGGTTTAGTAGAATGACACATAGAGCATCAATAGAACATTAATAAATTTATTCTGCAGAAAAAGAAAGCTGGATATGCAACATGAAAAAAACCTTTGGCATTCAAAAATTAAAATGTAAGAAATATAATAGCCAAGCTCCTGGTTTATGATTGTTTTATGATAGACCATTATCTGGGTGTTTTTTAAGGAATTCCAAGGTATAAGTATATATACTGGATTTTCAGCTGGCACCTCAGCCTTTTACATACAGTCAGAGCTCACAGAGTTTCCCACAAAGTATTTCTCAAACTCAAAATTTGGCACCCTGAAACTGTAAAAGGACCAGTTGTATGAGCTGAATGTTTAGTCCATGAAGCCTATTGGGAAACATCCCAGAGTACTGAAGAAGCCAACAGAGATTATGGAAGAAGCCTTCTTGATCATCTACCAAAGGTCTTGGGAACCTGGGAAGGTTCCCGCTGGCTGGCAGCTTGTCAGTGTTACTTCAGTTTACAGAAAGGCCGCAAAGAAAGAACAGAGAAGCACAGACCTGTTAATCTAACCTCAGATCCTGGAAAAAATATAGAGAAGATTATACTGGCTACCACTGAAAGGCATTTAAAGAGTAATAAAATCATCAGGCACAGCCAACATGGGTTCACAGTGGGAAAGTCCTGTTTAAATAATTTGATATCCTTCTGTGATAAAGTCATCCTCCTCATGGATGAAGGGAAAGTGATGAATGTAGTTTTTCTGCATCCTAGGAAGGATTTTGACACTGTTCCTCACAGCATGGACAAGCTGTCCAGCTGTGGGATGAGCAGGTTCACAGTGCACTGGGTGAAGACCTGGCTGAAGGGCAGAGCCCAGAGGGCTGCAGCATGTGGGGTTGCAGCTGACTGGTCACCAGGCACCAGCATGTTCCTCAGGGTTCTAGGGCCAGTTCTCTTCAAAATATTTATCTAAATATTTAACAACCTGAAAGCAGGAGCTGAATGCACCATTAGTAAGTCTGCTGATGATACCATACTGGAAGGTGCTGTTGACTCTCCTGAGGGAGAGTATGAAAGTTCTTGAGCATGTCCAGAGGAGGGCAATGAAGCTGGTGATGGGGCTGGAAGGTATGTCCTGTGAGGAGCTGCAGAGCTGATCCAGTTTGGAGAGAAGAGGTCTGAGGGGTTGATTTCATTACTCTCTACAGCTTTCTGAGGAGGGGAAGTAGTGATGGATGTGCACTGGGATCCAGTGACAGAATACAGAGCAATGGCTCAGAGCTGCATCATAGCACATTCGGATTGGACATTAGGAAGCATTTCTTTACTGAGAGGGTGGTCAAACACAGCAAATAGGTTCCTAGAGAGGTGTTCAGTGCCCCAAGCCTGTCAGGGTTTAAGAGTCATCTGGACAATGCCCTTAATAACAGGCTTTAATTTTCTCAGGCCGTTGTACTCGATGATTGTTGTAAGTCTCTTCCAAGAGAAATAGTCTATTCTATAATTCCACAATACTTTTTTATGGTATATCTTTTACTTGATGACAAGCAATGATTGATTTTCCTATCACTTGCAGATAGCTATCACAGTTGCCAGGCATGTTTATGCAAAGAAATGCAATAAACACTCACTCATGCAGACATATATATTTAATTAGGGAGCTGGATTTTCACTTTTCAATTTAGCGTGAAGGGGAAAGTCCTAGGATTACAGTTTGTTGGGCTATTTTCAACCCTCCCCCCCTCACCCCCACCTCCTTCATTTTGGGGTAGTTCATTGTCTATGCATACAGGACGAATTATTTGAAATAAGCAATTAGAAGATATTTCGAAAACTGTTTTGTCTTCATGCAGTTTCAATGCTCTATTTTAGCCTAAAAAACCCAGAATTTTGGCAAGACAGAAACAATAAAAGTACTCAACCTATTACCAGCCAAGTGCATCAGAAACTAATTTCATTGTTTCTTGTAGGCAATTATCTTTGTACAGCAGCCTCTGTAGCAAAAAAAAAAAAACAAAACATGCTGTGTTCTGCCCTCTTCACAGAGTTTTCTGTTTAGCAACCTGCTAAACATGCATGAATTCCAAATGGTACTGACATTTTTGATCATGGGTTACACCAGATTTACCCTTGTCTAGAGCAGAGAAGAATTTGACTAACAGTGGTGCACTGGAAGGGTATTTTCAGGGCAAGGAACTTAAAATAATGCACTGATCTGGTTTTTGTAATTCACAATATTTTAATAAGAGAGAAATTTTCTCCATGTTGCTGAAGACTCCTGAAAATCATCAATATGTTTCCTGTTTAAACAAATGAATATTTTGCACTTATACCTATCTTAAAATAACCGAAAATATTTATGTTTTGTTCTTAAGACTGCAGATAATGCAATGTGTTTTAGGATAAGGAAGAATCCTAACTTGCCTACATAGATGCATAGAATCTCCTGAAAATGCCTAGAATTTCTTCTAGGAAACCATTTTCCCTATTGATTTTCATTACTTCAAGTCATAAAATAGTTTATTTCCTAGAATTCTGTGTAATGCTGGCTCAGATATATTCTAATTCCCTTTTTAAAATATCAATCTACAGTTTCCACGTTTCACATCCTTTTAAGGTAAGTTAACTGACTGTTAAGTCAGCTATAAATTTTAATTTTGTCAAACCTGAAACTTTACATGAAGCAGTCAAATTTAACCAAACACAGATAAAGTGAAAGCTTTAGTCTCAAGATCTGTTAATTAGGCATTCATATTTTTTTTCCGTATTTTTTTTCCCTACACAAAGCAAGTCATTATGAATCTGATTATCTCACTAGTACAAACACAGAAACTGAAAGGAAATTTTGGACAACCATACATCAATTTGATTTTTAAAGGAAGCACAACAACACAGTTACAGAGTTATTTGCAGGTTTTTCTGTTTTGATTCCCTTCAGCTATACACCTAAGTCAAGACCCAGGCTCTAATGGAAATTTGTATTTCTTCCATTTCTTGGGTAGTTCCTGGGTCAAAACACGCCACACGACAGAAAATTGAAAGAGTTCACATCTACAGTGCCTTCAGCCCAGGGGGGCAGTCACCTCACATAGAAGACTGTCCCCCCTCAATCCATTCAGAAATGTTCAGTTACTGCACTGATTGTGCAGCCCATCTCCTCTCCCTGTTCCAAGCCTGGACAACATGCACTACATACTGTCTTAGGGAATGAGTGGAAGACCCTATCCAACAGCACAGAGGCAGTATTGGGGACATCTCACCTATGAACTGATCCCTGTCTTGAAACTTTCCACCTCTGAAGGAACAAAACAGTAAAACTTTCCAGATGCCCTTGCCATTGCAGTAGTTTTTTCCACAGTCATTTGGGGACTCACAATCAGAACTGGGACTGGCAAGACTGCCTCATTCCTGAAACATGGGACAAAAATCATGGTATATTGTCTTTCTACTGCAGAAATGACAGTATTAGCATCCTTGACTGTGAGCTGCCACCAGGCCTTTCATCATCTCTGTATGATATTTAAGGAATTAATGTACGGGTCAAACAAGCCATTATCCTATAAGACTGGTTTCCCTTAACTCCTTCTGGTCAGTGGCAAAGCCAGCGTAGGCAGAGGTCTGCAATATCATCCTCCAAGCACTTTTGTCAGTCAGAGTAAAAAGCTGATATCTATGAAACTGACCAGATTTTTTGTATCTGAAGGAACTTGATGGATTCCACATCCTTAGGGAGTCCATCAAAGCTATGACTAAGGAACACAACAGAGACTGACCCATTTTCATGACTTTGATTCACCAGTGAAGGAGGCTTATGAAGACCTGGAGGGATTCACTACCTCTGTCTTTCACTATTGTGAGTGCAGACTCATTTGTGAAGCTGGAACCTTTTCCCAGGAAAGGACAGGATCATTCCTGGCTACGTCACAGCAGGGGTCCCATATTCCTATATCACTAGGGAATGCCAAACTAAACTCTTATATAGAAGTCCCTGACTTGTGAAAAGTCGTTCTATAAAAGAGTTGGGTTCAATATATTTAATACACCTCACCAGAAGTTCATAACTTTGGCACATATACTGAAAAAATAGCCTTCCAAAACTAAATACTGCTTTTTAAAGAGTAGGAACAAAGTATCAAAGAATCAAAAAAGATTTTAAATGGAAGTTTAAAGATCTTGGGACTTAGTTACTTAGGAATATTCTGTAAGTATTTTCTATTGCAGAATGACAAAGACTAAAGTGCAAGCCTATTCACTGAAGTAGATGAATCTCAACTCTTGTTTGCCAAATAGCACATTAACATCTTAACACCTTAGCTAATGACTGCTTTTACATAGATGAGAATATGCATGCATTTTTCTTCCTGTCTCTTCTCTCTTAATTAAAAAAAAAAGCCTTTAAAATTGTAGCAGTCTCTTAGGTTCATCCCAAAACAGAATGAGAAAAATATAAATTTGAAATAGCTAAAAATGTTGACAAGGGTCCCTTCCGCCAGTCTGTATTTGCCACCCTCAAAGATGCAAAAGAAATAGTCTTCAGGCATCCCAAAGGATTCTTGCACTTCAGTCCCGTTTCCCAAAACATACTCATTTCATGGTTCTGTTTAGTATTGCTCCAAGCCAATTTTTATAGACTAGCTGGGTATGAGGCAAAAATCTTCTAAGTGAAGATTTCTGCATTATATTGCTTAATAGTTCTTAAGCATTTGCTGGGAGGTGACCCATCCCAAACCAATCTTTCCTTTCGTGCCTATTGCTTGCAGTCTGCTGTGGTTAAATCAATATAATTTCACAGGAAACACCACGGTAATCAAAGCAAAACACCATATTAATATATAGAGAGAGAGTAGTTACAAGTCTGGACAATTTGTCATATGCCCTACAAGAAGTGTCTTAAACCTTGGCTCAAGTTAAGAGTGGATATGACCATCCAATAATGGACAAAAAAATGTGAAGGAAAGACATACTTAGCTGAGAAAAAGCTGTAACAATGAAACACTAGTACGGTATAATGAATGAATGATCACACTTTAAACAGAGAACTAGATTGAATAAACCTATCTGAGCATGCCCTAATTTGTTATAATTTGATACTTTTCTGATTTTAAAGCTCAGCTGTTGACAAGCATTTGTTATGCTTGACATAATCTGGTGGTTTTAAAACTAATTACAAAAGCAAGGTAGCAATAAAAGGTTCGGGTGTTAAAAAAGCATTAGCATAACTACTCAGCACCTAGAAGAAAAACATTGACAGCAGTGGATGAATAGTGACAGTTTCCATCAAAAAACAACTCTATTTTTCAAGTATGTGTGTGGATATAAGAGGAGAAAATGCAAAAATGCACCCAAAACAGTGCCTCTGGTTCCACAGCTACCTGCAGCTGCTGGTGTCAACGGCCAGCTAGATGCCTTAACAATATGAGTTAGTTTCTAATACTGATTCAGTCTCAGAGGACAAAGTAAGCTACAGCACAGCAGAGGTCAAAAAACTCAAATAAACCAAACAGCAATTTGTAATCAGTATTCTGTGCTCCCTTGCCAGTCCCTGGAGGAGGATGTGCAGTGTTGCACAGACCTTACCATTGTAGCTGTGAAGGGGATGTTGTCAATCACAGAGGAGGCCAAGGCAGACACCCAGAGCACTAAAATGATGGCCACGGCCAAGCGCTGATCCTCAGGAACCACCTGGAATTGAGAGAGAGAAAATTACAAGATCAGTGTTGCTCTGTGTGTCCCCCACAGAATAATTGCATGTTCTTTACAGTTTTAATTTATCGACAGTTATTATTCCTTTAGGCTCTGAGACAGGAAAGGCGTCTCAGATAAAATAGCCTAACATTTAGTAACAAAACTACAGTTCCTCTCCCAAGAAAATATGAACAAATAGAAGCACAAAGATTGATATTTCTAATACTCAGATTTCACACAAAAAATACACTGTGCAACTGTGAATTTTGACCTTTAGCTGTTTATACATTTTTCCACCTTTGCATTTTAGGAGTTTTTAGACTACAGAAAAATCTTCTCTATTGTATTTATGGCTATGTTTATTCTGGATGTGGACAGGTGTATACGTATTAAATATGACCCATGCCAAAGTATGACATGCTTTCTTGATATTGTTGATGCAGGAATGCAATCATTAGCATCAAATTCAAAATAAAATTATTCTTTATTATTCCACTAGAGTAAAACTTTTTCTTCCCTGTTAAAAATTATAAATATTTTAAACATACCTTTATTAACAAAGCCGTCTGCTCTCCTATATAGTCTATTAAGTGCAGATGAGCCAAAGCCTGGGGAAAAAAAAAAAGACATTGATATCAACTAATGAAGTGCATGATGCACTTACTTTTTTTTCACTGGATGTAAGAAAAGGTACCCATTTTTTCCCATTTACAGGATATTGATATTCAACTCAAGTAGCTTCTATAGAAGTAATTTTAGGCAAGAAAAGACACAGCAGAAATTGGGATTGTATTTGCAGAAGTGAGTAAAGGCTGTAGTGAAATGACTTGTAGTATCACCAAAGAGCATGGGACACAAGATCAGAAAATGGCTGAAACTTAAAGATGATGTTATTCAGTGGATATGGGTCTTCTGAAAACCTGAACACAACTGATTTTAAACCAAACCCACAATATATATAGAAGTATATCACGTGTTTCAAAGGTTGGGTGAAATCAGACATCTCATGTCCAGCCTCAGATGAGGAAACAGGAAAACAAATTATGTTTCTGTTTTATAGCTTCCTCAGACCCATAAAAAAAAAAAAGGCCAAAAACCTACAACAAAAACTACAAAAGGCAGTATCCATCTGCTAAAACCAGGAGAGAGATCTTGGATGAATGGAAATTGGCAGCAGCATCTGAAAGGCAGGAAATACATCTCTCTAATGCCCAAGTCAGACATGAGCACTAAGGAGGTGAGCCCTGTAAGCACTGGACCCCAGGACAGTCTGGATCAGAGTGCTCTATCATCCCTGTGAGGACCATCCCCAGTTGAACAGGACATTTATACAGCATCCCGTGGTGCTACCACAGATGAAAAGACATAGGAAGACTTCAGCCTGGTGGTGCTAACTCTGGTCTCTGCTTGGGCACACAGAATACAGACTGAGTCTTCACATCCAAGGACAGTGACCTATTCCCTTGACCCACAAGGTAAAAGGGTGATTTGAACTCACGAGTGAAAGCCTTTAATTCGTGTTTTCTTGTAGGCATGAAGAATGAAGTACTATTTTCAGGTTTAATAAGGTATGTCTATTTTATGATTCCTCAGTTTCTCAGGGGAGAAAATCACATAATTTTTGGTTTTGCCTAGACCACACTGGTTGGCTTGTTTTAATTTTTTTCTGTCAAGTAAAAGAATCAGTCAGCTGCCATACTTACAGACATCAGTCCCTCACAGAGCTGCAGGAGTCAGTATTCACACAACACAGCTCCATGTAACCCCCCCACCTGGCAGCCAGAGCCCTTCAGAGACTGCAGTGGGAAAAAAAGCATTCAACTCGCATGCTGTCAAATTCCGTGACAGATGCAGACAAAGATCCTAATGGGTATCAGGTGGTGTGGTATGGGACACTGGCTTGTCAGAGACTAAGGTGCTTTCATTCAGACTGGAAATTCCTGTACCTGCAGCTCAATTGGACACCAGCTGAATAATAGTGGTTTGGGTATCACCACATAGAAAATTTGGCCCAGAAATAATATTTTTTAAACAGTACATTGAACAAGAATAGGTTTATCTACAATTAATACAGCATGCAGAAAGCAAGCAGCAAAACTTTTAAATACATGCATGGACCCCTTATACTATTAAAAAAGAACATTTTTTCATTACTTTGGCTTCCCAGGAGAATCTTTCCTATGAAATTAATTTTTGTTGGTGATTTTAAGTTACCATTTTCTTTCTAAGGCATGTTGCTTTATCAACTCAATGGTTATGACAGTGACTTTTTAAATGCATGTAAAAGCAATATCCTTAATGAACAGCAATATTTTTGTATCATTGCTTTATGTTCACACTTCAAGATAAACTTTTAAACAGATAGTTGTCAGTAATAAGAGCCTAGATTCACGTACAATTAATATTGCTGCCTTATTAATTATCTACTAACAGAATGCATTGTATTTCTGTAATGTTCAAAATTCATTATGGAACTCAAAAAAAAAAAGAGATGTTCAGGACCCGCACATCACTCCTGCAAGAGAACCTGCAGGTAGCTCATCTCGTTAGAGATGGTGACAATACTAATCACATAAATAATTTTAGGATGTCTCCATGATCTCCAGGTCAATCTCCTGCAAGCATCTAAGTACAAGTCAGCAATTAGTACTCTGCCACTGTCCTCTCCGGCATGTAAACTGCAAACAGGGTCTCCTGGATATTCCTGTGTCTTCCAAGAGGAGTAAACATTATTGCACTAATTGGTGTCTTCAGGCATACTAGTTCCTGTAGGGCAATTCACAACAGAGGTTCTCTGCAGAAAGAAATCATGTGCCATTTTAAAACAGAGTCTAATTTATGCTTAAAAATTTCCATTAATCCTCTTGTGGACAGCATGTCATGATGACTCTTGCAAATAAAGTCTGCCTGAAGGAATTAAGGTAATATGCCACTTTCTACTATAAAACTGAACAAAGAACTGTAATCCTGAAAGGCATAGGGACTTATTTTACAGAGACAGAAGAAGCAGAAAGATTTTTATAGCATGTAACAGCCACTTGTGTATAAAGACTAAAAAGACTGTTGTAAAGATAAATTACCCAGGGGACACGATGGAAAAACAAGAGAGTTCCAAAGGATTTCCAAGTTTTTCATTGTAAAAGATAGACCAGACTGGACTGATGGACCCCCAAAGGCAGAACCTTCAAGAGCTCCCCTGTGGTTCCGGAACTCAAATCACGTTTTCCAAAATGACTTGCAGCCTAAGTCCCACACAGGTTTTTAAATGTGCCTTGTAATAGGAAAGAGAACTTTTATAGCAGTAGGAAACAGCTTCAGACTGGGAACTATCCAAGCTGAAGGATCACCAAGGGTGAGAAATATGAGCTGACAAATTCTGGATGCCCTAAACTATAGAAAGATTTCTTATACTTCAACATATATTTTTGTTTTGACCAGTTTCTTCTTGACACTGGTAACTTAGAGGAAATAAAAATGCCTTGGAAAGGACTGTCACCTACTAATTGAATATATTCAGATAAAAATTAGCTGTGATGATGTAGATAAAATATTTTCTCATTCACTGTGCGGAAGAATTTAATGTATTGTATTTTTTTCTTGATAATCTGGACAAGTTTCTTTCATGACTTTAAACTGCAGTTATTCTAGACAGCCAGGAAAAATATTCTTTCATTAGAAAACTATTCACTGGTGACCTGAGATACCAAAAAATGAAGTTCAGTGAATTATAATAGTTGTATCCAAAGTCTAGCAGTAAATGGCAAATAACTTCCTGTGTATTTTACTCTGTTATTGTCACACAGTCACCCAAATCTCACCTGGTCAATACAAGTTCAAACAATAAATACATCAGGGAACACAACTAATAAACTGTTACAACAGCAGTAGAAGTAGTAAACATGGCTTCAGCATTGATCGCCTATAAGAGCTAGAAAATTCAATGTTACATGGAACCTCATAAAATGGAGAACTAAAAAATGCCTATTATAATGAGCATACAATAAATCAATATTTCCTGATGAATTTTAGACTTAGTAGCTCACAGAAAAGTGCATAATGATAATCAGAATTTCCACTCATCTTCTTGGAGGTTACCAGATTTTGACTTCCACTTTGGCATTCATTAGTTAGTTGAATTGGTTCTTGTTTCTATTTTCTTCCTGTTACTGATGGCAATTTTTTTTAAGAGATTCCAATTTCCAAATTTTTGGGATTTCTTCAATTATTGGGAGGGAAGAGGGGAGAAAAGAGTCTATATGAGCAAATTAGTTATCACAGGCCTTTCCCAGGCTTCTCACTCAGGCAATTCTCTAGCCATGGCAGCATCAGTGGTCACTTGGGTATTGTGAGCCATTCTTCTACAATGTTATTACATCATTTAAACACAACAATTAACAACTGAGAAATAGTCAGTATTCTAGAAGCCTAGTTAAAAAGTTAATGTGAGTATCCACACAAAAAAAATCAAAACATTTGGGGTAAAAGTAAATCCTCTCAAGATATACAAAAGCATCAAATAGGGAATAAAAGAAGATACAAACATGGACGGACATGGATGTCGTCAAGCAGACAAGCACAAAGGAACTACACAGCAAGGTATCCAGGCATTTCAAGAGCTGAATATTTTTTAAATTAGCATTGCAAACAGAAATTCAGTGTTATTTTCCTTTCAAATCACACTCTCATGAGATATCTTAGGCTATTCGGTAGCCAGCATGTAGCAGACAGCACTAGAAACATTTTTCAACTCTGGTTTAATCTTGTTCTATTATTTTTCCTGTCATCTGTATAAATAATTGTAAACAAACAAATAAATGCACATAAAATATCTGCACACATAGACCAACAATAAACCCAGAAACCGAAATTTAAATATAGAAAAATGATTGTGTCAGATACATTCAACAAAAGCAGAACATGGAAAGAGAATGAGACCACGTTTATAATGAAAATTTAAATATGAAAGAGGTCCAACTAACTTCCATTCTCTGCTATTCCTCTCCATATTACCATAACTACATTTGATCAACAATGCTCCAGTGGGATTGAACAAGCAGGAGGCCTCTCTCCAGGAACATAATTCACATTTGAAATCTTTTGCAATTCTTCAGGCTTCAGAATCAGAGAATATTACCTCCATGAGAACAAACAATGCTGCAAAGAAAAGGAGGGTTGCCCATTCAACTCTGCTCAATATCATCTCAAAATCATGGATGTCTGCTAGCACTAGCAGCCAAAGGGCTCCCAACATGGCAATCCAGCCTGCATGAGAGAAAGAGAGAACAATGCTTTACACTTCACAGACTTCTTATGTGTTACCAACATGTAAGTTACAGTATTGTGATTTTCAAAGATTTTTTGCCATATTTTTGCTTTAACCGTAACAGGAAAAGTTACTTCACAGATACCACAGGATGAATGGTCTCTGCTTTCAAATTAAAATAAAATCTAAAATAAAAAAGCCAAGGCAAGTAAGACAAAGTTGAGTTACTCCAATAATCTATGGGTTTGGATCACAGAGATATCTTTAGGTATTTAGGAGTAGTGAAGGATTCTGCAGCTCCTGAAAGCCTGGCTGCATCCCCTGAAACTTGAAGACTCAGTGGCTGCCTGCTCTAGAAGATAACCAGGAAAAGAAACTCTCCTTAGAAGAGAGATTTAGACCAAAAGAGGCTCTCTTCAGATATGATCCTTCTGTATATTCTGAAGTATTTTAATACACATATTTAGATGACTAATTGAGAGAAAACCCAAATCAAATGCACAATTAGCCAGAAAATGCAAATAGCAAATCTCCAGTCCAATGCAAGGCTCACTTTCCCTCTGCACAGTTAAAATTCTTTCTAGAGCTGTTTGATCCCTCTACTTCATTTATCTTAAAACTCCCAGAGTTCCCAAAGCAGCAGAGGAAAGAGAACTGTCAGTCATATCTACCATGACTTTTCAATAGCAAAGTTGATTTGCTGTATTTTAAAACAAAGCAGATCTGTTCATGAAAATTAAATTTCTTCAGTCTGAACATAAAAAAAAAGAAAGGTTTATGGAAATGCACTGCCTAATTTTCTTTTGACTGTTGTCTTGGCTGTTATCTGTATTTCATTAAAAAACAGTGGGTCCAACTCCACCTTAAATAAATAAAGATGATGGCAATTCCTATTAGAATACTTCAAGGGAGATTAGGTATGTGCTGATTTGAAGCTAAATAGCAGAATTTTAACTGCTATTTTATAATAACCTAAGTGACAACATAACATTTTCTCACGCACATTTTGTATGTAATTACAACAAAGTGAAGAATTAAAGAATTTGTCATTACTTCTGGTACAATCTGTGAAAATGTCTGTGTCTTATTCCTACCATTCTGTCTCCAATAATAATGAATCAGCTAGAACATGCTGTATGGAGATAACAATTAATCACTAAAGCTAATGAAGTATTACAGAATTGCAGAAGAGGTAGATGGAGCCAGGCATTTTCTAGGACCATGACTGTTATCAGCACACATTGGCTTCGAGTATGCAGCTTGGCATGAGGGAACAGTGCCTGACCTTACAGTATTGTTCCCTGAGAATCAGACAGCCAAGGGAGGTGTCCTCCTGCTGTGCTTCAGCAAGTACAGCTCTCCAGAGGGGAGTGCAAACACATCAGCTGCCAGTTGTGGCTGCACAGAGCTGATTTCAGTCTGCACATACAGGGAGAGGAAAGGCAAGGAGAGAGGACAGGACAGGACAGGAGGCTTTATTTTAATTTTTTATTCACTATGAAGAATTTTGAAAGTACTAGGGTACATTAAAGGCTGGCTTCTCTGTTCATCTTTTTTCCTAGCTTCCTGGACCACAAAAGAGAGCCATGAGGAAGAAAAATAGAAATAATTTTGTGGGAATACACAGGACAGAGAGTAAGACAGATTTAATTAGCATAGCTAGTCTGATGACTAGGATGCCATGGCAGGGACAAAAAGAACTTTGAGATTATGAGAAGATGGGATTAAATCTGTTTACGGGAAGAGGAGAGATTCAATCAACCCCCTACGAGAAAGATGTTGTAAAATGCATAAGTTACTTGAATGATCTTTTAACCTAATTATTGTAGTAGAAATTATCTTCCCTGAAATGGTATATAAGCTCTTGGAAAACCTGAGTAAAATCGAATTCTGATCACCAAATCAGCCTTCCCATCTCTCCATCAATTGCCAATGCAATTTTTTTTAAAATAACGTCTCATTACTTTAGTGAAAACAAAGCCCATTTACAGTTCCATGGACCACTTCCTTTACTGTTGTTTAGTGCCGCTGCTTCACAACAATTGATGTCCCAGAAACAGAAACTGAATCTAAATTCTATTTCTACCTTTTGAAGAGGGTGACAGTTTCTATTTATTTTAGAGAAAAGGAAATTTAATTATAAAATGCATCTTGCAAAATTATAATGCATTCTTCATAAGAAAAGATTTCTATGTCTTCTGCCTAGTGTCAGAAAAAAATGTACAGTAGAAATTGCTTAAGTGCTTTGCTTTTCTCATCCCAATAGGCAAAACCACCCTTGGAAGAATACTTGGGTCATGATGAGTGAAACACAATTGCAATCCTATTCAAAAAACCCCTTATTTTAAAATAATCAGTAGATTAACTTGAAATTATAAAACAATCTAAAACAATAAAATAGAAGCCTAGAATTTGGAGGTAGGCAGGAGAAAGAAATTAAGGAGAAAAATTACTGTGTAATTTATAGGGCTTTTCAAATGCTCATTGAGAAGAATTTGCATGCCTCAGCAGAAGTAATTTTGACCTGCTACCTCATAGTAGCAGGTCAGAAGTACAGAAGCATAACAAACTTCCTCCTAACTAAGGGAAAATACACTTTGGACACTGTATGTTCTTTATATGCACAGAATTTGGTGTAATGCATTTATGAAGACTGAGGAAATTTCACTTTTCTGGAAATTGAAACGGCACTTGAGACATTTGAACTGAAAACCAGTCAGGATAACGTTGCATGACCTCACTGGTGGCCTGGGCAAAACAGGAAGCTGCTCAAGAGAGTGCAAGAGAATACATTTAGGTAGGAAGAGTTAAAACTGTAAAAATTCAGGATGGTAAGCAACTGGATGACAAACAGTCCTACAGAAAAGACTTGAGAAACACAATGCGTCACAACTAAATCTCATGGCCCGTTGAAACACAGAACCAGGGCTATAAATAGTAAATTCTGTGGCACAACCTCTGCTCTCCTCAACCCTGGCAAACCCTGAGAATATATACTGTAAGATGCATGCCCATTAGAAAATCTGTGGTAGAAAAGGAAGAACAACCAACAGTCTGAAGAACTGACTTTTGAGGAAAAATGTAGAGAATCCAGGATAGTTAGCACAAAGATAAGATGATTAAAGAGGTTCTGACAAGACTTTGGGTAAATACCAGGCTTCCCCAAAAGGCAGAGAGCAACCCTTTTGTGTCAGCAGTAGTGGGTAGGTCAAGAATGAGTGAAAAGGAGATGTTAATAGCAGCAACAGTGATTCAGGAAACACAGTAGTAAGAGTCACATGTTTATAGTGGTTGAGAAATTTTTTTTTTTGAAACCATCTAGACCAGCTTCTGCCAGATGAAAATATAGTACTCCAATCTTCAAACAATGGGAGTGACACACTGATTTTTTAATACGTTTTTCTCAAAGCATGATTTTAGTTTTCAGCGCTTTTTAAAATTCTTTATTTTTCAGAATGTAGCTTAGGGATGTACGCCAGTCTTTCATGTAGTATGGTGCAATTGTAATGTAGTACATGCATGATCATCCTCTTACACAAGCCTATAAAAATATTGGGGTAAAAAAGTTAAATCAAAGACATATGCACAGTGGTGCTTGCTCTACTCATAGTTTTATGGTTTTATCAGTAGTTCTGAATGTGAATGAAAATGTTCCATTTTTTGGTTTATTCAAATTTTATTTTATCAGGCATCCCTGAAAATATATATTCTGAAATCTTGCTGAATATTTCTAAGAAGCACTTGCTCTCCACTGGTAAGTGCTCTTTTATCTTTAATATCCTTTTTTTTTTAATATAAAGTTACCTTCTCACAAAGCAACTTGCTGGTCTTTTGAGCAGTCTCTTTTCACAGGCTTAGCTTCATAGAAATCATTTTATATTCTTTGTTATTTTTAGCACCATAGTTTAAGGCAACTCCTTGGGGGAGAGAACAGTGAAGGTGGCAGTCTAAGACTTTCACTACACCAATAAATACTTGGTATAATACAAGAGGAATAAAAGGATATGGGAAAAAATGGTGGAAGCTATAACCCGATGCAAGGCAGAAGAAGCAAGATCCTATGCTGATACAAGGTAATTACAGTAATAAAAAACAGAAGTGTTACATAAAACAAGGTAAAGAACTGACTGCTCTCTAATCACAAATCAGCATATGCACCTTAGGACAGGATGTTCTGGCCTTTGTTGAATAGCTGTAATAGCATGAAGTCAAGATGTGAAACCACATTCACCATTGTATTGTAATGCCAACACCTAGCTTCATTACCTCTCCAAACACAATTTTATAGACGAGACAGGATGGCACCCAAAACAGAACGCTGTAAGAAAGAAACCTGGTTAGACATTTCTACAGCTGGGCACTCCATCTCCAGAGATGAGCTGACAGATATATAGCTGTCTATATCACACCAATCTGTTAGACTGAAAATATACAGACTACTCTCAGTAAAGGTCACTGCAAGCAAACACAGTCTATTGCCACTGCCTTATTGACTCTCGTGAACAAAAAAAATTTGAGGAACTGCAAATATCAAGATAGAGGGAAGGTCGACTTTACTAGAGGTGAGCAATAAAGATCAAAAGCTGCACTAGCAGATACAACTGGTTACTGGCTCTTGTTTTTTTTTCTCGTCAAGTGTATGGGCAGTTGCATGGACAGGGGGTATTGTACACGCACAACTACCTGTTTTTAAAGACAAGCATGAAATTTCAAAGCAGAATTTTTTGAAAACTATCCTAAAATAAATTAGGACTGCAAGGATAAAAGAAAGCAGATCTCTTGTATTTTCACAAGCAAGGTGTTATGCTGACAGGGATGAATAGCTAACATCTGGACCAGACTTTCTGAGTCTGAGTCAATGCTGACTGCATTGATTTAGCTCCTTTTCAACATTCTCATTATTAAAAAATATTGTCAAATCTATTTTTAACTCATGTTCATGTACACTCTACCAGGAATGTTTTTGACATGACTATGAGTCAAAGATGCACTAAGTCTCTCAGATACGGTTATGTCCATTCCCATTTTAAAAAAAAAACAGCTTGCATTTTCAAGGTGCAAGCGTCTATGCCACATACCAGAGGCCAGCAGGTCAGTCCCATGCAGAGCTCTTCTTGACCTCAATGTCAAAGTACCAGACCACCCAAATCAACTCCACCACATGCCACAACAGATAACAGAGTAATTGGATGAAGCACAAGCACCGAGGTTAAGAGCACTAAACAAGGACAAAAATATCAAACTCCATTGGCAAATGTAGCTGATGATACCTGGAGAAAAGGGCTGCAGAGCAGCCCCAGCAAGCACACCTGCAAGGATCTAGAAGAGTCTCCAGAAAAGCCTGAAGACTTTGAAAGAGGACAGCATGAAGTGTTTGCTCTAATTTTATTATGTCTTTCTACATTGCACGGGATGCTCTTATCAGATGCGACAACACATTGCTTTGTTTACCGTTGTCAGATCAGCAATTAAAGAAACAACTTCAGTCATGGAAAGCAGCATTACAGCTTCATATAGGTGGAGCATTAACAGAAAATGGTAAGGGAAGAAATATATTGTCAAAGACAATAGCTCATGAGTAACTGCAGCTAAAAGAAATACATATAATAAAAAAGAATCCACTCAACAGGGGTTATAGATGATAGAGTAAACCTATGAGATGATCAAAACCCATTTTAGGGGTAACAAAAAGCACAAGAAAAAAAGCTTATACATAGAAAACACCTCAGATGATAAAATCAGGTATAATGTAGAGCTGAAAATCAAATCTGAAAGTAAAGATTCAGAAAATATATAAAAATGGGCACAAATGGATTCAAGCACAGAAAGTAAGAAACCATCAACATCAACACTATTAACATCTTGGTAAAGAAGAGGAAGACACCCCTAACATGTCATCTCATTCCAGAAAAACCCTCAAGTTATCAACTGTGTATTGTGGCTCCGCCCAGCCTAAATGTGTGATGCTTAGCACCCTGGAGAAGATCAAAGGGTGACCCTAACAGCAAGGAAAAAAGGGACATGATACTAGGATTATTCCTTTGGGTTTTGGGTGGGTTTTGGGTGAAGGGGTTTGGGTTTGGTTTTTTTTTTTGGAGGGGAGTGGGGAGGAGAAGTTGGTTGGTTGCTTGGTTGGTTGGTTTTTACAACAGTCTATACTGCATATTGTTAATGAGTTTTGTTTTGTATTAATTAAACAATTTAGACTCTAAGTGTTAGTACTATCATAAAATGAATAATAACTGTTTGCACTGATTGCACTGGAACAGCTTTTAATTAGACTGACAATAAATTCTCAGCTCCAGATATAGAGAATGTTCCCCTTTTTATCCAGAATATCACAAACTTAGGAAGACCATGGAGACTTTGAGAGCAGGAGCCTACTGCCATATACAGAGAAGGTATCTGTAATCCAAATGTTTTGAAGGCCAAAAACATTTACTTTACTGAAATATGTGAAGGAGTTTCCAGGCAACTACAGATTATTCAGATGGTATTTTTAGCTCCACAGAAAAGGTCCACAAATGTTACTTCCCAGGCTTTGCATCTGGTTGCCTAGTTTATCAAGCCGTGTTGGAAAGCTTTCCAAAATAATGAAATAAAATTTAAATTAAAATGGGGAAAAAAATTGAGACAAAGAAAATAAAACAGTCATTGTGACAGCTTTAAATGCAGTTGACAATAAAGTATCATTTGAGCCATTACTTAGGAGTCAACACCTACAATTTTTCATCAGCAAAAATGATTCCTTTCCCAGACCTAGCTAATTTCTAGATAAATGTAAGCTTTGGTGACAAATTAAAGACTAAATGTGCACTTTTCACAATGAGGATATAGTGACATAGGAAGTGAAGTATAGGATGTGCTAAACTTAATGTCATTCTTGGAATCTGGCCTACGCTTTCTCAAATCTAGCTTGTTCACCAGTTTTTATATCTTATTAGCTGCCTATCTCACCAGGATTTTTTGTTTTCTTAAGCATTAAAAAATTATACATCTGCTTATTAAACTGGTCTATAGTTTTTGTCAGATATTTTATAAAACAACAGTTCAATAACATTGAGTAGCTCTATAATGAACATTTCAGCTTAACTATTGCACAAATTAACCTGAAACCAAACATAGGAAAAATAAAAACACTTTATTTTTTTTCTTCCTCTCCATGGGGACAAACACATTTTAAGTCAATTTTGTTGGTTACTGCAAATACAGTTTTATTGTTTTTAAACAAGTGTCATTATTTATACAATTCCACCATCACACAGAATAGTGGCATAACATAGTACAATCTATTTATCACTGAAAAAAGATGGGAAAAGTGTTCCAGAATAAAATTTCAAAGTACAGAATTAAGAGCTTTTGGCATTTACACCCCCCTCATGCTAATGGTATCTGTCCACACCTTTCTCAACCCTGTGCTCCTCTACAAGGATATATAAATCTTTTGGATCTGAGGAATTCTGCTGCACACTGTGAGGCAGGATCTTTCTCACAAGGCTGTGGGGGAGAGGTTCAAGTTCAAAAGCACTTTCACCATTCTAAAGCAGCCCCTTGGCACAAGTTCAAATGCACATGCATAGCCTGTCCCAGGGCACACATAAAAGCTGGGGAGGCGAGTGGGGGAAGTTTCTTAGAGTTCCTCTTGAGCAGCCTCCTAGGACACCTCTTCAGATCAAAACCACACTGACTAAATCTATTTCACTTGTGGAACACTGGAGATTTTTAGTTTACCTTGTCACCTAGTTTAGTCAAAGTTAGACTTCTGCCATTACAGCACTGCAACACATGCATGCTCTTACACACACACATACTGACCCTACAGATCTGTCTCAAAGTTGTTAGCAAAGAATCATTCCTGCAGTGAGCTCCTAATTTAAATGTTACAATAAATAAATGAATTAAGTTAGTTGCTAAAATCTTAGTAGGCTGCAATAATGGAGAACTGGCATCATTGTTTCTAAGTAAATATTGGTGTGAAACTTCACACATTCTGTGATGAAAAAACAAATGTAAGCAAGTGTGTGAGGCTCTCTAGGACCGTGCAGCCCTCTCTTCCTCTCTAAGCAAGCTACCTGATAAGTGCCACTCAGTTTCAACTCTATGATAATTATTGGTTCACCCATGTAAATCACAGTCTAAGCTGAAAATTGAGGAAATCCACTGAAACATATGAAAATCAAAAGCAAGTAAAGAGGAGAAACTTTAAATCCATCCACTTCCCTGAATCTGAAAAGTGACTCCTCTCTCCAGTTAAGACAAAATTTTTTGCTATAATTTGCATAAGAGTCTCTGTAGGCATAAAGAAGGGAGGAGACTGAGCCCCTTTCCCATTAAGGTATTTAATTTCTCATGTGAATGTGAACATTTTTTTCTGTAAATTATGGAAATTAGTCAATAAATATGGCAACTGCTATTCAAAGGAGTGACAATACAAGAGTCTTCCACATCTACACCAACTGAATACGTTTCTCCTTTAATGCTCTGGCAATAAAATTAAAAGCAATCTGCACAACATAGCCTATCAAAAAAAAACAGAAGTCAGTTTACATTAAATGAAAACAGTTCTTTTCCTACTTCTCCACTCTTTCAGTTACAGTTTTAAAATATTCCAAAAAAGCAAGATACAACTAGTTATCACAAACAGCAAAAAAAGTCTTCAGACCCTCAAAAGTAGCTGTAGCAGAATTTGCGGACTAAGTCCACAGTTAAAAGTTAAACCACATCAGTATAGAAGACGAGAGAAATTTTTGCAAGAGAAAGAAGTCTCATCAAACAAGATAACCTTTGTTTGTAAATATTGAGGAATTTTAGCTTTAGTGCAAGAATGATGAGGGAAATTTAGATCTAGGATGTTTGCCTGACAGGAGTGACATAGAATACTGATTATACAACTTGTCCTACTGCCCAGAAAGGTCATAGTGATCATGTTAGTTACTTGAAAGTTCCTAAAGTTAGTTATAAGTTCCTAAATTCAGAGAGTTTACTAACGCTACTTCAGTTAATCATACCAAAGATGAAACCAGGCTGAATCACAGCTGTTGACCTTCTCCACTGATTAGTGACACCCCCAGACATTATTCTGAAGGCAGAAGAAGGTAATTAGCTTAAACATTGAAGAATCCACATTGTCTGAAGGATCACAGATGCCCATGGCACCAAAAATACCAGAATGGCCTCAGACAGTAGCATTAAGACATGACCCCTCTGTACAAGTAAAAAAAAATCCAAGACAGCTCCCTCAAGTGAGTAAATTCAATTCAATGAATAAAAAAAAAAATCTCTCCCTGTGCCTTTGCTTTAATAATTCATCAAAGGAAGATGAGAAAATCCATGGATGGTAACACCATAGGTTCACCTATGGTGAAGAGTCATGTCTTTAACAGGCACAATGCTGGCAATAAGGCAGGAATTAATATACAAATAAGGCAAAACCACAGTTATATTTCTCCTGGCATTCCACCCCAGCTGCCAGCAGCCAGCAGCCAAAATTGAGGCAGTATCTCCTCTCTGAAACAGGAACTCTCTCATCTCTTTATTCTTGGGTTTTTCACATTGTTCCTTAAATGTGAGAGCAACAGAGTTTGTTGCAACCTTTTAAAGGAGAAGACAACATTTTCCTGTGTCAGAAACTAGTGAGCCTGGTCCTGGGAAAGAGGTGTCCAGAAGTGAAAAGGAGCAAGACAGAGGGGGGCTGCAAGAGCAGGCTGCTTGCATTGCATGAATAAAGCACAGAGAGGCAGGCAAAAGCAGGGCCACACAGATAATGCGTCCCTCTTCAAAGATTATAGAAGGAACTGCACAAAATTCACAGCAACTCAATGAACTGACTAAAACCAAATCAAAGATAGAGCATATTCCCCACAGAAGAAGAAGGAATTAAGCTATAATTTGATTTTGGTATTTTTTCTGGCCCAGTCACTTTGAATACTCCCTTCAAAAAATCTAGCTTAAAATTCAAAATCTTACTTTATATTACTTTTTAAATCTTTTTGGACATATTAATATAGTTCAAAGCTCTAGACATGCCCATCTAAAAGATAAAGTCAAAATAGTAGCCAGATACAATCCTCAAAGGGGCTTTAATTTCATCCTTTGTCATCTTTTCTCAAATGCTTTATCCATGCTTTATCAATAAAATAAAATAAAATAAAATCTCATGGGGCCAAATGAAAGTACTGTAGGAGTCTTACAGTTTTTAAGTATCTGTTTTTTTTAAGTCTCAGTACTAATGTTTTATTAACATAGATATTTCATACAATTACACTAAATAAATTAATGAACAGGCACTAGAAAACTGAATAGGAAAGAGTTCTGCATTTCAAAAGGCAGCTAAGTATGCAAATTTTATTATTTAAATTAAAATGTCAGTACCTTCAAATTATATTAATGATTCCAAGTTCATAATGAAAAAATTGTATCAAGGCTTGGGACCGATAAAGAATTTTAAAATCTTTCTCTCTACCAAATGTAATTTAAAGTTATTAGATTTCTAACACTTCAGCCTCTGTATAAACCATTATTCTGGTAGAAAATTAAACACTGAACTGCAATTTACTTTCATTTTTTATGAGAAAAAATATTGAACAAATTTACCCACCCCAACAGAGTACAAGATGCAGTGTATATTAGGAAATGCATTTCCACGCCTTGGAAGACTAAAGTCCATAGAGCCTCTCAGGAGCACTACTTCACCTATCATAAATAAGTGACAGCTATCATCAAGATAGTGAAATTCAGGAAACAAAAATGAGAACCTGTAAATTATGGAACCTGTAAACTTATCAGTAGAAGTTTACAGGTTCAATTACTTTTCAGTAGAAATTATGTGTATGCTTTAGTAACATTTATTCATAAATCTGACAGGTTTTCCATGAATGCAGAAGGGAGAGAGATTATACAGAGCACATACAGCCTTTATTTACTTTCAAGGTTGTTATTCAGCTACTGAATAACAGAAACTTACACTGCCAAACGTTCAATTTGTTTTCATTTATTTTACTGGCATAAAGCAGGACCAAAAAAAAAAATCAATAGTTACTATGTTTTTTCTTCTAGCATTGACTCCAACTCCTTTGCAGTATGGAAAAATATCTTACCAAGACCATACACAACCAGTGCTGTTTAGTCTTTAATGACTGTCTGGCTTTTCAAAAAGATTTAGAGATGTTTGGCTTAATTCAAGAAATCCTACATGGTTCAGTGCCACTTATCTGAGACACAAAAGTAAGGGTGCAAATTGATTTCTTAAATTGCCAGTGTGAAGGCCCTTCTTATGTTTTCAGCCACCGTGACTTCAAATGCATTAAAATGTTTTCAGCTTCTGCATTTTCCCAGACCTTATTAATGTAGCACTTTTGCAGTTATACTACTTCAGTTTACCTTTTAACTTCTTAACAGACAGTAATCTTCATGGGCTGAAACTGCCCATTTGCATGGCAAATAATCTGTCAGCAGCAGATACAGAAGGTCTTGCTTACAATCTGATCACAACTGTAGAGCTATAATTGCCTCTATATTTTGCACAGCAAAAATAAGTGTCAATGTAATATCTGCGTATATGATTATTCATTTATACAATAGCTATTCCTCTTTAAGACTGCTCCATCTTTCAGCCACTGAGATAGAAGTACATAGTGTGTAAATTCAAACTGCATGAAAAAATGTGTTTGAAATTCCATAATCTTGAAGAGATCAGCAGCCAAAAAAAAAATTTTTCATTTTTTATTGGTCAATGCGCAGGTAGGTTTTATGACTGTCCTTCAGTTAAATGTGAGATTTGATTTGGTACTGATTTCAGGATATGTGGAACTTTTTCTAGTAGAGATATACAACTACCTGTGCAAAAATCTCCACATATAGATCTAAATATAGAAAGCATGCCCACAGCTACTTTCATTTCACCCATATACAGTGTCCTCCAGGTTTTATTTTTGGAAATGAATTATTATGGTGATAAAGTGATGGAGACTGCAAATTATACAAAGAGCTTTCTACACTTAAGAAATAATGCCAAACTCCTTCTTTGTTCTCCCATGGAGTGATTATTTTCTGATCTCCCTGATGCATCTTGGTCATTCACTCAGTGAAAATGATGCCAAGGTCAAATTTGCTCATTCTGTAATGTTTAGCCGGCTCATTAGTATTGGAAAGTCCAGAAAATGAAGTCATGAGCACTCTCTGTTATTCCTCCTGGGGTAACTGGGACGTGACTGAATTTTTAAAACCTGCACTTCCCTTCCCAGAGAAATTGCTGCTTAACCTGGTAGAATTGTGAGGACAGGGACATATGCAAAACAGCTTTCTAAAAAGATGGAGACTCAGAAAGATACAACTGGCTTTTTTTCAGGTAGGTTGCTTATTTTACTCAAAACAAAACTAGGAAACTTACCAAGATCTAGGTAGATGCCTGGAACAAATGAGTTGAGAAAAAACATAAGAATAACACATCCCAGCACTGTCAGGCACTTGATGAGAAGAATTTTGTCCGTTATTCTGTGCTGGAGACAGACAGGAAAATAAAATTAGTAATTGTATTAAAGAAGAAGCTATGTATTATGCATAGAGTTCAGGAAAGCACACGTGAAGCCCAAACTGCTGTTCCTGTATTGTATATTCCTCTTCAGCATAAACGGCAGAACTACCTGAATAGTTTTATAGCTGTGCATCTTATGCATACCTATAAAAAAACATGAGGACATGGTCCAACGGGCTTTAAGAGATACAAATATCTAGCACATGCTGCATACATTCAGCTGTACTCAGCTGCCCCCTCCACAGCTTCACTCCAGAGGGTGAAGTAGGGTTGAAATGCAACTCCATCACAGAGGGCATTCTGAGCACTCTGTGGTTTTGTGATTTGGGATAAAATCACCTTTCTTTTTCCAGGTGTGCTTATAAAACCTATAAACTACTCTAGAGGTCAAATGTTTCACACTTCCTGTACAACTCTCTCGTACATGCCAAGCCCTTCATCTCTACAGAGTTTGTACATCTCTGTGCCCAGCTTCTGCTTGACTGTGCTTATTTCCTTGTGCCCTCAGCCCTCAAACCCACTGCTTTCAGGCCTCAGCCCTCAGACCCAGTCTCTCTGCTTTCACTACCACTCTAGGTAGTGAAACACTTTCTCCTAACACTTTCTCCCAGACTGAGTTTGTCCCTCATTTCACATAGTTTAAAGCTCTACTAAAATAAAAGTAGGTACCTGTTCTTTAAAAAGTTTGTCTCCCATGCAATGCCTTGAAACGGGCATAAAAAAAATCTGTTGGGTTTGCTCTGGTTTGGTGTGACACCTAGGACAGTGTTTTCCCAGTCAAGGACTTGCACCCCAAGGAGTCCAATCAAGGACTTGAGCTCTCAGACACAGGCCTGATTCATTAGTGATGCCAGTGAAGTAGAGAGATCGTGACACTTCGATAATTAAATTTAGGAGACATTTAGAGACCCTCTACAGAGTTTCCATCTTCTCAGTTTCAGCATAAAGACTTAAGCAGTGCTAGTGTGTGCACAGCTAAGAGAACAGGATTTATCAAGTGGTTTACCCCTACTTGAATAATAAAAGCAGTAGTGTCACCAAAATGCGTCAAATTAGAGTCAGCATTGGGTACATTAGGAGGAGTGTACTCTATTATCATTCGTCATGGCTACAAACAATTTATTGACACCTCCTGAGCCTTTCTAGCTATGGATTAAAAGTTCAAGAAAACACTGCTGAATCATTAATTGATTCTTTAAGTTACAGTTTTCGAAGAAACAAAAGTACAAAGCCTAACAAAACCTCACCATGTGCTTCAGTAACCTTGTCCAACCGAGAAGCCAACCACCCTGGCTGCTAACTTTTTGCTATCAGGAGAGTTATTCAATTTCCATCACACAGATTTAAAGCACTATCTCTATATAAAGGCCATAAGAGATATCTCTATATCTCTATATATTTACATGAATACTGAAAAAAAGTGCCATCTACTCACTTTTTTCTGAAGTTCCTGGATATTTGTTTCCCAGTTTTTATCTTCTTGTGAAATTTGTCTGAAAGAAAATGACACCTACTTTTTTCCAGAGTGAAATCAGAGCTCTGCCAAGAGTGTTGGAATAAATGCCTCTAATCACATATAGATCACCTCTTTCCCCGTGTGGAGTAACCCATACCACAAAAAAGTCGTGGCCTTCTTACATCCAGCAGCAAAAATTCCCATGAGCATTCACTTAAGACTCCACTCTTGTAACAAGCTCCACTAATACACAAACCCTTCTGTTCACGAAGAAAGCCAGAGGCTGGAAAGGAGCTGGACTCCTGGGTACAGACCTCAGTATAGGATCTGGCTATCTGCAATACGTAGTTTCCCTAACAGTTTCAGGAGCTGATGTGTGTGTCCCGCTGTGATAAAACAAGGGTCGTGTGCTAACATCAGCAAGTCAGAACACATAAGTTCCACATTTGCATTTTATAATGAAGTTTTAAAGATCTGAATAACTTCACTGTGTTATCAGTGCAGTCAGGCCTCCAGCAAAAAGCCTTGGGCTTTGCAGTTCAGGAGCTCTGTTGCTAATGCTGATGAATTTTTATGTCATAAATGTGTTGTGCTGGAGGAATCCTGATTTTCAAGACTAAGTATACAGCTTTTATTTGTAAGTCAGAAGTATCATAAAGATATAGAATATCATAAAGTCTGATAATCTTAAAATTTTTTGAAAAGGAGGTGATTTTAACAGCCTTATTTGACTGGAAGTATTAATGCTGTCACTCAATTCAAAATACACAACATCAACAAAAATTACGTAGACAATCTTATCACTAGAACAGTTCAAGAAATCATATTTTCATGTTCTTGCTCAAATTATTTAACAAGGTTAAAATATTATTATAATTTATTATTCCAATTTCACTTTAGTCAACATTCAAAATATTTATCACTGCTAAATTTTTGATAAATATCAAAATATTTATCAGTCATCAAAATCCGTGGCAGAACATCTGGTTTTACTGGAATCTAAACAAAACATGGTCATTATTCTTTTAGTCATAGTTTATGTAAACTTCTTTGCTATACATAAAGATATGTCTGCACTCATGTTCACACTGAAATCTTGATTATGAAATAATTGTAAAACACAGCAATTCACTGGTGTGATTTTTTTCAAGCTCACCCATTCACTTGAGAGAATTTGAATTTTTCAGTAAAAAAAAAAAAGGAAATTACAGCATCTTACTGTGCTGAAGCCACAACTGTAAGGAAAAGTGTAGTGATGTATTTTTGATCTCTTTAAACCAAAAGCTGCCTGAAATTTCTAGGCCTTTAATTTTGGGTCATATTGACAAGTATATTTTCCAGGCCTTGAACACCTGTTTTGTCCTAAAATTCTTTGTGTTTTAATGTGGCTGAGAATAGCTTTTCCAATCTCCCCAAACATCCATCTCATCAAGACAGACCTAGGAATGCAGGTCCTGTCCCAGTAAGGATCCCTGAATGGGGAGGTGGGACACGCTGGTCTTTGCTCACCTGTGAAATGTCCTCAGCTTCTTCCTCAGGAGCATCTCCAGAGTCAGCACCTTCTGCATCAAGAGGCATTTCACAGCAGTCTCCTCTCTGCTGGCTGGGTTGATGCGCTGAGCTGTGAGCCTCCAAACATAGATCTCATGTTTCAGCTCTGAGGAGAAGAAGAAAAACTGTATCAATGTGAAGTTCAACCTGTACGAAACCAGAGATGGATAAAACATGTGTAATGTGCTCTGGACCCAAAGCTGTTAAAGTTATTGGGATGCTTTTGTCATTCATTTTGCATAGCTGAAGTGAATGAAAAGGAAATAGAAAATTTTCAAAATTTTAAATAAATGAACCACAAAGTCTTTTTTCAAAGAAAAAGTAGTACCATCTTCAAATGCTTGCAAAGGTCCTCAACAAGTTTAAGGGCTAAAATTGTAGCCCATTCATTTTTCAACAGAAAGCAAACTGTCAGTATACATTATTAGAGTGCTAAGAGATACTAGTTCCCTTTGTAGTCATGAATTACAGCAAATGCTCCTTCACAGTGTTTAAAACAGACAACATGTTTCCATTCATGCTATGTTCATACAGGCAATTTTATGTATGTAAGACAAAAGTGAAATTTGACATTGTCTTATGGAATAATGTTTAATAGTATTTTAAAGGTTTCCTAAGAGGATTTAATTCTTAGGCACTGAAAATATATGTAAACCCAGCGACTATCACTTTCATGCTGACCCGGATGATATCTGTGTAAGTTCAGACAGCCTGATTAACACTTTGAAATCAGACTCTAGAATCTTCTCAAAAATTTCAGTCCTTTTGGGTTATTTTTTCCCTGTACCATTGTAGCCTTGGAGAATGACCAAAAAACGTGTTCCTGTTCAAGAAGGATGTTAAACTGGGCTTGCCAACAAAACCCTTTGAATTTTACAAGAAATCACTAAAGAAATAAAATCAGAATATTCATTTAGAAATTGTCTGTGCAAATGTTTCCTGTTGAAGCAATGGGATGCTTCCTCACCCTTCTTTTCTTTTCCACTCAAATTTCATGTCACTGATGACAATTAGTCAAGAATCCAAGGTCTTATATTTTAAGATCCCTGATCAATTAGAAAGTTGCTCTTGTTCTGACAATGGATGTGTAATTCTTTACATCATGTAAACAAGCTATAAGAATTATTTATAAAAAAAATATTTAGTTAAATAAGAAAAATTTAAACACATTTTGATGTAGGCAGTGATGTTAACATTTTATGCTGCAAGTCTCTAGGGGGTGATGATATCTGCTATCAAAGAGAGTACTAAACATATTTAAATCCCCAGTTCCCTTTAAAACTAAGTATTCATAATGATAATGCAGAGTGACTCTTATAAAGATTGACCATGAGAAGGAATTAGACTTAAAGAAGCCCAAACATTTAATAACAAAAGTATGTCCAGAGTCTGCATGGTTGACATAGAAGAAAGGGATTTCAACAGCAATTGGCATCCATTTTGTATGGTTTGTGTCTATGGATCCACACACATCTGTCAAAGTGGTAATGCTTGCCTAAATTTTACAGTGTATGACCAGAAATACAAATTCACACTGACAAAAGGCCAGTGACCATCCTGGGTAGTTAAACAACTAGTGCTCAGCTAAAGCTTTTCTTCCAACAAGGGGATTTATACCTGAACCACAGATTCCAAAAATATGCCAAGTTGACCACTGTCCTTTGCAGTATATTTGGTGGTTCTTTCCAGGAGCATAATCTGGCACAAAACTATATTACAATATGGATAGGTCTTGCTTGTCAAAGGATGCACGTGACTTCTGGCCACCATTTATTTTTGCATCATTTTACATCAACATTTGTGACACACACAGATATAACAGCAATAATTTTCCATTCACAGAGGGGAAGTAAAAAAAGGCCTTTCTGTACTTCATTCTTATGTGATTTTTGAGTGAATATGACTGCATCTTTGAAACTGTCATCAGTCCAAAGGAAAGAGTATGTTTTGTCTTTTTCTCTGGCAAACGCTCGTGAAGCATGAGCATCCAGTTTGCTGTTCTACTTCCCTACAGTTTGTCTTTTCTGCAACAACTTTCCTGATGATATCTGTTCATCCTGCCATAGCGTTTCTCCCCATCCTTTCCAAGTGAAATTTCACCAAGGGTTTAGCTGGTAGAGGGAAGTTGAATCATTCACCACCTAAATGAGATGCAAGTACTCTACAGTTATTTTCATACAGAGAATCTTCTCTCCTTCAGAAAGAGGCAGCTACCATCACTGTATCTGTGCCAGAAACAAATCCACAGGGTGGAAAGCAGCATGACTCATGTTGCAGATTTCTGTTCCACATCTGAAATGCCTTCGGGCTAATGTCCAGGTTGAGCAAATTCAGACTGGTGCTTTGTGATCTATGTTAAAAAATATATGCGTGTCTTCACATGGTTTTGATCATGCCTTTATGTACCGCAAGTGCATGCTTGATTTTTCAGTCATTAGTTTCCTAAACATCCCAAGGATGAGAACATTTGACCTGCTATGGAGTTTAATTCAGAGCAAACTGTACTTGGAAAATCAGAACAGTTGATACATCTTCTATACCACAACTCCTGTTGCAGTAATTATTTGTGCAGAGGTTTTCTAGGTTATCCTACAGAATATTTCTCCTACTTCTTTTTCATGCACACTCTTATTGTTAATAGCCTATCATGGCATCAGGTAATACATATTTATTAGAAGTAATGTTTTTTTGAAGGAAAAATAATGCAGAACCTTAAATTCAGCAACAACATTTAACATGGCCAAAGTCCTTCAGGCCTTGCTAGACTTCTCCCATTTCATAATTGCAAAACATTTAGGCAGCAACCCCCAGAGTCTGGGAACATCTGATATTTTATGACATACTGTGTTACACATGGACAAGAGCTTAATGCAACCGCAGAGTCTTATTAATCACTTTGAAATTACAGCCAAGACAGCACAAGGGCAGCATTTGGCTGCCACTGAATAGGATAATCACACTCTGTTTCTCCGTGTCCATAAGTTCCTGTCCCTTCCTCAGATGAGATCTAATGGTTATATTACACCAGAGTGAGCTCTCTCCATATACTTTTCCATCCCAATCCGCAGGGTTTTTGCAGGGTTAGCTTTATGTTCAATCAGCCTTCTATCCCATATAACCTGCCACTGTCAGATCCATTCCCAGTTACTGACATGGTGAGTCTGTAGCACGGCAGTTTCTCATTAAAGCAGCTAAATTAACATTTGACTGCAACTGGACTCGGTGATCCTTGTGGGTCCCTTCCAACTAAGACTATTCTGTCTGCCAGTTCAGAGCACACAGTGATCTGGAGCACAAAAAGATAGCAGAGCCGCCGCTCATCTCAGTCAGAGAATTCAGCTCATTATGATACTAAAACCTTTCTGAATGCCATACATTCTTAAAGCCCACAAGGCACAACAGCATTATTATTTCCAACAAGAAAATAGAAAAAAACTCCATTTTCAACGAGAAAATACTAATATTCGGCTTAGTAATAAGGATCAAATAAAGGGTCCTCAAACACGTAAACCCTATGCTGCTTATCTGTTCTGACTTTGTTATTGATCATATTCTGCCATAGAAACCACAAACAGTACATCCTGGACCCACTGAGTTTAGCAAAATTTCAGCTGCTAACCTGGACTATTACAGTTTAGAAAAAAAAATCTGCATTTTATATAACATTCTTTATTTGAAAACTGTGTATTACTTCTGCAATCTGATAATTAATAGTCAGATTGATTTTCACTTGAGTAATCACACATTCCCTCACACCCAGCTGCCAATAACAAAAAAGGAGTCCTCAAAAACTGAGTGTAATAATTCCCAGTCTCAGAATCTGAAAAGGTCAGTTTTGTTAATTGAAGATACTCAGAAGAGCATGCCCAACCTTGATGAGATGATAAGAATTATCATTAAATGACAATTTTCAACTCACACGTGCACTAACTACATAAACTATCTTTTTGCAAGCCATACAAGTTAGCACTGCTGTCTGTATCTAACAACATTCAAAGTACATTCATCTGAATATTTGTTTAGGTTTTTTTCCCCACATGTTACTGTTGCTTAACTATTTTCAGTAAAGCAATTGTTTCTCTTAGCCAGATTCTCAGAATGAGAATATTTCTGTTTAAATGCTAACTGTAAAGTAAATTTAGTATCATGAATTCTAGCTTAACTAGTAATATCTATAACTTTTAGTAATTTTTAAATGCCTCATATTATGTAATCAATCTTCTAAGCAATATTGCTTGGATGGTGCCATCTCCATTCTGTAAGTGCAGAAACTAAATCCAAAATTTGAAGCCCATCAGTAGAAAAAATTCCAGCTCAAACACTCATGCCTCTCTCTCAGAGGCAGCATCCCCCAATAGGACACAAGCATAAGGATCTAAATCTAGAACAAAAACCAAACCAAACCAAACCACAACAACAACAACAAACTTGAATATTTTTGACTTTATTCCTTTGAATAGTCCAGTTGGTCCATAGTGGATAAAGGTAAGCATAGGTATAAACATTGTAGGGTCTTCAAAACTACAACAAAACATCTTTTGCCTTATTCAGCTAAATACATGCAAAGGAACACAAGAAGTATGCACAATGCTGCAGAAAGCAGTACAGAGAATTAATATAAGCTTTTCAACTGTGTGTGACATCTGAGGCCCCATTTGGTCATGAAGGCACCTAATGCCAGCTCAGCTACTCAGCATGGGATTGCATCCATCACATAGGAGTTACAGGGCATCCGCATTCTGCAGCAGAGCAGCTGGAGCCTGGGCAGAAAATCACAAAGCTCATAATTTCAAACACCTGAATTGCTCACCAGGAGTCATCTTCCAAGCAAGCTGGAGCAGGCTGCAGCAGGCCCACAAAAGAATTTACAATATTACCAGCCTAACCCTGATTTTATAAGGGAATAGTCAATTTAGTATGTGTGTGATGGTCACATAGGACTCCGATGGAGTAATCCACAGATATGAAGGGTTAGAGTTCTCATAACTTTTCAGGATGATTGATAAAGATACATGTTACTCTTCAGTTGGCTTGTTCCTGAATGACATGTGAGATATCTCTCTCTCAGGTAAAATGGGCTCTGTTCTGATGTCTGGGTAAGTCAGACTTTGGAGCCACAAACTTATTTTAGTGCTCATGGGTTTGCCTTCAGTTTCCTCTACTGCAATTCCCCATCTTTTAAAAGCAGGAGTCTGAATATATTTAGGTTCTCCGTGTGCTCGTTAGCACTTGCCTAATGTGCTTAAAATAATTCATTCTGTTACACTGAGAATGGCATACGGAAGTCAAGAGTCAAGTATTTTGAGCATGCATTTATCTAAAATTCTACTGTAATTTGTTTCAGAAAATTTTCATCAGGTGTGAAATCTAGAAAAAATAACTTTGGTTTACTATCAAATAGTTCGTTCAGAATGTCAGGCTTGCCAATGAAAACCAATTTTGCCGATGTTTTCCATTAAACTAGAAGTTTCCCTTAGAAGAAAACAACCTCTCTTAAATTCACAGTACTTTGTTCAAAAGCAAATAGATACATTCCAATCCCAAAATATTTTGCACAAAATATAACTACTGCTGCTGTCCTTTCACTACGAGAAAAAGTGCCACAAGTCACTTACTTAGAGGTGGTATTCCCAAGGGTAAGGGAAAAAGAACCATGAAAAGATAAAGACTCGAGAGAACAACAGTCTTTTGGAGTATTTCAAAAGATAATGCCTCTTCCAAATCTTTTAACAGGACAAAATGAAAAGTAAAACTCTGAAGCCTACTTCACACTCAGCATAACTTTTATCAACGGTTTAGAAGTACAAATGGTGACTAATACACTGAAGACGCTTTGATTAATGAAAATGGCAGAGCAATTAAAAATCTGTCAAGCTTACATTTGTATTTGAAACACCATCACAGTGAAAGCTTTCTGCAGCAAATAAACACAGCTACTGTGTTACATAGAATTAAACAGTTCTTTTAAGCTCTGTTTATTAGGAAGAACTTATGAACTTCAGAGCCAACAAAGTGAAAACTTTGTCATAGCTTTGCCGAAACACTGTTAAAGGAAAGGCCATGTCTTGCCAACCACTGTGCAATCCTTTCACAACTGAGGTGTGCATACAGAGGGGCACAAATGCTGTAAAAGAAACAGGAGCCAGAACTCAGTTTTTCCCTCCCATCAGTGATTTTCCTGTACTCGTTCCTACCATGAAAAATGTGTATTATGAATTGTCAGGTGCTGCTCCACTGATTCAGAATGACACTGATACCTTCTTTCTGCATAAGACAGGTGAAGTAATATTACAGCTGCCTTCTTGTGATGGCTACGTTATCGATGCACTAAGCAAATAATATGAGATTGTCATATTCTCCTTGTTTTGCAATGTCAGAATACTATTTTTATCATCTGAAGACAAGAAGAGGCAGATCAATGTTCTCCTCTTTCCAGGGGGGAATACTCTATCAACACTAAAGCAGTTCAAAGGACACATACAGGAATTAAAGCATAAAATTATCTAAAATAGTAAAATATAAAAATCTTCAATCTGTGGCAAGTAAATAACTATACTTCTTTTCATTCCTGATCATCGGGAGAGCTATTGAAGGTGGAAATAATAAAAGACAGTTTTTGATTTGCATTTTCAAACATAAAGCCATGGCCCTGGTCGATCCTGATATATTATCCAAAAAGATTAAACACAGTTTCTGAGGGGGCATTAAGACTACCTAGTGTGTTTGAGACTAAAAGTCTTACTTTTCTTTCAAATTAAAGACACAATATGTGCCACAAAGATACCAAGATACTTAGATAGCAAGAGCATTCATAAGAAAGCTGCACCTTTTAGTTCAGCATGATAACATCCGCAGTAAGAGAGTTAAAATAGTAGCTATTCACTACTCAGTGTTAATATCTACAACTGGATTGCAGAGAAGAGAGAAAAGGAGAACAGACAAAAAAAACCCACACATTTTACTGTTCACATTGGCCCTCAAGATTTAAAAATATTCCCCATAAAATGCGATGAAATTAGCATCTTAGGTGAGGACAAAAACTTCCATCCAGACTGACCTTAAAGTTGAATTCTTGAAAACATTGAAATAGTTCTTTCTTTGGATGTTACTGTCTTCATAAACTCCTTGCTATTTTCCACTTGAGCCAGCTTCCAAGTGAGGACAGGCCACTACTTCCAACATCACATAAAATACCAATTATGCTTTACTGGCAGTTAGTAGAGTACCTACGTAAGTACAGACGCACCTCCGGATAAAGATTTGTCCATTTACTTAATTCAGCTACATCACTGACGTACCTCTCACTGATTCTAGTAAGAAATGGTTCTTAATGTTACAAATATGTTAGCAAAAATAAGACTAAGGACTGTTCTTTGACCCTAAGTAACACACACACTGACATTACCCTACACCTTATCTTGGGTGCCCTCTGTGGCCCTGTAGTGTCTTTGTGGCCCTAGACATTACTGTTATTTTATGTGGGCTTTTTGCAGTTCAAAGTGTCTGCACCTAAGTATTGGAGTTTTCCTGTAGGTTATCACAGTAGTTCTTTCCCCTCCTCCTCTCCCTTTTCTTCTCCTTGATAACATCTGTAGAGCTTCACGTGGAAGAAAGGAACAGATTTGCTCACTCATCTGGTTACTGCATTTCCCATTGTGGGAAACAGCACTGTGTTTTTCACACATTAAGCACTTTACATGTGACTATGATTAATTAGGAAATTCCTTCTGCTGTCGGCTTTACATGCTGACTCTCATACTATCATCAGTATTTTCCCAGCTGCTGCAGACAGTGAGTTATACCAGAGGGAATAACATGCTCCCCCCTCTCCTGCTATTACCATTCCTGCTTAAAGGGCGGATCTCTCTTTCAGCCAGTGAAAAAGTTGGAGAAAAATGCAACCAACAAAGTAGAAATGGGGAGCTGGTGCCAAAGTCATGCTAGGAGAAGGCTCCTTCTCCCTGTAAAATGGCCAGTATAATAATACTTGTCACCAGAACATGTGCCTCCCACTCTCCTGGGATAGCAACCCTGCCAAACACTGAGGTCCATATCTCCACAGCTTGACAGCTGACAGTTAACAGTGTACTGTTACACTTCCCAGAGACTAAATAATGTATTGTTAACCCTAAAAGGATGAAAAAACTTTGGTTTCAGGTTTTCAGAGTGGGAACCGAAACAGTAAATTTAGTTCCTCTTACACTCCTCCTCCCTTAAAATTCTTTTGTGAAAATGTAGATACATACAAACTTTTCAAACTTTCTCAGCTTACTCTTCTAGCCCTAGCATCTTTTGCTGCATCACACAGAACAAGGGGCAAGTTTGTCAGCTAAAAGACATGCTCAAAAAAATCCGGAAAAATCCCTTCATTCTTAAAAAACATTAGATTTTCTCTCTCATGAATGAGCTCTTCAGAGTCTTTTTTTTCTTTCGCTAGTTACCCCACTTAAGGCCACTGCAGGTAGACAGTGGTTCCTGGGGAAACCAGGAACAGGTATTTTTACTGCAACAGAGGTGCTGCAGATCAGTCTGAAAGCCAACAGATTTGACACTGGTAACAAATAGTGTTGAAATTAAAATAAAAATGTATTTTCATAATAAGAGCATTGTCTGGTTTCAAAATTCATGCTAATCCATTTTAATAATCTGTGTATCCTAAAGCAGAAGAAAAAAAAAAAGCTTAAAGAACATGGTGCACTGGGACAAAAATCTGGGGAGAGTAATATACCAATTAAATCTCACATAACTTGTTTAATTGTTAATTGAGGGCAAGGTGAGGAAAGACTGGTATTTAGTTGATTAAAACAGCTGCTTCAAACAAGCCATTTGAAGTTATCACAGAACCATTTCAACCGGAGATGAAAGCACCCCTGGTAGCACCTCAGAGGCTATTCTGCAAATCCAAACCATGACAGCTATCTCCTAATGGAGCTGTATTGCTCTCCTTTTTTCTCTTCCCCTCTCACAGAAAATTTTAGTGGAAAGAGTGGCTCTTCAGCATTTGCTCTAATTGAACAGGTCCTGATAAGTTTTGCAGGAAAGGACAAGCAGTTGATTACAAGAACACATGGTATACTGATTAGGAGAGTGCTATATCTGAACAGACTGAGGTGTAAGTAAGAAAGGTTACTAAGAAATTAATTGAGGGAAATATGCTTGTCACTACTACAGCGTTTCACTGGCAAAAATACTATGTCAGTGAATAAACTGTACTATTTAGATTAATTTAAAATTTTTTCATACATAATTTCTTAAAATATGTGCTTTAAAACATATGCTTGAAAAGTTTATATCCAAAAGGAAAAAATTAGCAATTTCATGTTCTAAAATATATATTTAAAAAATAATGCCATTATGTCTGGATCAAAACTGCTTACAGTTGGCAGAACTAATTCTATTGATGACTTTTTGAAAAATCATACTTTGCACGGTCACAGGGAAAGAATCTAGGCATATTAGGGTCTGAGTTAATTTCTTTATTTCTCTTGTTCTCTGGATAAGACCTGTAAGGGTGCAGAAAGCCTCAGCTGTTTTAAAATGAAAAGGCCTACCTCATAGCAGACAGACATACGGGAAAAAGGGAAATTCTCTTTAAGTGTCTTAGAAAAAAAATAGTCAGTTTAATATCTAGAACACCTCAAAAATATTTTTGATCTAAATTCTGGGAAAGAATTTGGCCTTTAGAGACACAAACAGGTAAGCTGAGTGCACCTTGTGCTGAAGAGACACCAAAGTCTAAACCAAAAATCTTCAGAAGATCTTCCTAAGCAGGGAAATTTCTTCTCTGACTTTTCTATTTTCAGATAGAAATTCAGATAGTATTCAAGACACATGGTATAATCTGCTGAGGAGAGGACCGTCACTTCTCCCTTTTAAGAAAACCATAACCCTAAAGCAAATTTTCCCTGGAACAAGACAAGTCACTACAAGTACTACTCCTTTTGCCTAAATGAGATACCTACCATGAAAGTCTCTCCTACTATTAGTCACCTTGGACTCTCTTTGTAAGAGAAAAGTAAACTTTGAAGGCCTGCAATATATCTGTTCTAGGATAGACAGCTCCATTACTCTTGAAAAGCACTTATCTTTCTCCACGGATTACAAATGGAGCCTGGATATATTAACCATATCAAAAGTCATCCTCTCCATGATAAACAGATGCCACACACAGGTTTAGAAACATTGTACAGCGCATTAAAACCTGTGTAGCATTGTCAGTGGAAGCCTGGATCTTAAGTCTTCTGCAGCCAAAAGTGAAAGAAGCATCAGTCCCAGGGAAGAAACTGTTATACTCGACTGCCTTTGTACAAAGCTTGCTAATATATTATACTTAGTGAAATATTTCTTGCCTCATAAAGAAATTGCGAACATTTGGGGGGTTAGTATTAAATTTCATCTTTGTAAGAGAAGCCCTAGAACAATGATAAAAACTTCAAAATAACTGAATAAAAAAGCATAAAAGCATGAAGACAAAAAGGGACTGACACAGCCGACAATCACTGAAACAGCTTTAAGAAGACTTCAAGAGACTATTGAGGTGAGTGGCATAAAAAGACATAGATTTAGTTCTACTGAATTGTAGAAATTATGCACCGGGGAAATTTAGGGTAGGAAGAGCCACAGAGGCAAGCTGGAGAGGACTTGAAAAGTTCTGCTTTGATGAAATGCCTTTCACTGACAACAGACCAGTAAAAGATTGCTGAAAAATTCAGTAGAAGAAAAACATCAGCAAGGGAATGCATTAGTGCACTATATTTGTCATAAGGGAAACTGGGATATTTCTAAACCTAGGTTGCGAACTCTGCACCTTGAGCAGGTGTTTTCTATTGCAATACAGAACATCCTGATATTAATGTCTATGGCTACAATGAATGATGCAAAATATTCCTGCAAATTTTGTAAGATATTTAATAATTCCTGTCAAAACCTCTATTTTAGAACCAAAAAAACATCCACTTCTAAAAATCAGAAAATATCACAACTAAAAATAAAATACAACTTATTAGTTGAAAAAATTAATGTTCAGTGAGTGAGAAGGGTGGGCACTTACATCTGAAGACAGCATTGTAGTAGCCACTACTCAGTTTCCATTTAGCACATATTTGCTGTAACAATTAACATTTTTTTTCATGCTCACACTTACCAACAATTTCACTTGGCTCCTTATTGTAAAGTTTTTTGTTCCAGTAAAGAAGTCTGAGAAATGGAAAGGAGACCAGAACAACAAGGCAGATACCCAAAAACATATGCCCTGTGAAGGCTGCAAAATCCAAACCCTGAAAATAAAAATAAAAACCTAAATTAAAAATCACTTATTTTTCTATATTACCTGCAGGGAAAAGTATTCAGCTTTATGGACACTAACAATCAATAAGAAATATAAAGCAACATAGTAAGCTCTAAGTTCAGTATCTGCTGTATTTCTTCTATTTCAAGGATACAAGCCATGTTACAATTTAAACCAGAGAACTAAAGCATTTCATTAGAAGCTGCTCTGAAACACACCTAGTATTCCTGAAATGTACAGTAAAAAAACCAAACTGAATCTTTAATTTTTACTTCCCACTTAAATTACTGTAAATTCATTTAAATCACTCAAATTCTCAGAAACAGTTGAATTTTATTGGCCAGCTTTTTTTTAAACTGTTGACAACAGAAATGTTTGCAATAATTCCCTCTGAACCATTCTTCTACAATAAAAGTATTATATGTCAATATTGTGTTTATTCTTCTTTCTGGTTAATAAATGAACACTTTTTTTATATTTTGCACAATGAAATCTTTTAATGAAGGGGTTTTAAAAAAAGTTAAGCAGAAATATTAAAAGGCTACTGCTTTCAAGCAACAAGAATGAATAGTGACAACTTGCCCTAAAACTTTGAATTTTGTCATGTTGTGAGTAGGACATTGGACTAGATGACCTCTGGGGTCCCTTTCAATTGAGTTATTCCATTGTTCCATGCTGCACACATTGTAGTGGATCAGGGTTACCCTTTGGGCTGGGCTTTTCTGAAACAGCCATGGCTCGCCTGTCCAAAAGAAGCTCCCACGAAGCTCCAAGGAAGATCACATCCATATACTCTGGTAGTAAGGAACTGTGTTATATTCAAAAAACAGGTTGTCTGAACTGGTGAGCAGAGCAGATCTGTGACACCTGGAATAAAGCATGCCTCAAGCCCTGGATAGCCCAGGTTGTCCCAGGTGAATTTTCAGAGCACCCACTGATTTCCCAGAGACTCCAGAAAGTTAGCTGATCTCCCTGTGACACACCTCTATGTCCCTATTGTTTCCTGATTTTTAACTTTGAGTTTCCTACAGATCCTTTGGTGATTCCAACGCATATTAAAAACAGCTTCCCTTACAACAACAGCTGATACTGCCTGCAGTGGGTTAAGACTATTGGGAACTTACTGCTTTAAATGTCTGTTCTTCTATATAGTCAAATGCTGAAAGAATTCATGTGGAAATTTACTAGTTGAAATGTCCCTGGTTCAAAAAAAGGAAGAAAAAGTTTCTCTATTGCACCACAGGGCATAATAAAAAGGCATCTAACACAAGAAACTGATGACAGTCATAAAGAACTTTCATAGCCAGATAAAGATTGGTGCTCTTTGGCAAAAAAAAATCCATAGCTTGCAGACAGTCAAATAAATCTCTAACCATAAATATGCAGACCTAGGATTAGAATTTGATCCTATTAAAATGCAGGTTTAAGCTTCCTGAGGTAATGTCATCCTTACTTGCTATTTAATATTAGATTCCTTGACTTTTCTACTCTCCAGACACTAAAAGGTGAAACTATACCTGTTCATTTGCTAGCCTTTTGCTGTAACTTAGCTACAGCCATTGCTTTTATGAAAGCGGAAGGAAGACTCTTCAGGAATTGAAATGACATTATTTTAAGACTTGGATAGAAAAAAGTGACACCACAAAGAAAAATAATGTACCTTCATGCAGTTTGCCTACAAAATAGGTCAGCCACTCAGGTGTCTGACATCTCTCTAAGACAGATTTTACAAATCAGTTTTTATAAAATTTGGCCTCTGGGCATCAAGTTAAGATTCAGAGCTACAGGAGACATTTCTGTGAGGGATGTAAACAACATTCATAACTCTAGGAAATTTACAAATGAATAAAAGAAGATTTCCCGTAAAGGCTCTGGGTTTGTGAGACCTGCCCCCAAAGTACATAAACTCCATATCCCCCAGCTTTATTTCCTTAATTACAACCACTGACAATAAATTGACAATAAATCTAATTTATATATCGATTGCCTCTTAGATTATACCCAAAAAGAAAGAGCATAAAATTTTTGCCAGAAAAAAAAAAAAAAAGAACTTTAAACCTTAAAAGGTGAATTGGCTTTAGTTCAGAAATTTTCCAATTTTGACTGTGTGCCATTAAACAAGCTAGGAAGTATGCAAAATCATTATTCCATTTTGGTCTCTGAAATGGCACAAAAAGAGGTAAGAAGCCAAAATTATTTAAGCTGTGAAAACACTGAAGCTACACCTGCCAAAATAGAAATGCCTGAGTCTGACTGGAAAAAAGAATTACCCTCTGAAAGAAAAATTACTGGGAAACAGGTGATTGAAGAGCAATAAAGTAGTTAGGAGTGGTCAGATTATACTCAATACATAATTACAAGAATGAGGAAAATTACTTTTGCACTCAGACTAGTATTACAAAAAAGCAGTGGAGATGAAGCTTTTGCTGGCAGCAACCACATCATGCCCACATCACGAAGAAAGATGCCAGCTACCAAGCCAACTATGATGGTAGAGATTCTCTGCAGAAATACACAGCAGTAAAGATAAATGCTAAAGTAGGAAGTAAAACAAATAAATGTGAACTAAATTAATTCCTGGTAACTTTCAACTTTAAATACGTTATGTCTTTGTCACATATTAAAGGATCTTGAATATAAGGAAGTAGCTTATTGCAAATAAACACAAGCACAAAAAGTCACTTGCCTTTCCATTTTTATATAACACCAATTTCAAAGGAGAAAAAAACTGTGTCTGGTTCCTGAAATGCCACAATGCAGAGGCATCTCAAAAAATACTGCACAAGAAATACGTCACTTGAAAGCCACAAAACTAATTTCTCGATGAAGAAAATCACCTCAACCTAGAAGACAAACTAAAATGCTGAGGGTAAGGAGGAGGTCTCAGGTCTGACTCATAGTTGAAAGGAATTGAAATGAGATAGAGATCACAATGCCCTTAAAAAAAAATCAGGATTAACACAGCTTCATGACATAAGAGCTGACGTAAATAAGCCTTGAAAGCGATTTGCAGACACCATCACAAGAAGAAAAAAAAATGTCTACCAGACTTTTTGGCATCCTATCTAAGAGCTTATCCAAACTTTTCAGAGGGAGTAGATGGGCTGAGATTAAGGATTTTGTTAAAGTTCATAATATCAGCACATTGATCTTTCATATCTCTGAGATCCCTAGTGAAAAAGAAAACATGCTGCTCTGCTCCTACTGCAGAATAGCTTTCCAAATCAGCTGAAACAAATTGTTTTCTAACATGGAGTGTGCCTATTTCAGGACAGAGCCCGCATGACAGGATTGTCAGCGATAACACAAGACTGGAGTCAGTTCTCCTCCCATCCCTTGCCCCTGGCTTTCCTCCCCATTACCTCCTTGCATTGATCCACACGAGACAGTGAGTGAAAATGAATCCTGATGAGCACTAGCCTGGGACAGCTGATGCCCTGTAGCCATGAGGAGGCTGAGGACTACCAAGTGCACAACTTTTCATGGCTCATATCAGAAAGGCACAGAGTGAAATGCAGACAGTTGCCCTCCCTGATGCTTTGGGCTGGGTGCTTAGCCCCAGCCTCTCTACAGCACAGGGAATGTTTTCAGGGGAAAAGAAGGCTGATTTCACACCAGGCAGCTAGTAGCCAGTCGGCAGTCTCTTGGGAAACTTTAAGAGTCTGAAGGGTTTTCTCTGTACCACAGATACCAAAGATGCAGCAGAGGATACCCAGGTGGTGGCACAGTTGCCCCTGTTCCTTTTCCCACACCCCAGAAAGGACACATAACACCTCCACAGAGCCTAAATTCATGCCCTTTGTGGCTATGGATAGCACGTTTTATACCTCCTGAGTCTTCTGCACTGCTGGGGCCAGGATTCAGCATTGTAAAAAAGCATTAAAGTGCTCCCCATGTCTACTGCATACAACAAAAAGTTATTTTTCACAGAAATTTTCCTGCACAATAGACTGGAATAGAATCGACATGCACAATAGGCAAGAAATATTTTTCTTCCAGGAGATTTCAATCTATGAGATAAATACAAAACACACTTCAAATGTCCCTTACTTGAGGCTATGATGGTTGTGTCAAATTCCTCCTGTTCCCCAGTCAACAGAAAATCTAAAGATTTTGTTTTAGCAAGACAACAGCCTAAAGGTTCCACTGCCTACAGATTCAGAGCTGAAACAGAGTGGGCATAATTTAATGGTTTATAATTTAAAATGCAAAGTCAAATATATCAATTTCATATTAGGAGGAAGTGTTATATCGTTTTCCTAAAATGCTAGCTTTCTATCATCTTGATTATTATTTTTTTCCTTGCTTCTGGAGACGTGAAATTAAATTCTAGTAATTCAGAGATTTCCACAAGAAATCTGCCTTTTAAGAGCGATAAGAAAGCAAAAATTATTGCTAGATGCAGCAATTTGGGGAGCAGCAAGTACTGTGTTTCTAGACATAATGCCCTTTACTTAATTTTTTAAAACTAATAAAATGAAGAAGAGCAAGAGAAATTTATTATTTCTACACTGGCTTAAATATTCCTTCTAGCTGAGTGACTGAGATCTTCATAGTCTCTCATGGGAGCTGTTCATGATGTCACTGAGACAGAAATCCAGTTACATGGAGATAATGTTTATTTGAGATGTTGATGAACCTCCTTTTTTGTTTTACATCAAACTGTTTAAGGATTATACATGCATAGATGGTAAAAATTCTGAAATCAGATGTAAGCCAATATATTTTAGTTCATGCATTTTACCTAAGTTTAATCTTCTCTTGAGAAAAGGAATCAATGAAACATCGACAGAAAGGGTAGAGTTCTACAAATTGATTAAAAGTTTTAACAAGCTTGTATCCAGAAAACTCAACAAAAATAGCCTAATCAACTATGGGGAATCCATTTTACCAGTGCTTGAAATATCTTCAAAGATTCATATATTCTTTTTTTTCAGAAGTACCTACTTTCATTCATAAATTTTTTGGTACCACAATTTTTCAGTAATATAACAAAATAATATCACATCATGCTAAATTCCGTCCTGAAGGCTGAAAGTCTCTAAAAGGCAGCACAGGAAAACCTGATGGCTATCAATTTTCCAGGAAATTCCTGTGAAATGGCAGGAATAATTCTGAGTGGTACCCTGAAACACCCAAATCCTCAGCAGACATCAGAATAACATCACAAGCATTATCACATGATAACAAAAACAGTAAATAAAAGGATATAATCCAGTGGCTAGCATATGCTAGAACTGCCTTTGCCCTTATCATTACCTCTTTTATGTAGATTTAGCCTGGATACACCACTGCACAAGTTCACTATCACTATGTTCACATCATCATTTTGCTCTGGAGACCTATTTGCCATCCATTCTTTAAAGAACTTGGAATCACAGCCTGTGCTTAGAGCACAGCAACTTCTGATCTCAAAGGTGTGTTTGTAGAAGTTTGTGAAGTTCCCAAATACAGAAGATTTGCTGTCCAACCCTTCTGAGAGCAAGGACAATATTCAACTGGTTCATGCTCTATTGTGCATATAAACATGGAGTTCCCAAAGTCTGAAGCCCGTAACTCTTCAAAATAAAAACATAATTTTGTTAACAGTGGCCATGCTGTAGCAGCACTCTGAAGATAATAAAACATTTTAAAATGTTTTATATTGGCTAAATGAGTTTTCTATTTGCTCTTATTTTCCTTCCCTAAAATCAAAACATAAATGCTGTTTTGTGAAAATTCTTTCAACTCCAACTAAGAACAACCAAGAGCACAACAAATCTTCTTCTCCTATTATGCAAATGTTCCACTGATTCCAGTCATGATGGTAGGGAATATGTCAGGACTACAAATTAACAACAGCTACAAAGAAAAAATACTTTTGACATTCATTTGCATCTCCAAACAAGTAAAGAGACTTATTGCTACATTTTAATGAGCAAAATGTTACAAAAATCTTATTTATTCAAACATGGTTTAAATAAAAATATTTTAATATGATATGAGTTTTCCCCAGAACCTAGGGAGAAAAGTCTCTCCAGCACCACAGTAAACAAAAAGTAAAGCATTTCTAACACTATAATCAGACAAGAGCACCCAAAGTAACAAGGCCACATTTAATTTCATATTGATAAAAGCCAGTGTTTCCTACAAAAGTGAAAACTTGCATAATATTTTACTTGGATGCTTTTAGAAGCTGATGTACAGCAGTAAAAGTTCAGGAAGATTGGTAAAATTCCCCTCCTGATAGCACCTAAATAAAGTAGAAAACCAAATCATCTACATAGAACAGCTCACTATTCAACTTCCTGCGGGAGCAGTTGTCCTAATACTCCTGTACTTACTGTGCAAAAATGATACTGAGAAGGAAGTACAAGAGAATTAAAATTAGAATTTCAACAAAAGTATCAAGTGGAAAAAATTCCTGGAATTCCTGGAATGTCCAAAAACATGACCCTAATGCTAAAAAAGAGGTAAAAACCAAGTATTTTCTATCAAAAACATCATAATAGAAACTATAAACTATACTGCATGAAGGAGTCTTTCTAAGATGTCATTAATGCATTCAAGAAATTATTCCTCTGAAACTGTTCAGAAAAAAAAAAAAAAGGAATAAAATAAACTAAATTTTACTTGGTACTAATGTAGTAGGCTCCCCATGCATTTTAGACACAGAACTGTGGTAGCTCATATCACCCTTCTTCACAGCACCCTTTACTGGAAGTAGTTTAAGAAACAAGACAGCAATGTCTATTTCTCCTTCTGATCAAAAGAGAGCATGCTGGAACGGGTGGACAAAATTAGGAATCCAGATATTAGTTTATCATCTAAGAATGTAAGAGTCCAGATGGTCCAGCTCCCTCTCTTCGCTTTATCCAGTTAGCCTGGCCAGCACTCTCCCAGGAAAATCTCCCTTAGAAGGGGTGAGCCCTAAGCAGTGAGGACATACCTCAGACCATGACACTCTGCCTCAGGGCCAAGGATAGGTCTTTGACTCTCTTTTATTTATATACATTGGTATATATACATCTATATAGTGAGAATATTGAAAAGAAGCAGTGTATATTCTATGGCCCTGTGTTGAAAGTAATCTATTTCATTACATTCTTATTTCTGTGATGCAGCAAAAGATCTGAAAAAAATCCAGACTGAAAACATCTGGAAAGATTTTTGCGCTTGTTTCAGATACAGAATTTGCTATAATGTCATATTTGCCAGGGTATTTATACATCTGAGTCCTCCTAAAAAAATCAATAGCTCAAACAAGAAAAATGTAACATGGTTTCTTTTCAATTGTGATTGCTTAATTATTTCCCATGTTTATAGCCACTTCAAAAGGTTCTGTAGAGAAGATGAGTTTCTGAGTATTTAGGAAAATGGCCTGCATGGCTGGTGCTAATTATTCTCCTTCAGATCAGAAGTTTTAAATAGGTGCACAGATTTTATATCTAAAATGTAAAACTTAGCTATCAAGTTCTCAGCTAACAATAAATATTACAGTCTTCAAAGTCACCATCCAAAGTAGTCAACTGGAGTACATTTCAAATATTTTGATGGTAAACATTCAGTTTATTAAATACTATAAACATTCAAAGATCTTTTCCAACCTGGACAGTACTTAATTAATTTGAGTGCATTCAGTTAATTAGAAGAGATCTTTCTTTTGTAGAGCAATAGAAACATGAGTGACTCCAAATGAAAAAAAAAAAAAAAAAAAAAAAGAGAGAAACCTTGGATTTTATACTATAATTCCCTCATCCCACTTGCTCTGTTATTTTCCCACTACAATTAAAACTAAATTTCTTTAGGGTTTTTTGGGGTTTTTTTTTTTGCTGGGGAGGGGGATTTGTTTCTTTTGGCTTTTTGTTGTTGTTTTTAGTTTTGTTTGTTTGTTTGGGTGGGGGTGGTTTATGACACCTGGCCAAAAGAGAAAGCACATGCCTGGTGTCCTTACAGATCTGCCCATTACATTTCTGCCCCTTCCATGGCCCTGCTTGTTGGTGAGGAGATGGGCAGATCTGCCCCACCCCAGGAGGGGCTGGCCCTTGCATCCTGAGCAGACTGTCTCCCTGCTGCCCCACAGCACATTCGGGAAAGGGGATGGGAGACAGCAGAAAAGGGGAAGGAAGACTTGACGCCCTCGTGTCCAGGGGTAGCAGGGATAGCTGCAAGGACAGAAAACTCAGCACACTCAGCTCTGTGCAGATGCTGAGGGCTGTAAACACTTGCCAGCAGTGCCACAGCCAGTCCACAGGGCAAAGAGGCCCATGCAGGTGGGAAGAAATGGTAGGACTGGGATGCTCCTGCTGGCTGGTTCATGTCCTGCAGTCCCACCCAGCACCAGCCACCATAGCTTTCCCTTTGGAGCCAGGTACCCAGCAAAAAATAGAAGAGTTGGAATCTAAATTGGAATCTGTCACTGCAGCCTGGAGATAGCAAAACATTGTCATGAGGTGGAAGCCAGCTGCAGCCTGTGTTGCATGGGGGAAGTACGCACCCCCCCTCACACCCCACGTCCCCTTGGGCTGTGCTTGAAGGATAAAGGGCCTCACATGTGTCATGGCTCTACAGGGGCAAAGCAACCTCTCTGTAAAATGTTGAATTGTCTCATATTTAACTTTTGAGAGAAAACCTATACTGAAAAAAATGGATGAATTTTCATCTTCATTTTCACATTTTTTGCTTTTTTCCAACTCGTTGCCCTGCCTGCAGCCCTCCGTTGTTCTGCTTCTTTCCACACTTTGCCTATGGTAAGGAAATCCTCACCAACAACAAAAAACAGAAACTGGTATTCTCAGTCCAGATGAAAAAAAACTATTCTTGATGACTATTTTGTCCCCAAAAAATCACTCTCTTCTGTCTGATCATCCTACTAAAAAAAAACTTAGATTATGTTCTGTTTATATGGCTGTCTGGGGGAAGAGAAGGATCAACATTGCATAAGTCAATACCACTACTTAATTTTAGTAGACAAACAACTGCAGTACATACCCTCTTCCTCAGCTCCTGCTTTGAAACAATAATGACATTTGGAGGATCCCCAACAGCAGTGGCAGCCCCCCCAATATTTGTGAAGATTACTTCCGCAATCAGGACGTGCCTAGGATCAAGATTAAGTACTTCACAGAGCCTGCAGTGTAAAAATAATGAAATTAACTTCTTATCCCATGCATAAATTACCTTAAATCTTAAAATGCACAAAAATTACAAAATGCAGTCATTTCACAGACAAATGACAGGATTTTAAACATAATGTGTCAATAAATGCTGTGTTAAAGCATTTATTGTGCCAGAGTAATTATAACAATATAAATGAAAATTTATAGATTTTCTTTACATTTAAAATGCAATTATTAATGTCTACAAAACTGATGCATTTTTTAAAGCATTTATTTAAAAGCAGTCAACTATTACAAGAATTGGATGACACAGAAAATGGCATTTCAGATTTTCAGGGTGATACAGCTTCTGAAACCATGGACCTTAAACTGCACTGACCTGTGGAAAACTATTCTGGTCAACCACAGGCTTTGCACTCAGCAACACTGATTAACTTTCTTATGGGAAGCAGTGGTAGAGGATTGTGCAGGCTGCCTATTAGCCATGAATCATCTATTAGAGATTTCAGCTTTCAAGCTAGGTTTATCCAGTTTATTCTGCTCCTATTTTCCTCCTTCTCTAAAGCTTGGTCATGAGTGTTTCTATTTGCAATGAAACAAGAGCAGAAGATACACATTCCTTATGGTTAAAAAAACCTCAAAATGTTTTTAGCAGTTCAAATACATTTAATACTTTTTCAGTAGGAGGCTGCTTTGATAAGAAAAAATAAAATACTTCTTTAATAAGAAGCACCATAAAGTGCTCTGAGAAACACTGGGATTGACTCAGTAACCTCATGATCCATTTGAACTCGGAGCCCACTTACACAGAGTAATCTTCACACAGATTACTCCAACACACAAATTACATTTACGCACACACCCACGTAATCCGCTCTGTTCTGAAGTACGTGTTTGACTTTAAACTTGGGCTGTAGTAATTAAGGCTGAAAGCTGAAGTCACACCTAAGCACTTTGGAGTAAGAAACAACTGCTTTCCTCCTCACAACTTATCAAAAGGTTGCTCCAGAATGTAAAGATGGAGGCCACACTTAAATTATTATCCTGCATATCTCATAGTAGATGATGGGAAGAGTGTGCAGGAAGAATGCTTTCTCACTGCAATGCTGCCACACATTTCCCTGAAAGAAGGGTTGAACTTCACTCTTTAGCTTCAGTTTGTGTTATAAAAACCTATATTTCAAAGAGAAAAAAGTGTATTGCAAGAAAAAAAGCCTAACCTGATTCACTTACACTATCACCAAGAGTGTCAGTTTAAAACTCAGAAAATACACTGTCAGATGGCATATTTGTCAGCATTTTAAAACTCTGAAAAATAATACCTGTGCAAAAATACACTATTTCCTAAGCAGCGTGAAATCATTCAGTTAAAGGGTTCTTTGTAGTACAGCTGGTCCAAACATGTCAATTGTGGTACAAGACCACAATTGTTCTTGCAATTTTAACTCCATTGCCTCCTTGATTTGCCAGTATTTCAAAATACAATCTAAATTTTTCTTTAGTGATTCTTTCTTTTTTTATGGGCCTAGTGGTATCTTGAAAAGAGAACTCGAATGTAAGTAAGAAAACCATTAGCACAAAGCATAAAACCATCAGAACATCTTAGCTATATGGCAGGATCACTGTTCCTCAGTTTACTTATCCTGTTTATACAATTCCTCATGTGTTAACATATTAGCCTTTTCCAGTTCCCAATAATAAAGTATCTTGAAAATAAGCAACAGGTAAAAGGGGGTAGTTAAAATTTTTTTAGCAGCTTACTACAAAATACAGAATGAAACAAGTAATATGTTTTATGCCTTATTACAGGAAATATAAACTCTTATGTTCATAGAGTCAGTACGATTTTCTGCAAGCCTTATCTCCATGGCAATGGAGACTGCACAGTGCAACACAGTGAAGCAGTAGACAATGGCAGTAAGATAAAAAAGAAAATGACCCCCAGCATGAAGCTTTTTGAAGTAGGCAATTATTTGGTTTTAGTAGGTGAGATAAAATTTTACTTCAGTTTTGATAGTGATTCAAATACAAATGTTTCCCACATACTGAGTTTCCCCTTCTTCAGCGTTACAGGCTCATTTGGTAAATACAAAAAAAGGACTTGGTATACATTTAATACAAAAGTCTATTACTTAAAGGTGGCTACAAAGGCAGAGGCTTCACAAGGATCCACAGGGAGAAGACAAAAGGCAACAAGTACAAGGGAGACATTTCATCTCAACATTAAAAAAAAAAAAAAAAAAAAAAAAAAAAAAAAAAAAAAACCCACAGTGAAAACACTGGAAAAACCTCCCCAGGGATGTGGTAGAGTCCCCATCACTGGAGGTTTTCAAGATGTGGTTGAAGAGAGTTCCAGATAAGCTCATCTAGGCTTCCTTTCCCATGAAGGGTTGGAACAGATGGTCTTTCAAGGTCCCTTCAACCTGGGCTATTCTAGGATGCTTTGAAAACAGAATAAATGTTACCATGGCTCTGTCTGTGAAAAGGTTTTTATGCTGCATTGACTTCTGGATTTCAATCCATTCCCAAATTATATTTATCCAAAATATTCTGTAACACAGCTAAAGAAAACTTGGTGTTTAATAGTTCCAGCGCTGCTTACTACTGCTAGAAATGCAATTATTGATTAGGGTACAGCAAAGCCATCTCTTTAAAATACAATTGGACAGAAGACGAATGGAGCTTTCATCCGCCAGATGTTTCCAGTCTAGAATAAATGTCACTTGCAAAATTGGTTTTTACTGCTTTACACTGCATTTTAAAGAGGGGGCATATCTTAATAGAATTTTGTGTACTTTAAAGTGATAATGACTGCAAGCATTACATCTCTCAGGATCATTTTTAAAACACACTAGATCTTTCCAAAACTGAACTGGATTAAACAGATTTGCCTGACCAGACACAGGTTAAATTCAGGTTAAACAGTAAATTATAATCCCACATTGATTAAATGTAGTTGCAAATCACGTGTTATTAATTTACAGAAATCTGAAGTAATTAAATTCATGGTTGTCTGCTCAAAGTTCCAAATATCTAATCTCAAATTGTGCAATTAAACAGTAGCTGTCCCAATGACATGATCACCAACAGGAATAAAATTCAGATTCTCATGTTCAAGAAAAAGCTGTTACATGAAATATGGACTTCTTAAAAATTTGTCACTAGTATTAGAAGGGATAACAACTTCACTAAAACATAAATTACTATCTAAAATTGTATATAAATATTAGCCAGCAAAGGATGAGGCAGCTTTAATTTTAAAATTCTCCCTGCTTTACAGGAAAAAAATTTCATCTACTAGGGAGCATTTGGTGCAATATGCTATTGTAGTTGAGATATGAAGACAAACCAGAACAGTTAGCTGCCAAGGCAATGTTCACAAGTTTCAGATATGTGCTCAGTACTAACACAAAGGCAAAAGGCAACCCATCCCCCTCAAAGTGCTAGCTTTTTATTCTACTACAATAAAGTACTTGAAGTTCTGATTTCCATTTAAAGGATTTTTAAAAACCTCCAAACAAGTATTTTGCATGCAGGTCTACTACTGATTGCTGGCTATAAAAGACCAAGTCCAAAACCATAACAATAAAATACCTTATGGTCACTGGAGTAAAGAGCAGCATAGTGGTAACATTGTCCAGAAATGCAGAAAGAATTGCAGCAATAAGGCACAGAAGTGTAATCATGGCCCACACCTTGCCTCGAGAGAACCGATATGCCTAGGAAAAACAAACAGAAGCAAAATTAATGGACTAGATCACTCCAGCTGTGAGTTCAAAAAATTATAGATAAAGCAACCTGATCAAAGTCAAGCAACAATGAGCTCAGAGCATTTACTATTCCTTTACTATTACTCCAACAGCACTCTCTCCAATACTAAATAACTTGGCAAGAAAATAATTCATGGAAATAGGCAAATAACCCCGCCACGCAAATGAAGAAACAGCTCTGAAGAAACACCACACTGCTGCCAGTCATAAAAGGGGTCTGTGGCGCGAGAAAGGCTGAGCCCCAGTCTTCTGCCTGCACGCCCAAATGGACTAATAAGGTTTAGACCACCCATCCTCTCCACACCTGGGGCACATTCCCCATCCTCAGAGCAGCACTGCTGGAATGAGTCCAGAGGAGGGCCACAAACATGATCAAAACACTGGAGCACCTCTCCTATGAGAACAGGCTGGAAGAGATCTGGGTTATTCAGTCTAGCGAAGAGAAGGCTCCTGTGTCACCTTACAGCACCTTTCAGCACCTAAAGGGGGATGATAAGTCTTTGGGAAAGGGTATGTAGTGAATGGACAAGGGGGATTGGCTTTAAATTGAGTAGATTTAGATTAGATATAAGAGAGGAATCCTTTACTGTGAGGGTGGAGAAACTGCAACTGGTTACCCAGAGAAGCTGTGGATGCCCCATTCCTGGAAGCATCCAGGGCCAGGCTGGATGGGATTTTAAGGAACCTGCTCCAATGGAAGGTGTCCTTGCCCATGGCAGGGGGATTGGAACAAGATGATTAAGGTTTCTTCTAACTCAAACTGTTCTCTAATTCTTTGGTTGTGATTCTATTCTATGAATTACACTTTTCACATAATCTTCTGTTCTGCTACTGTGCAAAGGTCTGTGGCCACTTATCATGCGTGGTCATAAAGTTAATGATAGTTCCCATATTTCTTCTGTCCCACTGCCAGGCATAAATAGAGAGTTCAGCTACAGCAGAACTGCAATCCCGGGGAAATCAGTGGAATACTCAGCTTAATAGTGTCCAAATACATGTCTACCCTACTGGGGACCTTTAACATTCTCCTGTAGAAAAAGAACTGCATGAAGGGCTTCCCTTCATCCACAAAGGATTTTTCCAGTATTACAACATGACCACTGTCATTTCTAATGTGATAGGTATACATTGACTTTAGAAAGGTTCTTTAAAGATCACACTTGGTGTGACAGATTTGATTAAATACTAACTTGATAAATCTAGAAATAATTAAAAGTACCAAATAAACCCACCTTTACTGCACAGTAGTCAAAGAATCCAGTCTCTGAAAATATGGCCACCAAAACCATCTACAAAAAGATGAAAAAAAATATAATCACTTGGAACTGATATATATAAGTAGTCGAATTATTATTCAAAACCAAAGCAAAGTAGTTTGAGGAATGGACTTCTTATCTGACACATCTTTGAGAATCTAATCACCCTTATATTAGAATTTCCACTACAGCTGCCAGATATCTCTAGTTAATGCATCATATGGTGAAATATACTTTTCAACATAAGCAGTCTGTAAATGTCATATGAGTCTGGTTGGATTTTATTTGGAGTGACTAAGTAGGCATCATACATTAAGTACTCAATGTATCTCCCTTATATCATTAATCAAGAAAAAACAGTAAATGTCTTTGCTCTCTGCAGTAATGCTGTACAGAGCACAGAAGACAGTGGTTTCAAGAATTGCTCGCATTTTCCCATACTTGGGAGGTCTCCTGTCCTGCTGTGTTTGCTCCCAACAGAATTTTTTTCTTCTTCTTCTTCCTTCTTTCTTTTTCTGTGGGGAATAGAAGGAGCCAGGACCAGTGTCGCGAAATAAGAAAGGCTCAGAATGGAAACAGATAATTGTAATTTTTTCTCTGTATATTGTATATTTTGTGTAAGAGCCTAATAGCACTTGGACAATGCTTTTTACCACAAATAGCTCTGGGAAAAGTGATTAAAATAATGTATGATTATAATCTTATCAGATATTACTTTTCCATTTCTGGCTTGCTTTTTTGTAACTTCAGACATAACAGTAAGACAGAAAACCACTTTTCCAGCAGAGTGTGTTTGAGAAAGATTTTGAATAAACAAAATTAAAAAGATAAATGAGAGTAATAATACTTGGCCCTTAGACAGGTCTTTCTGCTTATAAATCCCAAGGATGTTTTTAGCATGTTATCAATACAATTTCACAGATTACAAAAAAATAGAAAAGCATCAACATTTCAAAAGACTCCTTCAGAGGTCTGATCCTCATCCTTTTTGGTAAATTCCTTAAGACACAACTGTTTGTCAGAAGTTGTCTGAGTAAAGTACAATTAAAGAAATGTTTTAAAAAGAAACATCTCTATATTGAATGTGATTATTTTGGCACATTTAGAGCAAAAGATATGCTTTAGTTACCATTCCAAACAATAATGCCAGTGTCTCATAGTCAATCCACTCCACCACTTTGACCATACTCGGCCTCTGCAATCAAAAAATACAATTACGAGTGAATGCCATCTAACTTGTGATTAGCTATGACTTATAAACTCCACTTAATTGATGAACCATTTAAATAAATAGAATGGAAATTAATAAGTGTTCCTACAAGCTAAATAAAAAGGATTCTTTATTATTGCCATTACTACTATTATTATTATTACTAATTCAAAGTACTGCTGGCATCCTAAGTGAGTCATTATCAGGCTATTGGTTGGTCTAGTTGTTCCTTACATAACACTACAGAAATGAAAGATAACCAAATTACATGGTACACTGCAGTTTCCTTTTTGGCAAGAGAACAAAAGCATACAGCTTCACCTGTGAACAAACTGGAGGGAATTAAGGGAACATAGTAATGGTGTGATTAAGAGAACAACCGAGAAAACCAATCTGAGGTTTCGCTATAAATCAACTAAGAGTAAGCAGCAGGTGTAACAAAAGGGTTGGAACATGCAGGCATGAGATGTAATTATTTAGGGTAGCGTAAAGCAATGCATTTCCATTTAGGTTTGCTTGGTAGCCTAATATTATTGAAAATAACAATGTTAAACTAACGCTGGATTAAGCTGAAAATGGTTGTAGTCAGCTTCCAGCAAATAAGAACAAAAAAGCATCAACTGACTTTTGTACTCTCCTTGTCTCTACGTTGGTCTGACCTGTTTTCCCATCCCAGTTTCTGTCCTACCATCCCTCTTTCTAAAAACCACTGCTCTGCCGTGTGCTCAGTTAGAACTGGGCGAACATGGAAATTAATGATACTTGACACCACAGGCAGAAACAAAGGGAGCACTTACAATTTGATAACTTACCTCCCCAACAATAGCTAAGGCGGCTAAAGCGGCCAAAGAGCCCAGCATGGCTGCAAGGGTCCTGTGAACAATCTGCAACAAAGGGTAAGTAAGAATTGACCACAGACTCCTCTAAGCATCTCCTTACTATTAAAAAGAAGGAGGGAAAGGATAAAAACTCAGGTGGACAATTTTTTTCTTGGCTTGCTTAAGGGTTTTTCTGACCAGAAGATGGTTAATTTCTTTGCTATTAAAAACAAACAAAGAAACCACAAACAAGCAAAACCAAAATCCAAATAAAACAAAATTGAAAAAACAACCAACTAAAGCTTTGCCTGTGCAAACCCTACCAGGAAGTCTCATCTCTAATATCCAGGTAGAGAAGGGACTTCTGCACCAGCTTCTTACATTTATCAGTGGGTGACCCAAGAAGGAAAGCAATTCAACTTCCCTAACTCCAGGATCAAAAAGCTTGGTCCTGTAGGCCTCCCTTCACATCCTGTTGAAAGAAGATGCATGCCCAGGAGGTGATCCATTTCATTCTTAGTAGAGTGCAGCGTGCCCTGAAAATGCACTTTACTTCTACAGGAACTCATCTGTAGTTATTTAATCCTCTATGTCTGGAAGATCACAGATTGTGTAAAATAACTCGGCTAAAGTAAGCATGTAATTAACGAACATCACACTACAAAAGACTGAATCTAATTACCAGCTTTCACTACCAATGTGTTTAAATATTATTCCAACACAAGTTAAAATTATTGTTGAGAATGAAATTTTTCTTGACTGTTTTATTTCTTTCATTGCTAATTTCATAGGAAATATTTTGCTGATAATAAACAATAGGATGGGAGAATCTCAAGGCCCTCCTCCCTGTTTGTAAAGGAAAAGAAAAAAAAAAAAAGGAAGGATTTGGCTTCTTTTCTCCTTGATTATTAAGTTTTAACAGAAATGGTAAAGAACTACACAATTTACCGAATTATTAGATAAATAAATATTCAAATTACTAACCCAAGAGTCAAAAAAAAATTATCTGTCTCATTCTCCTGTTTTCCTTAAAATGTACTGAAGAATAACCTATTCATGGTCACAAAGCAGGAGATCAGACCAAGATTGCTATGCCCTAATGACCTACTTGTTCAGAGCACAGATTACAGCTCCCACCAGCTCCTACAGAAATGTGTGTGATAACCCACTGGTTCATTTTTGATTTCCCGTTTCAGTGCATTGACATGTAAGCACACATATGGCCTTTCTGATTCTGCAAAGGTGGGGAGCATTTGATAACATTCCACTGTTGTTCTGGCTGGCAATCAGGTGCAGCAATTAGACCTTACATCTCTCTCCAATAATAGGTGCCAAGTGGAGCTGTCCATTGGGGAAGGGGATCAGCTTCTTACAGAGCAAAGCTCAAGTGAAAATGCTACAGGGAAATCCTCAGCTATCCTCAAACTGGTTTCTCCAGTGCAGAAGTTTTTCTCCTCATGCAATCCCCACCCACATTAGATAGCTTTTTTGCAGTTCTCAGAAAGATATCATAGGTTTTCTGAGATTTGCTTAGCTACAGATTTTTTTGCATATTTCCACATAAGCACTTTTGCTGTCACTGTTGTATAATTTATTGCTTGCATTTGGTTGATGGCATTTTCAGTTTCCAAGAGTTTGCTGTCACCTATGGGTGGAGTTGGCTTTAATTTATGCAGAAAGAAACTGAACAAATTAAGTCATCGGTCAGTTCCTTCATTCTGTTGGTTTCTCAAGAAGGATATACAAAAGTATATCCTGAAGAATGAACAAGGTGCAAAGCTTTATTACAAAAAACTTAATATATGTACAACTCTCCAGGCCAGCAAACTATCAAATGAAAGCCATAAAGTAATGTAAAGCCTAGAAAGAACACCTATGTAAATTCTGAGATGTGTAAATATTCAAAATTTGGTATTTCGGAAGCTTTAGGGAAGAATAGATTACTCTAATTTTCTTCTCACAGAAAATAAAGCCCAAACAAATAACATATTTGCAAAGGTATTTTTAAAAACTTACAAATGTAGAAATTAGGAGATGCAAGTTACAAGTTCTGACATTCTTTGAACCACAATTCCATCTAATACATATTTGGAGAGAATTATATCAAGCAAAATTTCATTAATATTCTTTCAAAAAATGATACAGATGACCAAACCCTTTTGAAGACTGGCAGGAGGATGAGTATCTTTTCAAGATGAATCTTGGAGTGTATCCATAAACAACAGCTCAGGTAGAAAATTGAAAGGGCTCAGAAATAAATTAAGACAGAGATTTAACCCCAGGAAAGCTGAGAAATTTCGTGGGCTTCTGGATCTAAAGACATTTTTAAAGGTTAAGTGAGAAATAATCTCTATTCATCTGACCCTTCTCTCACTTGAGGAAAGGCATACCTTTGTGCAAAGACCACGGAGATGAGAAAGACAGAACTGATGAGGAGGAAGATACAAAGCTTTTGGTGTATCAGTTTGCATGCTAGAGCTCCCCACCTCTCATTCCAACCACAAGCCTTATAAACTCTTTGCAAAAACGGCATCTTCATCATCACCATCACCTTTATTTTTGTCTGAATAATACCTAGCAGTGCTGACTTACTGCAACAGCAAAGGATAGGGCTCTCACCTTTTGCAAAGGGAAGGCAATATCAGAACAAAGTATAACTGAAAACAATGCAGTCTAGATTTCACTCTTTACAAAGCAGGATTCAGTTTAGAGCTCACTGATGCAGGACATTACAAGGCTAAGAGATGAAGAAATTAGAAAAAAAAGGGAATGAATATTTACAGTATTTTATATAAAAAATGAAAATACCCAAAGCTGAAACAGTGAGACAACAGTGTCAACAACGTAGGCGTGTTGATAGCAACCTCATAGAGTCAACTCAGAATAAGCAAAGACTAGGAAAGGCTCCTATAGCAATTTTGTTTCATAATTCTCTGTAGAAAGTTTGTCTCAAGATTGCCTGCTGTGTGATGAACACAATATGCTGAATGCTGATTCTAATAGTTTCCATACTCTTAATTCATGAGTTCATTTTAAAGTAAGAGATTAAAGCTACCCAAATAATTTATGCCACAAGTCATTTTTCTTGATATTAATTAACAATATACAATTCCAAAACTATAATGTGAATTGGATTTAGAAAGCCTAGACCTTTCCCAGATTTAAATTACTTTATCTATTTGAAAGTGCTTTGGAATTTTTGCATTAAGTTCATAAGCATTTGGTAGACTGCAACAGCATCATTACAAAAATTATTCTGAATTCCAAACACTAAAACTTGCATGGTGTTCCAGGAGGTAAAAGGAAAATATTTAGAAGCCAATTGAATGATGACCTGGGTGCTGTTTCAGCATACCTTTCCCAGCTGAAATCCAGGACATGCGTATTCCTAAATTGTGTTTCTGAAGATATTTGGTAAACGATATATTGTACCAAACATTTTATTTCCACAAGTCCTTTGTTATAAGTGATAAATAGCAGTTGAAAGATGAGTGTCAATGATATTAATGTAAAGCTTCAAATGCAGCCCCTATTCATTTCTCATTCATTTTGTCTCCAGTGGAGCCTGTTTATTAAACTTCTTCTTTTACTGATAAATTAATTTACATTTGATAGAGTGGCAATATTGCTACATTTCAATAAAGATGCAGTTATTACCAAGCCTATATCCACATATAAGCTTTATATATTTCCCACCTACCTCCAGAATAGCTGAGACCTTCCTTATAAAATCAACAGCCAAAACCTTCTTAGACTTTATATGAAGTCTCTAGTTTATTTCTTTATTCTCAAGGAACAATGAGGGAATAAGAGAATAGAATTTACCCTAGGATAGCTTCTTTAATGGCTTTATGTTTTTTATCTATTTCTTGTTATGTTTTAATAAGAATGTATTGGGTTAAAAGAGGATATCCTCATTAGTGGAAGAGGTTTTTTTCCACAGCTTTTTTCTAAAGATAATCACAACAGTACTAGCCTGAAAGCCTCTGAAAATGTGCTACTCAGTCACATCCCTTGATGGAGTTACCTTATAATTTGCTGTCATATGTTTTACAAATTTTGGTGGTCTGCTTTGCCTTGGACTATTCCAGTTGTTTTAGTAGGATACAGATAAAACTTCAGTCCTTCAGGTGTACATATATTTGATTCACTCTTAAGCGGATCAAAATAAATGGATCAAAAAGCTCCATGTTTTGGAAAATTAATGCAGAAGTCTAACACTAGGATCAGAAGCTGAAATCAAAAATGGAAATTGCAGAAAAACAATGGTAATTTAGCTATAAAATTTAGGTAATTTTTCCTAACTGTCAAGCAACATGACTGAAATTTTGGACTTAAAAAACAAGTGTCAAAAAAGCTTTGAAATACTTTGAGCTCTGCCTTGCTGTAGATCCACTTCAAAGCTGAATGGCGCCAAATTCTTAATTCATGGAAATTTGCTTTATTTCTGGAAAATTCTACAATTTGGACACAATAAAGCAACAGACTAGAAATACAGGATATAGTCAGATACAAAGGAGTCCAGAGAAGAAGAAAAAGAAAGTCTGTGATACCAGACACATTTATTTGATTTTTCACATGCTCACCCCTAGTAAAGAGACTGACCAGTACCGGGTAGTGAAAGCATAGCTACATACCTCCCTTTCAGCTGGTGATGGCAGCTAGTGTTTTAGATCCTCACCCTCCTCCCCCAGTTTTCTCCCTACACAAGCTCTGCAGAAGCAGTTCTGCAGCTCCTTCAGCCACAGGTCACTGTGTCCAGCACATGGGAACACCTCACAGGGGATGTGTTCCAACAGCTTGTGCAAAATGAATGATAACGGAAAGTAATTGCCTTAGACTTACCTAGTTAAGCAGTAGTAAGTAAACTCTGTAGGGATTTTAATGAGGCAAAAGGGAGCTGCTTCGCCTAGCTTAGAAAGTATGACATGCTGGTGCAGTGTGCAGGGGATGGGCTAGAGTAGCTCTTGAGGCAAGCATGTAGGGTACAGTGGTGAAAGATGATGTGCATCAAGAATCCCAAAGTGACTCCAAGCATCACAAAATTCACAGCAAGAACAGCTATTTATATCTGCATCTGAAGACTTGGACACTATCTATATGTATTCTACACATGCAGGCATGAATCAGAAAAGAAGACTTCACTTTAGGTTAAATATTTAGAAAATCTAATCATGAATCTCATTTTTATAAGTCAAAATATGTCAAAACTGCATCACTGTAAATAAGCATGTCCTGCTTGGGGAAAAAAAAAAAATCCTGGACCAAAAGTTTATTCATTTTTACAAGAAATCAATGGTGAATCAATATTATAGTACTGCCCTTTGCATGAAATATGTGACCAAACCCAGTTAAGAGCACTGACTGGAGAAATCTGTGGATTTAAAAATGTTAGCATATCTTAGTACCAAGATTCATTCTTATTCATTTTTTGCTTAAATATTTATGCCTGTAACTGTGAAAATAATACACCATATATGTTCATTTATAATAATAAGCTCTTTTTAAAGACAAATACCCAACCTTAAATGACTTTTTAAATGGAAACACTAGATTCTGTAGCAAATTTTGTAATTTCTGAACATCTACACAACCCAAGGAAAGAAGGAACCCATCTATGACATTCTGCTATAATACCTATTTCCACTCAGACAGTGCCAGATTACTTGTTCTGATTTAATATCAGTGGAGGAAGTCCTGGGAAAAACAACCCTGCCTTAGGGGAAGTCATGGAAGGCAACAGTTTGTCACTTTCTAATACAATGCTGCACAATCTAAAAACTATACAAGATGATTACCTTAAAAAGAAAGCAATTAAAAGTAATGCTATATGGTGTCCAAGAAAATGCCTGTATTAGTCCACTTTTATCCCTCCGACATGTGTGCTGGTTTTTTGCTAATTTTCTTCACAGGAGCTGGTAGAGGGTTGTATTTGGGTTTGTCTTGAACAAAAGGTTGATAATGGAGAGACGTTTTTGATATTACTGAGCAGGGCTTACCCAGAGTCAAAGCCTTTTCTGCTTTTCCTGCTGCCATGCTGATGAGCAGACTGTGGATGCATGGGAGATTGTGAGCCAGGACAGCTGACCCCAGCAGACCAAAGGGATATTCCAGATTATATGACATCATGATCCATATATTAAGTGGGGGGAAGGAGGAAGGAGGAACATTTGGAGTGGTGGTGTCTGTCTTCCCGAGTCACTGTTCCGTATGATGGGGCCCTGCTGTCCTGGAGATGGCAGAACACCTGCCTGCCCATGGGAAGAAGCGAAATAATTCCTTGGGGGTTTTTGCTTGCATTTACAGCTTTCACTTGCTTTATTAAACTGTCTTTATCTCAATCCATGAGTTTTCTAGCTTTTATCCTTTCAATTTTTTCTCTGATCCCTCTGGTGAAAGAGTGAACTAGAGTCTTCCTGGGGCTTGGCTTGCTGGCTGGGGTTAAACCACGACAGCACATTAACTAGAACACTCTAAGAAATACAAGGTAAGGATATCTTACGAGTCTTGTCTAGGATAGGCAGCCCTGAAATCCTGTGATTAAGTAACTGCGTTAAGCTGACATGAATTCTTTCTATACATAAAGCAATGCAGAGAGAGAATCAGGGGGAGAAATAGAGAAAGAGACTTAAGAAATCAAATTATTTTCTCTGAATAAATTACCAGATTAATTCATTCCCCTTTTTAAAATCAAAAATCTATAGGTTGATTCTAGATTCTGCAGAGATATTTGCTACTCCATAGCTCTGTCAAAGGCTTTGAATGAACAATGTGCACAATTTACAATCTTTTCTGAGTCTATGAGTTTTCTTCCTCAGCTATATCACTGCTTGCTGATTGAAGAGAAAACTGAATGACTAAAGCTTCATGCTGACACGGAACATTGGATTTACTGGTTCAAAGTAGCCCTTGAATGATGCAAAGACAAACATATCCTTGACGCATGAGATGAAACAAACTATTGAATTTTCATGCCTTGGAAACTTGAGGAAAAAGCAAAGCTGGAGAAAAGAACATAGAGCAAGGAAGGAAGGAGGGAAGTATCATTTGTACAGATGATAGACAGAGGACCCACAAGAGGTTTTAATCCTGTGTGATGAGGGTTGAAATGACTGCTGAGTTAAGTTTTGTTTTGAAATAACCTCTCACCTCGGCATATTAAGGTAAAGAGGGATAAAAAGGTATATCATGCCTAGCTAATATTTCTACCAGAATCATACAAAAGAGATGTCTGCCACTACATTCATATCATTACAGTCATAAGTGGGTGTTTTCCAGACTCTACATGTTGGAATGGTTCTGATGTTAAGAAAATCATCTTTTTACATCTCCAGAAAACTCAGAAGGTAGTATCCAGTAACATCTGATAGCTTGATAGCCCCTCAGAGTCAAATTTTAAAAGCAAATCTGCACTTGGTATGAATTTCAGGATTTTGTCTTGTTACAGAAGTGGACAGACACATAGAGAAATGAACAAACTCATGTTCTGTAAATCAGGGCCTTGAGTCTGGTCACATGAATAGAAAGGTGAGCCCTGCAGAAAGAGAAGATGCTAATCATTTTTGTGTGCCAAGGCACTCATTCCTGTAATATTTTAGCCACGTAAAACATGTTCTATATGACTTAAGTAAAGAGATCTGGTCATGAGCCAGTAAAGAACCTTGAAGAAAATAAACCAAACTGCTTCTATGGGCCAACATGATCAAAGCCATTGTTTACCAACAGGCTGGCCTAGGAACAAGCTTTCAGTCTTGCAAGGGTTAATCGAGTTCTCCAGCACCTACCTCAGCAGGCTTTGCTGACTCCATCCACTCCAGGTACTCTGATATCATTCCCAATGCACACCCTCATTCTTTGCGTCCACAAGGCATTTTTAAGGACTGAGAGACCCTCAATTACATTTGCAGTCTCAGAACATTTTCTGAAACTGAAGAAGATGCCACCATTTGTATTTTCCCAGTTACCTCAGCATTCTTGAGACTATTAAGACTGGGAATTTCCAGTAAACAAATAACATAGACCAAATAATGAAATTTTATTTTCCCTGTCTGAATCTTTGTCGGCCTTCTTAAAATAGTAGGTTAATACAACCATACAGAAATACAGTCATGCACTATGAACAACAGTAGACCAAGCTGCAGTACTTGCATTACCTTTACAGGGAACTTTCTGCTCTAGCTAGCAGTTCCTCTGGAGAGTCTTTCATCCCTGACATCTGTCTTTTTTCACTCCACTTTTCATCTCTGAATACTTTTCCTCTCTAAATCATGTCATCACATCTCCCTTCAAGCCTGCCCCCTACACTTTCAGGTTTTTTCTTTCATTTTTTCCCTTACCCTTGCCAAAGTAAGACACCATCTGAGGCCCCAGAAAGAACTGAGTGGTTCTCATCCCTGTTTGTGTGCATTAGAAGTGTACCTATGTTCTAACAACTTGTTAAAATTTTAGGACTTCATGGCTCTCTACTCCTCTAGTTGCTGTAGGCAGGGTAGAAGCTGAACGGCAGCATTCAGTTAAGCTAATTTAATGTTCTATTCCCTCTCTCAAACAGAAAGGAAACACACCAATCCACAAAATGCATAGTATGCAAGGCAGGGCAAAACATTTGTATTCACCGGTGTTTCACAAATGGAACACAATACCGTTCAAAATTAGGTTTAAAAGGCACAGAAGATAGCAAATGGCCATTTGGAAATTATTTTTTGCACTTAGAGTTGAAAATATGACTTGTATTATTTAAAAAAAAAATAGCATTCTGTGAAAAGAGGAACCTGACAACACCTTTTGAAGCAGACTCGCCTGTCACGTCCTTAGAATAGCGAGCAGCGCCATCCAGTGGCAATTTTCTTCCTATTTCATTCTGAATTAAAGACAGTTTACATGCTGCGGAAGTGCCATTGCACCCAAAAGAAGGCATTTTTCTTTAAAACACACATATTCAGAGCACAGCCAGACTTCTACCAAGACAGATCTAACAATTAGGCAGGCAATAGTCAGTGTAAAATCAATATTCATATTGGATTAATAATATAAAATTGTTATTATAACACATCAAGCTGTGATCCAGCTGAGGATTTTGTTTACTATTATATTTCATTTTTGTTTTAATTGAAACTCATCCTTTCCTCACCTTAAAGAATTTTGCTTCCTTTAAGCTTCCTTTCCTCTGCTATAGTTAGGGCAGGTAAAAATGAGTCGTTTATCTTCCTGGTGCTGGCTCTGTCCTTTTAGATCCCCCTTGTTGGCAGTGGCTCTACTCTCTCTACACCAGCAGCAGAAATCCTGGCACCTCGGGGGTACTGATAAAATCCTCCTCAAAAGTAACAACTTACAATGCTCCTGCACATCAGATTGAAAGTAATTTTAAGCTTCTCAAAATGCACTGAGATCAAAATACACAGAGGTCGCAGCCTCCTCTAAATTAGGGAAAGACATTATTGAATGACACTAAAGGTGGATTGTCTGGACTGCTTAACAGGTAGGTCAGTAACAGGTCAGTAACTGGAGATATATCTAGGGTACCACTTGTTGAATATTTCTGTCTGGGAGACAGGACAGACAGATCTGTCCCATGTGCTAGATCTCCTTGTTCAGTCATCCAGCATCTACCGCAGCAAGCTTTACTGCACACCCTCAGTTTATATCCTAAAACCAGTACTCGTGGGGATGACAAGAATATCCTCATTACAGTGCACATTTTCAGCTGGGGAGGTATGGGGGAACTAGATTTTTGAGTCGTAAAGGTGCTTTAGATTTATGGGGACTCCAAATAAGATCCAAAACCACTTGTTGCCCAGGGAAGATGAGGTTAGACTATTCCAGAGGAAGCTGGATTTCTATTTAAGGTAAGTTTTACTACTGGACTTTATGTTTAGGTTTCATTACCCCAATTTAGGTTCCTTACAACTCTCAGAGTCCCAGTATTTAAAACTTCTGGGTTCTTTTACTCCCTACCACCACCAGACAGTGGGGCAGATAAGGAGAAAAAATTATTCTTGCCCAGGGAGTTATGGCTGAGACTCATTATAAAGGAGGGTAGAAGGTTTGTTCTAATAATCTGTCCCTAATTTTCTGGCAAATCCTACAGCACTCTTTTAATTCCTCTTCACAATTTTTTTTCATCTCAAAACAAATGAAATCCATAGCAGCAGGAATACATTCTTTCCAACAAAGGCTAGGGAGCATATCAGCTACTATTTCCTTTTTCACACGGTCTTTTCCAATAACTGCTATGGATTTTCTTCCGTTCCTTTGCTACCAATCTTTTGGCAGGACATATGTGCAGGTGGGAACATTCTAATCCACACTCTTCTTAGTCTGTATCTAAAGACAGATCAATACAAGAATGGATGGGAAGTGAGAAGCCATGCTGACTAAGCCGATCGCTTCTGTGATCAGTCACATTTTCTGTTACTTCCCTTATCAGAAAAAATCTCCTTTAAGATTAATCTCCCTTTCTATCACTTAATGTTATGCTTCATAATAGCCAATGACTATTTCTTCTCTTTTCCTATTCCCTCTCTAAAACATAGCTTTTGATACAAAATCTGGACTGTGCGAGTGTAGACTGCAGTAATAACACCTTATTCCAGTTGTAAAAATGCCAGGAAACACTGGTTAAACCAGCCTAAAACGACAGAAAAATGGTCAGACTAAAACCCCATAAATGTTTTGTTCCCTGGAGCTAATTTCTGCTGCTTAGATGATATTAAAAGTCACTCTGATACGAGTTAAAGAAATTAGGCTTAGGGGATGTTTATTCATAATTTAAGCTAGTTAATAGTAGAAGAGTAATACAGAGAGAAACTGACACATTCCATATCCATTAAAGTAATGAAAATTGTGATTATAAGCCCATACTTCATGTCAGTCAGAAACTAGAGCTTTTAAGGCCAGATCTTGCACTTTCAAGTATTTGTGTTTTAAGAAGAAATAGAGACATGCAAATGTCATTCAAGATGTCAGATCAATAAAATGCCATTTAAAAGATCCTGGCAAAGTCTTTCTTAGTGGTAAGAAACACTAAATACCTTTCTTAGCGTATGAAGCTAAATTATAACACTTGTGATAAGTCCTGTGGAGGCGCTCACAGAATTTCTCATACTTGCTAGTACAACTTTTTTGCTATTTGATGTGCTATTGGTATCTTATTTTTTCTTCAATTTTTTAAATTAATTTGGTATAATAGATATTACTTTGCATTTTCTCATTATTAAATGTAATGTTTTACAAAATAGCTTTTAAAAAGCAATTACTTTCACATTTGCTTCTGCTCATTCAAGTATCATAAGCAGCTAACACTGCATTTTAACACACAACACAAAACACATATATTACTAAGGAAAAGTGCTGGACAAGGGCACACATTAATTCATTTCAATTAATGAGCTCTTTCCTTTAATAACTGATGTCTAGCATTCATCCTTACATATTTCTAATTAATGCCGCTTCAACATAGCTGCAAATATGCAGACAATTACAAATAAGAGCTGTATTAATTAAAAAAAAAACTTTTTTGAATACTAGCAAAACTTTAATATTTTAACAGATACTTTAAGATATAGATGGGCAGATAGATTTCTCTTTAACATAACCAGCGTATTATTCCATGTCATGTATACAAAAACAGGGACAAGGTGAGAAAGCAAAGTTATCTAACTATATTTATCTGATATGTAACCAATCTGTCTAACTGATCCTAACAATGAGATTTTTCCTTTTCCTTGATCATGCTTGACGACCAGAAATGAGACATCATTCCATTAATGGGCTACAAATAATCACTTTAGTTACACAGGAAAATTCTTTTCTGGAAGAAATTGTGGAAGTCAAAGAAGGCAAAGGATCAAATACACTCAGATGAAAAAAAAAGAAAAACAAGATGCTCAGAGCAGGGGTTGATAAAAATTAAACTTTCTAGCTTTTTTTTTTAATTTTTCTTTTCAAGTTTTCAGTCAACAGAGTATACGCATTTTGAGGATCAAAAATAGAAAAAGTCTGTCTGAAAATACAGTGTAAACTAATTTAATACAGCAACATCAGCATAAAACCTTGTACATCCACATATTACACGAGATGTTCCTGAAGACCAATGTGAAAACATACTTGTAACCCACCTTATTCATGTTTCCACAGTTATCCTAAAGGGTAAGACAGTAGAACTGAGATCAACAAAAGTAAACGTGGCACACTTCCTTTCTTTCTTATTTTAATATGCACTTTTTTGAATTTCCTGTGCAGTTTATGCTTTCAAAAACAAAATTAAAGACTTTGTGTTTTTCAACATGTCTATAAAATAGTATAGATTAGATGAAAACTAAAGAACCACAAGAAGATTAATGTTTTTCTCCTTTGGGACAAGGGGAAAGAATAGGAGACTGAAATGCTAAGAGGGAACAGATTGATATATGAAGAAAATAATTTTCAAGAGAATTAATATCTAATGAAAGAACGGATGACTGCATAAAGGAAAAAAAAAAAAGAAAATAAAAAAGAAAACAGCCCACACACTTCAAACAAAAAGCTGAGGCATGACCAAGTAAAGAGAGTCAAAAGCAATATACAGAAATTTCAAAAGGTAGAGTAGTAGAATTGCGAAGCAAAAAAATATTCATATTTGTGGTAAGCCTGAAACTAGAAATCATTGGAAATTAAACAGGAAATAAGGCATCTTCTTTTATCTGAAACATATTTGTATTTTATGAATACATAACATGAAATCAGTTTCAAAAGAAGCAACACTGAAAATAAATGCCTGAAGAAATGAAGTTCAACAGCTTGTTTTCTGAAGAATAGCACATCCTGAGACCTCCACTGACAAGGAGGGGTGCTTAATTTAGACATTTGAAGTTAACATGGAAGCAAACAGCTGCCTAAAAGTAGATTTTACCCTGCGTGTTTACAGTGGTAAAAGTTTGGAGAAGACAATTGTTTACAGTAAATGCACTTCAGTTTCCAACTGGAACCTCTTACACAACAATCTTCTCCCCCACGATTCTGTATCTGCAGGAAGCAGAAGCTCTTTCAGCCTGTTTTGCACAGTCCCAGGTGACTAAGGTAGCAAAGAATAACAGGACAAGGGCAAGAAAGGATTAAAAGACGAGGACAGTGGGGATGAGGAGGCTGTGGGCAAGATCTGTGATTCATGCTGGGGGAAAAAAGGCTGTACAGGAGGAAAAAGATGCTTCCTTTTTCTTCATTTTTAAAGAAAATATGTGAAAATAGAGCTCTAAAACTGCTTTGGGTGTCTGCAGTGTCTGAATTTAAAGCTGTATTGCAAGCAATAATTAATAAAATACAGGATACTAATAAAGACTGATAAAAGATGGGGAGCAGCAACACCAAAAATTAAAATCTATGAGAGATAGCTCCCGAAGTAACATTGATTTCTCCAACAGTGATAACAGCTAAAGGGATAGAGAGTGCAATGTGTTGAGAAAGCAGGACTTCGAGCACTGAAGTTATAAATATGATGAAAGCCACTATTACTTATTCTAACAATATCAACATCCATTGATTGCAAGAAATCCATGAGGGAACCATAGAATGTAGAAACTAAGAGTTTAGAATTTACTTTAGTTGTAGCATTTGTCATTCCTATAGATGCTATGGAGAAAATGGCTAATATCACAATGCAACCTGTGGCTTTCCACACTCTAAATTTAAAAGAAGTTTACTTATGAGTATCTATTTCTACCTTTGAATTTGCAGAAGTACTTTTTCTGCCAACAGGAGAAATCTTTCCTTGATATTTTTACAGAAACAATAATTTAATGACCTGTTTTAAGGCTTTTTCTTAAAAAATAACAGGAAAATTAATGCTCTCTCTGCCTCCACTTTTCAGTTTCAAGCCTTTTTTTCTTTTTCCACATTGATTTTTTTCCAAAGCAGATTCTCAGGATGCAAACACAAGCCCTTTCCCCAGTTTTACATACATTTAAAACCTGATGTTTTTCCAATTGCTAAAAGGTTGCATAGTGGGGGTTGGGGGTTTAGGGATGGGAATTTTTGTTCAGCTCGTTGGTTGTTTTTTTTTTTAATATAAAGAAGTTGCATTTAAAAGTATTAACACCATTTTGGTGCTGTGCTACATGCCTACACATATTTATAGAAAAATCTAGTCCGATCCCCTTCTGCATTTAATGTAATATCTCTTTGTTCATTTATAATGTACACAGAGGCCTTTTTAGGTTTAGAAAGAAATAATCGTGGCTGAGCAACGCAATCTAAATATCTAAAGCATCTGCTGTGTTGTGTGCATCCATTATTGGTATTTGACTAGGTGAAGGTCTACAGCCTTACCATTTTATGGGGAATGGGGTGAAAAGCTCAAAATATGCAATGGATATGGAAGAAAAATGAGCATGTTGGACATATATACTGTGGAGCACCGTGTAGACCTAATTTCATTCATTTCTTTGGTTTATACTAATGTAAATTAGGCATGATTCAACTCAGAGAATTGACAATATGGATGCTCATATAAATTAAAAATATTTTTTAAAAAAAGTGTTCCTTCCCATCTGCAATTCATTTTAAGATAACAGTAAGTGTTTTCAGTTGAAATAATTCAGTTGGAGTTCTGTGCTATTTATATGTTTTCCATTCTTAGTGTGATGCAATGCGTTTTGATTGGATTTCACACGTCAAGGTTTTGTAAGGTTGTTGCAATGTATATTACAAGTTCCCTGTCCCTTTACTTAATATTAATTCAGGCTCCATTTCCTCTTCAAATAACACAGTTAAAGAATTCCTAAAAGTTGTTTATTAAATATATATGTTCATTTAAAAACATATTTTAAAACTTTTTGGCAGTTAAAAGCACGCTAAGTTCACAGTTTGAGGTACCTTAGAGAAGGCAAATACCCAAATGGGTTTTCTCCTTTAACTTACTTTAAAAAAGTAATTAACTTAAAAGCAAGTTTTCCACACCTTTCACAATTCTGACCCATTTTTACTCTCACAACAAAACTATAATTCTGTTGAAATATTAAAAAAATATAGAGCCTAATAGAAAAATATACAAGATCACTGTTACATTAAAAGAACTTGGCAAACTCACTTACAATGCAGAACAATTTCCCCACATGTATCTTATTCATGTTATTAGTAACACTGATTGTGCACAAAGAAGTTATATACACATTTTAAAATTATATCAAAGCCCAAGACTGAAAATTTTTCTTGTGCTCCACTTACAACTTAGGGAAAAAAATAAAATCAAAGTACAAAACTGGCTTACTTCCAATATGATCAGCACGTAGACACCTACTAAGATGATGGATGCAACTGTTACTTGTGCCTCTATATTTGCATGAAGGTATTGATGCTTCATGGACAGAGGGACACTTCCAGACTCCTGCAGGAAAGCTTGAATGTTTATGAAGATGGTACCTCTGGTGAAAGAAAAAGAAGTTTTGCTTATTCCTGTAATGAAATACCTTTTGTTTTATTTGTGCATTAATTTTATATTGAGTGCTTATCCATATACTTGTTATATCTTTACAAAAGCAAGCAACTCCTCATTTTCTAACAAACCCTATCCCTCTAAAAAGTATTGTTTAAAAATTAACTCAAGTACAAATCAGTCTTGTAAATACTTTAAAAGAGCAACAAGAAGTCATCTTTCTTGCCCTTCTGAAACATGCAGTGATAATTATTTTTAAAATGTTATCTTAGTCAAGTCTATGGAAACTACTCCTTCAATGCAGCATTTTTCAGTCTCTGAACCAACCTGTTTGGTATCTGAAAGGTTCTAGTTGTGATGATCTGCTGATTTCTTCTTGAACTTAGGGGTAGAGACCAATTGTATACCACCTGCAAGAGAGTCACATTTAGCAATTTTAGCAGAAGCCAGTGATAGCGATGTATGAGATGCATACATCTGATAGAGGGGTTTATTCCTCTTTTTCTCTCTTCTATCCATTTTTGAGGTTTTCTGTGAATCAGCCATAAAATGAGACTAAATTAATCCCCCCTGATTCGGTTTGTTATGGGTGCTCAGGTTTAATCAAACTAACTCATCCTCATACCTTCACTCAATCAATGAAGTGAGAGACACCTCCAGGATGTCCTGCAGAGGAAGGATGCCAAAACACACTTTGCATTGAATATAGAAAACAAAATTTTAATGCAGGAAGCCCAGAGAAGCCTTATAAAGGCAAAAGAAAATGTAACGTTAATTAAAGTAAGTTTTCTTTTGCTGATATTGAAGCACTTTGCAGCAAGAAAAAGCATGACCACTTAATCCGTACAGTGGTGACAGAAACAAGTGATAAAACACATCTCAGAAAAAATGAAAGAGAATTTAAACACCACCACCTGCTGCTGGCGCCTCCTCCTTGATCCTGTTTCTTCATTCTGGCTGATTTGTACTACAATGTATTCCTCTGTTTGCTCATCCACTACTTGTGCCCCAAATGGGCCTCCTATGTCTAACTTCAACAGAGCAGAGTCACGAAAGTCAGTCAGATTCATAGCTGTTAATAAAGTTGTTAAGGTGTAAATTTCCAGTAAAAATAGGCTGCACAAATTCCAGAGAAACAAAAAACTTGGTCAATTTATATTGAAAAAATACATTCTTCAGCTAAAATACCTCAGGAATTTTGAAAAGAACAAAACAGATGTCTATTTCCTCACCAAGTAGTACTGTTTTGACCAAGTTCCCTAATAAAAAAAGAGTTATGGGTTCAGAACAAATATATCTTCCCTAGTGACTCTTGGGCATTACCAGTGCTTTCACCTGATGTATCAAAATGTCAAAATAGCATATAGAAATACACAGAGAGACACAGAAGTAAGGCTCTTTAAGTACTTGTACCGGATGAAAGGCGACACCATCAGCTCAGCGATTTAAACATCACAGAACTTGTACCAGGGAAAACAACGTAGAAACTGCAGAGGATTTTTCCTGACAATCTGCTTTTTGGTCAGTTTTTCTCACAGTGTTACAAATATCCAAAAGATATTTTCAACCTCCTCTCAGCTGAAGTACTCACAGACTCTATCACTTTCAGCTCCTTCATGTACTTATTTTTTTCTTGAGATAGCTCACATGAGGTGTGGTCAAACTACACTCCTAGCCTAATATAACTGAAAAATCAGCCAACCATGATCCACAAATCCATTGGAAGTCTGGTTCTATTAGTCCCAATAAATGTAGGGCTTTTCAAACCTAGTGTAAGAGTCCACTACTGGCATAGTTGAAAAAAGCATCCCTGTGATGTGGTGGGTAGGGAAGGGAGTGGACGAGGAAAGCCTGAGATTTTAAACCCTTCACAGTTTGTTTTGCGCCTGTCTGTGATAGCTAAGGCATCACCAACAAAACAAAAAAGCAAAACAAACAAAAATAACTCCTTAGTTTTACACATACGTGTTCCATTGAAATCATGAGACTTAATCCCATGCTTAAATATCTTATGGTTTTAACACCTAATATGTTATTGACGATACTAAAAAGAGAGAGTAAAATGTACCAGATCATATACCCACCAAAAAAAATCTTCCCAAAAAATGTTTTGTAGCCCAGAAAACTCAGATACTTTGACAAGAAAATAAAAAACTCAGAGTAGTTAGAGGACTCAGGGCAGTGCTGCCCTCAGTCCTCCTGATCCCAGGAGGATCAGCCATGTTAAGTCAGTGTCTAATGGGGAAAGATTAGGGAGATTATTAGGTCCTTCTGGATCTAGAAAAGAGTAATCTCTCACAGAAACAAAAAACCCCCCAAACCTAGATTTAGTACCAGGTGGGCAGCCAATGCATTCTAATATAAATGTCACCCTGACCATCAAGGCAAGCCGAGAAAGCACCACCAGTAAAACCCACAAGCCGTTTATTAAAAAATCAAGCTCCTGAGCATCTATTTGCTTAAAGGAAATGTAAATCACACATGAAAGGATAAAAAGATAATCTCACATGTAACAAATCAGGAGACAAGTCCAGTCAGGAGAAGTTACATACACAATTCTTAGCAAACATAAAGAGAAATGACAACAGTTCTGTTTCTGAAAGTTTTAAACATGATTTGCTATCACAGTTTTTCTGTGTCTCTAGTTCATATACAATAGGAGTCTCAATAGGAACTATATGAATACATTTAAGTAGAGATATTAATTGAATCTCCTAAAAAGGTCTGCTGACCTGAAGTCATTAACCCTACAATTTGGACAACTTTTGACAGTCGGTTTTTCACTAGGAGTGTAGCCACTTATGTCTTGAAAAGCTTCAGGTGCATATAATTATGGCTGCTTCCTTTTAAGCAATACTTTTAAAATAAATCCTGTAATTACCTAGATGACACATTCAGGAGCTATTAGAAAGGATGTCTAAAATTAAACCTTATTTTCAAAAGAGTGGCTCCTTTCTTCTTTTCCTCTACAGATAAGGATACTTTTTCCATTCCATTCTGTTCACTTATAAAACCATTATAAAAAGCCATAGGAAAAAAAAAAAAAAAAAAAAGGCTCTTCTTTGATTGCAAGTGCAACAGAATGTCACTCACCAGTCTGCATGGAGGCTCTCAAATCCCATCAGAGTTATCTTTTTCCAAAAAATATTTAGGGACTCTGTCATTATTCCATTGTTAGACTGCAGCAGATCACAACCTTTATAATAGGTGGAATCATAATAAACCAGAAAAAAACTTCAGACATGCTTACATGAAAAAAAAAAAGATTTTTTTTTTATCTAGCTGCTTTTCAGATTTTTTTTTTTCTGCCTTACCTTGGTTTTATATTTCCCTTAAATCTCCAGAATGTGATTTCCTCTAAATTTTAATCATTCAGATATGGACAACTTTTGGGAAAACTCTCTTTTTACTTCTAATATACCCTGTTATTCACCAATTTAATCATGCTTTTCCTTTCCTGAACTTATTTTTTTTGTAACGTGTGCTCCAGTGTGCCCCTTTAAAGCACAAAAATCTCCCTGATGGGATTTACAGCCAGAGTTGATATTTTTTATTTCACTTCAGCTAAACTGCTTCATTTTGACATAGTTCTATTCTTGAAATCACATTATTGCTATGAATTAGCCTGTCAAGGGATTTTGGTTTGTGTTTGTTTTGTGAAGCATTACACCATGGCTGTCTGTATTTACATCTGGCACCAGAGCAGGTCTGCTGCTCCAAGCTGAACCAAGGGCTGTGGTTCCTGATCCTGGTTTTCTGAAGAGGTTTTGAGGACTATGTGAGAGTCACCTCACGTTACTGTGTTTTTATGCCACTTATGTAGATTACATGATGGAATTCCCATTCCCATTGCAGCGGCTAAACATTTGAACTGGTTCAGTCACCACAGTTCATGCTCCTGTACTTTGGACATCTGCATTTGATGGTTGCTTCCCTAAAAGCAGTGATAAGAGGGTGCTTGTAAGATGGAATTCATTGCTTCATTTTGGACATGAAGATGAGAATTATTGCTCTTGAGGAACATCTGTTGTCTCTATTATCTATAAAGAGAGACTAAGATAACTAATTCAGGAATAGCTGCGTAAGTCCCCAAAATACTGAGTCCCTGCTCTACCCTTCATCATGTAATTATTTCAGTATGTACAGAGGCAGCCAGAAAGCCCTGCTTGACAGAGATTCTCTGTTGGATTTGCACACAGATGGCTGACTTTCTGCTTTCTTTAACATATATTTATGTATCCTATTCTGTATGCTGTAGAAGGTACCTTGAGAATGCTATGTCTATGGATTATTTTTCAGCAAGTTTCTGAGGTAACTATAAATCATTCATCCTGATTTATGACCAGGTCACTTATGTTAGGTTCTCTAGGATATTACCATTTTTAAGAAGGTCTTTTCCCTGCATCTTAGCATCAATTTCTGTATATTGTCTAGTGTTATTTCTGTATTAGTATTTGTGCTTTTCTTTTTTTTATTTCTTCTGGTTGTAACTGATGGGGTTTCTTCCTACATCATACCTTCCCAATATAACAAGTTGAACTACACACTTCCCTGTCCCTATTGGACTCCCCCATCTGATGAATGTTCTGTAAGCTTTTTATTTTCCCCCTTTTTTGGTTGCCAGTAATCCAGTTCCATTATTGTCTACAGTGGTTACATCCTTTCTCTCTGCTCCATCAGTTTGAGAAGTTCTGTGACAAACTAATTTCTACAGCATTTTATCAATTGTGCCTTGAGATTCTGCTTCTTGGCTCCCTCTGCACTTGGTCCTGGTCTTCATCCATCTATTTAACAGCTTGAACATTGCCTGCAGGCCTAAATGCTTAGTACATTTCCAACAGCATCGAAAACAGAAACGATTTTAAATGCTTTCTGCAAGGAAAAATTATGGAGGAGAATCTGCCAGTAGAGAATAAAGTAACAAAATAAAGAAATATTCAAAGGGAAAAAAGAACTAAAAGGATTAGAGAGGTTTCATAATTAATTACATTAATTTATGCTCCCTGGAGAGGAACCTTCAAGGAAGCTGAAAATTCTGCTAAAATATGACTATGTTCTTTGCCTCACAGTCCTTTCTATATATACACGTCTCATTCAGGGAGTAGGAAATGTTGTTTTCCATGTCACTCATGATCACGGCATGATTGCAAGTTTTCTAGTGACCTTTCCTTGCTCATGATTAACAGTTGCACCAATAACACAAATTCATGTGGAAATCATTCAAACTCATACAACTTTAGCAAGGAATTTGATGAGGGGTCTTAAGTCTGTTTGTCCTAGAGACTCCTCATCCATACATGGAATTGTTCTAAATAGTTCCACTGAATCCAAAGAAAAGAGAAATCTAACCTATGATTTAAAATTCAACATATTTTTACTACTGACGTACCTCTTCTACTTTCTAAATTTGAGACCTTAATCCTGGACTGGAAGTGACAAAATCTCTCATGGAGAGGATGGAGGTACATCCATGAAAATGGCCCTTATCTAGTCAGTTTTCAGGATACCTCTGGTTTTGTCTGATTTGGAGTAAGCAGATATCCATTCAGGTGTGACTTCATGTTATGTGTTTTGATTGAGTTTTATTTTGAACATAAAGAGCAAGTGAGTGAGAAACTCTTCACACTGGGTGTTGTGAAAATATTTAATTTTCAAAATGTCATCCTTTGCTCCAAAAATTTTACTGGGGAGATATCAAACACAAAAAAAAAAAAAAAAAAATCAATCAGATGAGGACTGAAAGACTTTAAAATATATTTATAAAAATGCAAGACTCAGGAAGAATTCACTGTCAACTCCCCAGGTAATTTCTGACAATCAGTCCAAAAAAGGAAAATTAAATTGCTTTGCCCACACTGATCTAACCTTTCCTCACTTATGACATGAATGGGTGCAAGTACAAATATTGAGTGGGAAGAAAAGGTTGTTACCAAAGTAGTTGTCAGGGACAGAGTAAAGATGGAAGCTCACACTTCAGCAAGGTAGGTGTGAGATCTACTGCACAGAAATGAGCTGAAGATTCACCATTAAAAAAAAAAAATTCTACTATTGAGAAGTGTAGAAATAGCTATAATTGTATGAGATATAGTGAAAGAAAGAAGGCACTGTATCAGGGAGACAGACATTTCTTTAAATGACAGTGAAATAGCATACAGTTTGATTCCATAATTCTTTAAAAGCATGATGAATCCAAATTACTTTTTAATTTGATAAAAACTAGTTCAAGTCAAAAAGTTAATGTCTAGTTCTGCTCCAGTTGTCCGTTCCCTACTGCTGGGCTAAAGTTCAAAATTTGCTTAGATCAGGGCAGTAGTTATTAGAAACAAAGGAATGAACACAAAGTATATTTAGCACTCCTGAAAATTATTCAAATCTGAAAACATACGTAAATTGTGGAGAAGAATAAGAAGAGTTAATGGAGAATAAGAAGAGTTAATAGAGAGACATTTCCTGAAGGTCTAAATGGCCAAAGAGCTAAGAAAAGGTAAGAATGCTCATGTATTAGAAGAGGTACATGTAATTAAACAAAGATATGCTGGAATTTATTCAGACTCTGTCTCTCTTCTTCTATCATCTTGATAATTAAAAATGTTCTTCTCTTAACATACAGCCTTTGGAAAAAAGTTCTGAAAATGTTTCACACATTTTACATCAACAGTGATATTGAATCTTGCTTTTTGCAGAAAGAGTCCTTTAGTCAGGCTTCAGTATTAACTTACTTCTTTCTGGTATTATAGAACTGACTTATAATTTAAAAACCAATAAATCCCAAATTTTTATGTTCAAAGTGAGACATTAGCAATATTTTGAAAAACTGTAATAAAATTAATTTATTTCTGGTGCCTATAGGGAAATCAGTATTAGAAAAAGACTGAACCAACCACACACAAAATTACAGAAAGCTTCTATTAATTCATTAGAGGCAAGATGTTGTTTCCAGAATCTGCAGCCAGCACACCTCAGTGTCACATAGCAGGTTTGTACCCACGGGGATGGACAAAGCAATGGGAGATACACATAGGCTAATAAAAAAAAGGTAATGGGAAGAAAATCAGCTAGAGTAAAACCAAACCAGAGATAAAGGTATAGCAACACAAAGAGAGATGTCATTTGAAAAGCAGGTCACCTCCACACCAGTTAATGAAGGCCCCCCCAGCATCAGAGAAGAAAAGTCCTGCCTCTGAGCAAACCTGAGATCTCATGGGCATGGCAGAAAAAAACCAAAACTATCCAAGTGACACCAGGATGACAGAAGACACAAAGTCCAAAAGTAATTGCTTGACGTGGTTTTTAGAAATATTTCACACTTTGTTTTGCTTTTCTAGTGTATGGAGATACATTATATATATGAGCACATTCATAACACATCAATGTGCTTGGGCATTTTTGGAAAGGAACAGAACTGAGAGGAAGGAGTTCAAAATATTAAAAAAATAATATATATATAGTGGTTAGTACCTATTCAACACTTCTAAACAGCTTCTGAAGCAGAATCAATAAGTGTGTTCATTTGCATAATTTGAATCATATGAGTTAAGATACTTCTTTTCCACCCAAAGTCTGATACAATAATGTGCAAGGGCTGTGTGACAAGGACTACTGCAGCACACCTGCAAACCTACCATTAAATTCTTATACTAATTCAGAGAGTAGCAGGTAATGTCCACTGGGAGTACTGCAGTCTGTCAGCCAGCATAAATTGCATCTTCAGCACTGCCGTCTGAATGGTTAACGTTACCTAGGCCTAACCAAGAAGTGGAATACTTTCTCCACTATTCAATAAAATGGAAGACAACCACATGAACTTACTGCTGTGCAAATAGAAACTGACATCATCAGTAAGAGGATATTCAGGATTTCTGGTGCCTTTTCCAAAACTCTTTTAAAAATGCAATCTTTCTCCTTAACTTTTCTGCTTGAATTACCACATCGCCTGGAAAAAGAAGCATGGCTTTGCTGAATTGCTTGCCTCTCACTTTTCCCCCAGCTCAGTGACATCAGACAGCAGATGAAACTTCCAGTTTTCAAGATGCATTACACAAACTAAAGAGCTTTAGCTTTGGGTTTGTCAAGTAAGAAATGGAAGTGCTATATTCTGACTGTCTGACAGCTACTTGTCTCAAAGTCTCCTGAGATGATAGGTAAAATGTGAAATACAGGAACACCTATTTGTCTAAAATCCAGTCCCAACTGCAGCTCCCTGAAACAAAGGGAATATTTGCTTGCAGAGTTAATGCATACAATGCAACAGCTATAGGTCCAACCCAAGTCTGGAGAGAGAGGAAACCCTCAATTTATGCTATGACAGTTGACTAAAACTTGAACTTAAATACTCACTTCCAATTTATCCTTGTTTGGCAGATAAGGCTGTGACAGCTATGGTGCTGTTCAACACCACAACACCAAAGGAGCTTTCAACAACAATTTCATGAAGGACCAAAAACACTGATGTGAACAGGATATTGATGGGAATTTACAGTTGAAATTGTCATTGGTCCTACTGAAAGTCCATTTGCTTCCCTCCAAAACACAATCTCAAATTTTAAATTGCCCTAGAGCACTAACATTTTCTTCCTCATTTACCCTACTAATTAGTGCATTATAGAGTGTCATTATCGATACTAGTGTCAGTGAGAATGCTAATAATTAAATCTATTTAAAATGGACTCTGCCTGCTCAAAGCTATGGAACTGACCAGTTATATAGAAGAACAAAGCGTTTCAAAAATGAAAACCTCCTGCACATATTCAAAACAAGACACCTTGCAGGAGCTTGGAAAATGCCTCTATAGGTGCATCTTCTTTTAACACTAGTGCAATAAGAGTCAAGGAGATTTCAGACCAGACTGATTAAACTAGAAATGTAGCGGGAAGAAGAAATGTAATTCATTTGCAGAAGGTTTTGTTTGTTTACTAACTGAATGTTCATCCCCCAAAGACTTTTCACATTCAGATCTGTATTCACCTATAATGAATAATATTTATTTGGGGTTGTTCTGTTACTTGTTCTTCTAAACAGTTGCTTGACCCCAGACAGGTGCCATTCAGTACAACTTGGGCCTGTGTCAAAGGACAAGTCTAAAGGCAGCCAAGGCTCTGGGGACACCCAATCCTCTCAGGGTGTAAGACAGAAAATACACACCCTTTCAACTACTTTATCAATGAAACTTCAGACCAGGTTTTTTTCAGTGAAAGGATACAGAAGCTTTCCAGAGGTGACACGGCCAACATCTGCCATGGCATACCTTGATCTGGATAAATGCCAAATAAAATCTAGGGCAAGAATAAAAAATAAACATTCATTAGTAACACAAGAACTGCAAAAGACCTGCTAAACCTATCTCAAATACTTATAAAAGGCTCTTTCAAATTGCACATTCAGTTGTAAGATTCAGTATTTTTAGGTATAATTCCACCACAGTTGAAAAGCATTCCTGGGATACTTAACAAGGGTAAGTAATATTCCTTCTGTTAATTTACAGACAGTCACATATTTTATGCACTTCTTTGAAGTGTCTCTTAGGACAAAATTGTAATCTTCATGATCTGTCTGGAAAGCAACACCCATACCTGAGGAAATGCAGTGTCATCTATTTTCTTCCCAGCACAGAAGCCCTGCAACCCAAAAAGGAGTTTCTCCCAGCCGCTAAAAAAAACAAACTCCAACTTTTTGAAATTTTTCTCTACACTTTCAGTCTAAGACTGCTGATTTTGAAGATTTTTTTTTAAGGGAGGGCAGCACTTCAGCCACCTGAAGGGGGTGCCAACCTTCCCACCACCTTCTGCCTTTGACAGTGTGAAGCGCTGCCATTGCTGCAGCACCCTCCCCAGCACAGCTTTCCCTATGAGCATTCCTCAGGTGGCAGGATCAAAAGATCCATCCTAAATTCAATAAGCATCCTTAAGTGACCTACAGATTTGGGTTTAAGGTGTCTCTTCCTCCAACTCAACTGCTTACCCAACCACATTGTCCTGAGATTTGGTGCACACTAGTGCGCCAAATAGGAGTCTGATTGTGCATGAAGCCATGCACAGCATCGTCATTTTTGCCTTTAGACATTTTGCGTGCTAAAAGAAAATATCATCGCTCATTCTGAACTAATTCTAAAGAAATAGGGGCCAGGGCAGGACTATAAATTCAATACTTACAGAGCAGACAACTACAAAGATAAAGAGGCCTGAAACTTTCAGGAATTTTAGACAGTATCTGAAAAACAAGGAAGCATGTATTTACTATCTGGCTAGTTTAAAAACAACATTTTTTAATTCTCTTAACAGCTCTGACATTTCAGAAACATCATGGTAAGCACTTATGGGTGATAGTATCTGACCTCAGAGTACAGACAGCACAAAGCAAGGTCAGCAGGGGCTTGGGAAGTGACTACAAGGGCTCCTGCACCATCTCTGCTGCCAGATGGATCTCAGTGCACAGGAAGGAGGATTTGCCCCTTTGAAAATCTAAGGGAAGGCTGCAGAATGAGCTTGTTCTGGATGCTGGAACCACTACTGCTGCTGGCTCCTGGCAGACCCAGACCCCCTCACCTCCATCTTGTCTCTCCCAGGGAGGCAAAGGAGCTCTGCCATCGCAGGGAGGTGGCATGGCTGTGCTGAAAGCACAGCTTGTTGCAGAGACAGACGGTGTCATGAGTGACTTCCTCAAAACTGGATGTACAATACACACCCCAAAAAGTATTAGGAAAAAGCAGTTTGAAGACAAAAACTTTAAGAACCTTCTGGGTTTAACAGTATCTTTTAAAATCAAATATACTTCACGAGCATAAATCTGCTAACAAAACCAAATTTTTTTCCACAGCACCTCTGTGCCCACTGAAGGAATACCCTGTTCTGGAAATGAGATGTCATAAAATATTCTAAATTGTCCAAGCTTACTACTGAGGGGCTTAGGCAAGAATAACTCCAAATTAAAACATGGATATTGAAAATGCATGGTCTTGAGAAAGAAATCTTAAGATTTAGCATTTTAATTTATCATTTTTAAATCTTACTCAAAAGACAACTCAACTAAAATTTTTCTGACTGCCCATCAATATGTTATACTGATACTTGCATTTACAGAAGCCTTTCTGTTGATTTGACCTTGTTACGTATTTTCATTTTGAAAGCATCAATACTGTCAGTATCAGTACTGGTCTTTTTTTCAAAAGTAAACATTCAAACCTTGTTTTTCTGACAGAATGACAAATGCAAGGCTTGATTTAAACTTGATGACAAGCAAGAAGGAAAATATTTCAAGTCACCAGGATAATTAGTTGAAAAAGGAAAAATGCAATAAAAAGTTGCACTAACAGATGCTACAGGAAAAAAAATATTAAAGCAGAATAATCTGAAGAATGTTGGAAACCATTTTTAAACACGGTGGAAATAAATCCCTAAATCAATTAATTGACAAAAAGCAACATAAATGACTGTAGACCCATTTTTTCCAAAAAGACCGTTTTCCAAAGTTCCCCCCCCCTTTAGAATTTTCCAAAGAGCAGCTAATAAAAACCAGCAGCTAATAAAAACACGTTGCCACAAACTAGTACAAAGGGGCTACAGTCCTCAATTAAATACAAGTGGTAACAACTTTACCTAAACTTTGCACAGCATGAAAATCTAGAGAAGGCAGAGAAGAGGAGAAAGAAGCCAGTTAGGTGGCTTCTAGAAATTCCAAGTAGCCCTGCTCTACTGAAAAGCAAGATGGCAGAGAGAGGAAGAAAGTAATACAGGCATGCAAAGAAAGGAATGACGACACAAGCCATTATCAGCACTTCATTACTGATAACTTCTTTTGGTATTATGTATTTATGAAAAATACTTAGTGCCACCTTAGTCATAGATCCTCTATCCTGCTTGTCAATTCTGCCCATCTCTACATTACAGTTTCAGTCTGTAATTTTGAGAATTTATTATGTTATGAATTAATAAATAATAATCCAGACTGGTCTAATTTTTATGTACTTTATATTTTTTGTTTGCATTTTGGGCTTACAACTTATAACAATACTTAAAAATTATTATTAAAAAACCCTTGATTTTAAGACACAAGTGAAAGAAAATGTTAATTAGGCATTTATAAATTAATAACCACTTGTTTGTAAATAATAGAAGCTCATCCAAAGGAGCTGGCAAGATATAATAAAAACAAGGTTTTGGAAATGGTTTTAATAAATAGAGAATTTAGAAGGGTCTTTTCCTCCTGTCTGTTTGTTTTCATGGCATTTTGTATTAGGGAAGCAGCAATTTTAACGGCTTACATTTGAGACCTGATCAGCTTTTGACTCACCCGTGGTTTGCAATCTGTCTCTTCCTACAGTGCTAATCTGGCACAGCCATACAAGTACAAGCCCTGTGCCAAATCCTATGCTGATATATGCCTCCAGCACTCCAGTCCTATCTGACTTCAGTTGGAAATGCTTGGAGTATAAATCTATGAATAATTTCACCCCCTCTTCTAAGCCAAATGATTTTTGATCTGATCTGCATATGGTGCTGGGCAGTTTAGCTTCATTTGCTATCTCAGCAGTGTTATGCTGGTTTACAACAGCCAAGGAGCTGATCCCAAATGTACTATAGCAGTGAAAATATTTCAAGGGAAGTTCTGCCAGAGAAACATGCTCCTCCCCAGATTATGAACCTGGAAACAATGGATTTCATGCTCCCAATCGATACCTTTGTTCCATCAAATACCAGGGAAATCTACCACAAATGTGAAGAAAAAACACCTGCCAAACTCCTTTGCATGTGTTCACATTGCACTAATTGCAGTAATTGGAATTCTCCAGCTCCATTTGTTCACCAGCAGAGCAGGAGAGCACAATACCATATGCACAATGAGAAGAAAACAACTGTGAAGTGATGAGCTAAGACAACATACAGACTGGGAAAAGATGCACTGACATTCCGCTGGATAGACATGGCAGATCAGAAAGGAGATGTCGACCTGGAGTGCTGGGCTCCTTGGAAACCCTGCAGAGCTGTCTACAGACACCAAAACAAACTAGAAAAAGCTTTGAACCTCTGGAAAGGGAAGAGGGAATTAGTATCCAAGATTAGAGGTTTTGCTAGTTAAATCCCCAGCAAAAATATCCTCAGAAAATTTGAAGTTAAGCTCTTATCATATTGCTTTCTTTTAATATATTAACAGATTTGATTTCCTCCATGCCTAAATGACGTAAAAGACTACTTTGGGGTAAAGAGTGAAATATATTAATGCTGTCCAAGATGGGAAAATGTTCAGTTACATTTTGCTTTGTGTGAAAAGCTACTGTAATGACTACTGAAGAACTTTTACGTGTATATTTTAATTAAAGTGAAGCAACAAAACACTGAAGAAAAAATGCTGTAGAATCAATCACAGAGCTTTTAAAAATGGTTTCAAAGAAAAGTTAAAAGCAATATAGAAGGTATTTAATAACAAATTTAGAATAGGTGCTATGACTGATACTTGTTAGAACAAGGGGCTATTGATCATTATGGAGATTTTGTAATCAATTTCAAACTATCAGTGGCAAGATACAGTCTAAATATGGAGTCTTATTTTATTAATTTATATAAATAAATAATTTTCTAGACATCTGTGCATAAAAACAAATACATGCAGAAATTAAAGAAAAATTGCTTGAATTCAGACCTCATCTTTGATAAATTGAACTTGACATGAAGGTTGTCCAAGATTTCATATTTCTCAGAAGAAGCAGATCTGGAAAAACTTGTCATTTCACTTTCCAGTTGAAACCTTTGCTCAAATTCTGCAGAGCTGTTGTCCCATGAATCATCATCTGTGGTAAAATCTGGATTATGAAGAGCCATACACTGCAACCTGTCACACATTTTCAGTAAACATATAAAACAAAACAGTGTTTTATTTCAACACGTAGTAGATGCAACTGACCTTGCAGATCCTTATGTCCACTCAGATATTTATGGAAAATTTCATAGAAAGAGACTTATTCAGTACAGACCAAGCTCCCCTTGGTGACACAGCTAGGTAGACTGGGGAGCAAGAACAAAGACTCCATGACGTTCAGGTGAACCCGAGAGCACCAGTTCTCTGATACACCAGGCAGATGTACTTCAGGATTTGGTGTGTAAGCTCCATCATCAGGACCTTCCCTATGGTTCTGCTGTGTCATTCAGTGCCCTTTATGTAACAGCCCATGAAGAAAATAAGAGCACAGAACCTGCAGCTGTCTATGCTTAGGGCTCTCTAATCACCCTGATCTCACACCTTACATCCTTCCCTACCCTTTTTTCTGCCCCTTCTCTGCTACCAAGGTCCTCCAGAGTAATTTTGTGCTCACAGCCCCAGCTATTCACTTTATTTCCCAACAGATTTGGTGTTAGGATATAAGAAAGAACCACATGCAATTAAATAGAAAGGAACTTAGGAAAAAAAATATTTTGAGAAAAATGAAAGTAACTCACCCATTTTCCTCTGAGGAAACCTTCAGTAGTGGTGTCTTCTCTGTAAAAACAGAAGGTTTTGACCTCAAGCTGAATAATTTTGAAAAATTGAAGTGATATCTTCAGAGGGAGAAAAAAAACAGAATAGTAAGTCTGCAGTAAAATTATTCTCTACAGATCTACAGAATATTTTTCTAGAAGTCCATCTAATTAGTTAAATACTCTTTAAGAATTGTGTTGACCTAAATTAGGGCTTTCATTCATTAACTTTGAACTAGTCATGGTAGCTACTTCCTTATACTCACAGGGGACTCATTCACATAAGATTACACTAGCACACTTCATAAAATACAAGATAACAGAAGAATTTATTTCCCATTAATGTTATTTGAGACATGGATCACCTTCTACAAATCCACTAATCTCTACAGTACCATTGCTACTCTTGGTATTGGAGAAGAAAATCTGAATACAAGTACTTCATTTCTGCAGCACAATTCCTTCCAAATAGTTTGTCAAGTCTTGGTCCTGGTGTTGCAGATAACTAAACAGACCGTAAGCTGCTTCTTGCCATATTGCAGCTTGGCATTGTGAAGGAGCTTTTTGCTGAATTATAAATCCTCAAACTTAAGAAGCAGTTGACGACAATCAATCACAATCACAGAGGTCTGTCTTTGGGGCAGGCTCCTGGGAGAGACTAAATAATTGAGCCATTTTAGAACATTTTCCCATGACCAGGCTCTTTCAGAGACATTACCGATCAAAGTCAACATTAGTCAAGTACACTCAGATTTATTTCATTCAAAACCGTAGCCCCCCACCACCAGAAATTCTTGAAGAAATATGCTAGACAGACAGCCAAAATGCAGATCTCAATACACCCAGAGGAAACCCACTTAGAGGAAACCCAAAATTTCTTCTACTATTGCTGGACTGTGAGGGGAAAGAAATGATAAAACCACAGACTCCTAAACAAATACACAACAGTGACTGGTCATTCAATCTTCTAAATACAAGGACAGCTCAAAAATAAGGATCTGAGTATTTGACTTTGTAACACAATGGAAGACAGTGAAGTTTCTTGCAATTTGTAGAGCTGTGTCTGAACTTTGACTTTGTAAAATTAAAACCTCCAGGTACTGCTTCGGCTTGTTTGTTCAGTAGTGTTTTCAGTCAGAAGATGTGCTTAGGTGCAGAGCAATTGGATATGGTTATTTCAATCATGAGTGGCCACAATGCTCATTCAAACTCTGGTGTAAGCCACTTATTTTCAGTCTCAACTGAAGAAAGTGAATGAGTTAGAGAGATATCATTACCCAGTAGCTCAGGTCAAATGTTGGGCAGTTTACAACTCAGGTGCTACTGGCACTTCGTCTGTGAAGAGATGATTGCAGACTTCGTAGCTATCAAAGTGCTTCCTTTTTTAAGCAGAAAATCATTCACATGAAAAAAAGTCTAAGTGGAAAAACTGGTATTTTGAAATAAGTGCTCTTCTAATCTCATCACAGCTTTCAATGTAAAAGGCTACCTAATGGAACCCATAGGCATAGCAAGAACACCACCAGGACTTTAAATGTGTACTTACCAAGCATTGCTGATACACTCCTGGCTAATCCCAGCATCCTACTATACCCAAAGTCTGCATCCTAAGGGGGCAATTTTAATAACAATTCTGATGTGTGCGTTCAGAAATTTGACTCATGAAAAGACCACTTAGCTGTTTCTACTTTTAAACACAATGTCACTTGTTCCACAGGAAAAAAAAGGCTTCAAAATATATATATGTGCTGTTCTGATCTTTCCTTACCTTGTGCACTCTTAACCTTTCTGCACTTCCTTTTGTTTTTTCTTCCCCTAATGTGCAAATTCTGAGACTAGTAACCAGACAGTTTCTATAAAAACTTCAATTTTATTGTCATTGTTAGGGGTTGACACCAACATTGCTTTATGCTACACAGGCATATGTATATCCACTGACAATCCACACCTCAGCAGCTCTTCACCACTACTGTGAATAACAAGTTTGCAAAAGGTGCTGAAGGGCAAGGCAACCACAGGAATGGCAGCAAGAAAGGAAGTATAAAGGTCAGGTGGAAGGTGGCTTAAGTGACAGAACCTGAGCTGAAGAATCCAGAATACTAATTAAAGACATCTTCACTTAGACATCACCTTCACTTTCTTCTTACACTTTGTTATCCCCACTTTCTGGTATAGGTCCTGTCACTTTCAAATGGAACTGTGGAGCTGAACAGATGGCCAAGAATGACGAAGACAGTAAAAATGGAAAAGGTCTTCAGATAAAGTAAAAACAATTAGTACATGACAACAACAATTTGCAGATAATAAAAACACAAGGACAAGAATAAGCAGCAGGAAACAGCCAGGCTTGACAAAACAAAAATAATTAGAGAAAAAGCAGAAGAGCCTCAACTCCCCCGTGATGTGATTATTCTAATTAGAGAATGAGAGTAATATAAACAATAAAGCTAATTAGGGCATAAAGGAATCTTGAAGGCTGAAAGCTCCAGAAAGAAAAGTTGTAAAAACATCATTAAAAAAATAGCATGGATTTAAACAAAAAATCATTAAAAACAAAAGTCATCCTTGAATAGAGAGGCTAGTGCACACCCCTCTGTGCCCCTCATACTTCTGCAGAAATGCTGGAGGTGCAATTTGATCAACCACTTAATCCAAAGATAAAAGGTCATCTGCAACCGAAACCTAGGAAGGCCCAAAGACCCCCTGCTGGTAGAGGAAGACATCTGCAGTGCTCAAAAACCCTATTAGCATATTCTTGGTACTCCTCAACCCTGCAAGTAGCTGGTAATTGGGACACTGTGTAGGCAGGAAACAAATCAAAATGTAACACCTGTTTCGAAACCTGGGGTCAAGTCGTACTTCAAATGTTTCTTCCTGATCAAATAGCTAGAAACTTCAGTTATATCCACATGCTGGAATGGAGCGCAATCTACCTTACTAAGCAATTCAGCAACATTACCAACAGGCGAATCACCAGGTCAGCTCATTAACCCATTGTGGGTAGGCCTGTTCCCAAAATGAGAAGAACACTCTAGATTTGTACTCTGTGCAGGCAAGGATCTGGTGAGCTGGACACCACTAGTGTTCACAGTTCTTCTCCCACAGCTCAGATTCAAAAATCATTAGCATTTTCTACATTAAATATGAAAATCATAGAATAGTTTGAGTTGGTCAAACTGGCCCTCTGGAGAGGTACAGTGAGAGTAGGAGGTGAAAGGAAGAGATGTGGGAGACTCCAGTTGCTCCCACTGATAAGTTGATGACTCTTCAGACATTAGTCAGAGATGGTGGCTGACAAGGCCTCTGGTTTTCACCTACAGCACCACTGCTTCCCATCACCTACAGGTGATACCTTCCTGACATCAAGCACCAGACGTGCACTCTGACCACATTTTCAGGCATTTCCTAATGGCGTTTACACCTGCAATTTTAAACAAAAGGAAAGGAGGACTTTGTGATGGGCCCTGATGTTCAGCCATAAGCAACCTTTCAATCCCAAATGCACTACAGCAATGGACACCAAAAGAAATAAACATCCTACAAGAGCCTGAGAAAGCTGAAAAGACCATACTCATCCTAGTTAGGCAACAAACACCTAAAATAATCACTGGATCTGACTGGAACCTATTACTTAGCCTTATATTGAAAAGATTAATCATGGTACACAATGTATTGCTTTCATTCCTTATAATAAAAAAGGATACAATTTAAATATCAGCTAGTATAATGTTTCATCTCCCATATTATGCCATGCACACAACTATCAGTTGGTCAGCATTGAAAAAGAGGTGAATATGGAAGCATATATATTATGCAAGAACATCAACAGTTTTTACCATAACTTATTAAAAAATTCACTATATAAAAAATTAAAAGCAGAATCTCTTCAGAGGAAGAGTTAGCATGCTTCCCTGAACTAGTTATTTAATTCTAAATTAGTAACTAAAACCGTTATAAGCATGAGGTTGCCTCTTAAACAAAAGCTCAAGAATACTACTGAGCCAAGAGTTTATAACAAATACAACAACTAAGCAAAGTTTCCTAGAAGAGAAGTCCAGAATAAAAATATGAGACAATTAATCATGAAGGAGAGTAGCCACAGCAGCATGAATTTCATTTATCATTACTACATTCTTTTAGAATAAAGTCTAATTTCAGAAGCTTCATCCTCCCTAAATAGAAAACATCCATACAAATCATATGTACTGAATTAATTACTCTTATCATAACTGTAAACAAGAATAATACAGAAATAAATTAAAAAACAGAGGTTAAAAACAAACAAATAAACAAAAAAAAAAAAAAATACAGCCCAAGACCACCAGACTGCCCTTAAAACACCTTCTTCCACCAGACTTGGTATTTGTGAGTTTCTGACTAAGTCCACTCTTTGGGGAACAGTCACATGCTACAAATTGTTCTGACCAACATCAGAACATTCAGCTCTTAAAACTTCACCTTTACTGTGCACTAAGCAACTGTATGCATACATCTCACAACTTAATCATATACATGTGCCCACACAGAGACACAACCCTCCGTGATGATTTCTCCTCAGAGGCAGCACACTATGGGGAAATTATGACTACCCACCACAAATCAAGTATGGCCAGCTGATATACTCAGAGTAAAGGGAAGGATCAAAGACTCCAGAGATCACGTCTCTAAACCATTTCCAGAAATCTCCTGATGACTGCTTTACGTACCTTCACCAAATCAGCAAATAACCTCCAGACCCTTTAAACACATGCACCATTAAGATGTCAGAAAAAAATGAACAATGAAAACATTATTTAATACAATTTAATATTTAAATTTAATATTTACTCATTTTCTATTTGACTTTTCTAATTTTCTATGAGACAGAACTGTACAGGATCCTGCAGAGGGATTCTGAAGGGCTGGCACCACCTCATAGCACAACACTGAGAGGTACAGCCAGCTGGCAGGTCTCGTTTTGAAAGACATTGAGGTGCTGGACTGTGTCCAAACAGTAAATAAGGTGGTGAAAGGTCTGGAGCACCAGTCTTATGAAGAGTGGCTGAGAGAATTGGAGATATTTAGTCTGAAGAAAAGGAGAAGGAAAGGTCAGGGAAGACCTTTTCTCTCCCTGCCTGAAGGGTGGTTGTAGTGAGGTGAGTGTCCGTCTCTTCTCCCGAGAAACAACTGACAGGACATGAGGGAATGGCCTCAAGTTGTTTCAGGGACAGTCCAGATTGGCTATCTGGAAATAGGTTTTTCAAAGAAAGGGTTGTCAAGCACTGGAACTGACGGCTCAGAGAAGTGCTGAGGTACCAGCAGGTAACTCAGGTATTCAAAAGATGTGTAGATGTGGCACTAAAGGCCAGGGTTTAGTGGTATACTTGGCAGCGCTGGGAAAAGATTATCAAGTTGGACTTGATAATCTTAAAGGTCTTTTTCACCCTGAATTATTCTATTATTCCAAATTGAGAAACACATTGAGAAACCAAGACGCAGGCATTTCAAGAACATGCTTAAGAAATGTGTAGAGAAATGTGTGCTGAGCTTATCCTAGACGGAAATGGTTCCTTAGATAGGGTACACACAATGTGCTTGCTTCACTCATTTCTGCTGTATTTGGAAAGTGAACATGTTCTGCAAGGGCAATTTGAAGTTCAAAAATAGCCTGGAAAATAGACTGCTTCCTGTGGTTCCTGTTTTAAATTCAAATTGGGCTTTGTAGGGTTATTGTGCTTCTCTGAAAAAAAAAAAAAAACAACTGGATATCTCCACAATTTAGTAATTTTTATCTCAAGAGCCTTTCCCTGCCTCTGTGAGGAAAGGTCTCCATCAAGCAGACTTTCAGGGGTAGTAAACAGACCAGAGCCTCACTCTAGTGGGTGAAGATAAAAGAAAGGAATTAACACTTAAGCTGCCATGAAGGATTTTTGACTACCTCAGAGGGACTGCTCTCCACACATTTTCTGCTCCCATGTCATGGTGTCATGAAGTCCATCTGCCCTGTGGGATGAAGCCAGGAGCAGGTAGAGGCCATGGATCTGGCAGGGCCATGATCTTCCCAACCAGAGCCTGTCCCACAGCACTCAATAAGGAAGCAGGGACAGGGTGAGGATGGGGACACAGGTCAACCCTGATTTCATGAGCATCCAGCAGGACCGCAGTGATACAGCAGGTCTAAAACCCTACCACTTGAAGGAGTGAAAAGTTGCACTGAAAAGTGCATCTGCTGTTTCCTCTTTTAAATTTTCTGCTTCAGCAAAGAAAATTAGAAAGCTACAGGAGACCACATGGAAAACTGCAGACAGTCTGAAGGAGAAAATAAATTTCAGGAGCAGATGCTGCCAAAAGTGTTTAGCTGTTACTGACTGCCAGTGAGCTGCAGATTTGGAAGAGGCATCAGAAACCAGTATGGGTAGTGGTTCAAATTCCAAACCCCCAGTTTCCCTATGGATTACACTGACAACCTGTCAAGAGGTATGACCTCCAAATGCTGCAGGGTATGCTGAAAAATGAGTCTGCAATAGGGAAGCAATTTATTAAGAACTCTTAAAGCATGACTGCACTTGTGACCCCTTAGTATATTCTGTAGGTTTAGTTTTTAAGTAGCATCATTTTGCCTTGGCATTCACAATGGGCTTTTAGCTTAACCAGCTCTGCTGCTAACTGAATTTATGACAAATAAAGGGGGAATCACACCTTTTTTCTACACCACAAGGGAATTTGAAAAATCTCAAACATTGAGAAAGTGGTCACAACTTAATTCTTTACCTTTATATCTGACTAGACTCTCTTAAAGATGCAGTGTAGGGCACTTGGATGATGGAAATATGAACGAAGAGTAGGTCTGAGATACAACTAGATGATGTAACCATGTCTACAGAAGGTTGTTATTTGTCAAGCAGTTATTTGAAGTGATAGAATGCTGTAGTCTCAAAGGCTTGGAGGAACATATGTTAAAGCATGAAGACTTACTTAGAGAGCAGCTGAATTCAAGAATTATGCAAGAAAAGGAAGCAGTATTAAAACAAGATTACTGGCCACTTCCCAGATGAAGGAACACCTACATACACAATAGTGAGGCAGGACTATTTTGATACAATTTTCCTTAATCCAAGTGATGCACTGACAAGCCATGACATGCATTGATTCTTCTGGCCTTTCATATATCCTTATGCCACACATCCCAGTTTTGGAGACTGATAAGAGTAATTATCTAGCTATACTTAGAGATCAAGTAATGAAAAAGTTTGGGGTTTTTTCCTTTTTTAAAGCATTTCTTTGAAAATTGTTATTCCATATGTTTCTGTCCCAGAATTTGAATATGAGATTATTTATAACCATAACTTTCAGATAAAATTGATTTTGTCACCAAAAAAAGTGTCTCCACTCCTTAGAGTTAAAAAAAAGAAATAAAAAAGCCAGACATCTACCAAAAAAGCACTTATTAACAACATGAGAAAATGTGGCTGATTTCTGAGCCTGGAGAGGTGTTACAGAGGCAGGCCACCACACGGCTTAAAAAATATCAAATGATCATCAAATTAAGCATTGTTTCAAAAAACCCACATGATGGATCCAAAGTACTGTAAGCTTGCGGGGACTAGTATTTTGTCCTTTGGTCACAAAATGAAACACGGCAAGTTCAAGTATACTCATGTCTGTTAAATAGTCAGGTATTGCAATAAAACTAGGACAATTTATGTACCGTTATGTAGATTCTTATCTCAGTAGACTGGACCCAGCAAAAATGCTAAAATTTGCTTCAAAGCTAGAGCATGAGACCGAGGGGACAAAGGAGAAATGGCAGTAAAATTTGCAGATAAATACTTTCTAGTGGGAGATATAGCCATCATGTTTTGAAATAACACTGTTAAGTTGGTAAAATAATGGATTTTTTTTTTCACTTGGAAGTCCTTCCATTATATTTACTTTTTTAAATTATTTTAATTACAGTGGAGGTACTAAGAATTTCTTTTCAGGTTCTGGCTGAGCTTAAGACACTGAGGTTATTCATATAAGCTTTGCCATCTGAAAGTCTGGATCATCACAGCCACTAGCAAGAGAGAGATCTCTTTAAATCATTTTCATCCTCCACATCTCCCATGTTGTGTATACGAGGAACCTGGGGAATTAACTCTGAGATTAACAAAAAGACTTTTTCATTGAATAATATACAAGCCTTCTACAAATAATGCCTGTGTTACAGTGTAATAAAAAGTACTTTTTAATGTACATTTTTTTTGCTCTTAGATCAAATCTCTTTTATATTTGGAAGAGTTTTCATTAAAAAAGTTTAGTGTTGATTAAGTACAAAAAAAAAAAAAAATCAACAAGTCCTTCCAAACACAACTTCCGTATAACTTCCAAAAGAGTGTAATTCCATACCACTGGTCATTTTCATTCCACCTTGAGTTATACCACAGCCAAAAACTTTTAAAACATTGAAAATCTCAGAGAAGCAAATTAAAAAATCCAAACAGAATAAAAAAGGCAGCTCATAACAATAAAATATTTTCTCTTATATTTGGATAATATTCAGTGAAACCATTCAAGAGTAAATGCAGGGAGACGCACCTATCTCAGGAAGATGGTGCTCTTCCCTGCAATAGCTGTTCACTTAGATCACTGTTACATATTAACATACACTGTTTGCAAGCCTCAGGAAATTTATTCCATAGCCCTGTGTTCTGGTTTCCTACCAGACATCTTTTTCTGCCTTAAAAGGCCTTAGGGATCCAGATCCTCATGGCTACAATGTCAGAGAAGGAGCTTCTAATCTGTATGAACAAGCAGCTTTGAAACACAGACTTTTTGATTCATTGCTGACCAAGGGGAGACAAATTTAAAATACAAGATCAGAGTCCATAAAAACATTCAACTGAAATTCTCAAAGTGAAAAGAAGGGGAAGGGGAAGAAAAATGACCACCAAAGAAATCAACCCATACAACAAGGATTATCAATACCACATTCCAAAGAAACTCTGAGAATTTGATAGTTTCATGCAGAGTAGCATGCAAATTATATTTGGCAAGTCCTCCCTAAAGTGGGGTAACTGACCACAGGGGGGGAAAAAAGCTTCCCTTGCTTAATAGTAATTTCAGCCTCCCTTCCTCCTGGTTTAAACTCTAATCCTTTTCCAGGTCAGAACATGCTGCTGTGCACTGAAAAACCAAAAACCAGAATCACACCTCACAGGATTCAGAAGGAAATTCCTCTTCCTACACAGCAGATGCCTTTGTTCCAGCAATATAGTTCAACTCTACATCATATTTCTTAATACACTTTTTCCCACTCTGTCACAGAGATGCCAGACTCTTTTCTCTCTGACACTGCATTCCCTTCAACTCTATACAGAATAGAGTAACTTTGGTTACTTCATAGCCTCACAGAGGTGACTTCCTTTCATGTTCTTCCTGAAATATCATATTCTTCATGAGATATGCCATAATATTTGTTATGTATGTTTAAAAAATTAGCACCATCCCAAAGCTAAATAAATCCTTAATACTGATCCTCAAAAAAATAAATAGGACAATAACTCTTGACATACACATGAAAATTTCTGGCTACATGGAAATGAGGTTGCAGAAATAAAACTTCATTCTGCTCCCAAAGAAAAAGAAAATAGAAAAGGGAAAGTGTCAGTGTCCCTGACTTAAAAAGAGAATTCTTCATCAAGGGATTATCTGCAGAAAAGGGGCAAGCCCATGCTGACAGGGCTGCCCTATGTTAACAGCCTCTGTACCAGCAGTGGAGCAGAGCTGATACAGACAGTTAAAGACAGAAGAAATTTTATAGGTGTTTTGATTCCTCAAGCAGATACAGTGCCTGAATAATCTACTAATTTTCAACCAAAAACACTTGTTAGCATTCTTGAAACAATGAACTGAAACCACTATTTAAATGTTAAAAAAAGCAGTTCTTGTCATTTGCCATATGTTGAACCAGACAGTTATGCAGCTATTTGATTATCAACTCAAATGGATCAAACAGGTTTAGTGCTCTTCAACCAACAGCACCTCCAAATAAGAAAAGCTTGAAATGTAAGAAAAAGTGTTAACAATACAACTCTTGCATGTATTTCTTCAATAAAACAACTCCAGAAATCATTGTCAACAGTCACTGCATCAGCAACTCTCTTTTTAATATCATCTGCACAGGCACTTTGCAAAAAGAAATTATGTATACAGTGTGATATAGCAGGAAAACTGAAGGATATTCTGACAAAATGGAAATGCAAAGGAGCCAAGTAAGTGGATAGTCTTGGCAGCAGAGCAATAAATAAAGTAACAAAAACAATAAGCAGCAAACAAACAAACACACTAAAGTGCCCGCTATCAGACATTGTTACTAAAAGTTAATGGGGAGGTAGCCCTTCTGCACCTCAGGAAACAACACAGAGTAATGGTTATTCCACTACACAAAAATAACAGTTTAGAGCGTAAATGATGTAATCATTTGAGTCATGGCACTTCGAGAAGTAAGTTATAATTCAAAATAAATATTTTAAAAACAAACAAATAAAAAATGTTTATGAGAAGCAGACGTCCATAGCAGGTTGTCACAGAGAAAATAATCACTTTGTACTATTTTAAGATTATGGAATATCAAAATTAATTAGAATAGTGGAGGAACTGAAGCTACAGTAATTATTTCCTCCAGTAGCATTAGGAAAAAGCATGGGATGAAGAGAAAAAATAACATGACACATGGCAGAGCTAAACAATTTTAACTTAAGACAAACTTAAGGCAAAAGCACATAGACAAATTTTTAAAAGGTCTTTGATTAGAAAATATGAACTCTAGCAATATTTTTCATTCATCACAAGAGGTATGGCTACAGTCTCAGCTCTGAAGTATTATTCTGTTTATATACTAATTTTTTTATCAATAACCACATGCTGTAACCACAATAGGACAAAGTATGCTCCTACTTGCAACTTTATTATTAATGAAGGTTAAATGTGATACACACCATGACACACTGAAGACCTCATTCCTGAAGAGATACAGACACAGCACAGGTAGGATCCAGATAATTAATTTTGCATCCAAGTAAACAAATTCCATTACATATAAGGAAGCCAGTGTCAATACTAAATTTAGATGATCTCAAATTATTATACCTATGATCTAAATCTTTTCAGGTTCATATAGAGTTTAGGAAGTATGAAGAGCCAGAATTTTCTGTTCTCCAACTTATCTGCTTGAGCCTAAAGCATTTTCGGGTGGCATATCAAGAAAATTAAATTATCAGTCACACTCCAAGTTGTAAATAGATTGGTACTTTTGTTAACTGCTTTTGATGTAGAGTTCTTGTGTTCTGCCTCACAAACATCAGATTTCCAGCTGAAGGAAAGCATGACAAGTCAAACATCAGTGTAGCTGTATCAGCTTTGTCCACAGAAAAATAGATTCAAAACTGTGACTAGTACAATTCCCATACGTACAAATCCTTATGACAATCATTCTCTTCTGCCAAGGACAGTCTGTCTTCTGTCAAAATAGGCAAGTTGGAATATTTCAACCTATGTAATCCTCTTCAATACTCCCATTTGACCAGGAAAAGGTTTGTAAGGAGTGCTGGTTGACATTTTATTTATGGTTAAAAACAACAGTTTTCCAAATACTGATGTTCAAAATTTTTACTCTGAAACATGACTACTTCTTACAGTTCTGATTTGGCTTATTTTTAGGCACATACTTCAGTATGCCAAGTAAATGTGACCCAAAAATAATATCTAAAATACACAAATGTCATTGCACCACTTTGTAGACCTTTTTTTTTTTTTCATTGGCCCGTACTGAAAAGCACTGGGAGGCCTAACATGTAGTACACAGAGCAAACTGGAAAAGGAGATATATACTGCCAACAGATGCAACAAAACCCCACATATTTATATAATATTACAACATAGCCGTTTTCTTTTAGCTTATATGATTAAAGACATATCAGAGAAAACAGAAGGGTGTTCCTTGTTACCCTCATTATTTTTCCTTTCAGCAGACAGATTCACTAAATTCAGGTTCATCCTTTTCACTGTAAGAAGTTTACATGTTGAACCAGCTGTCAATAGACTCCTAAAGAGGATTGCAGGTCACATGTCTTTGACACGGTTGAGGAGGTAGAGTTGCTCCTATCACTTCTAGGAAGATTAGAAACAAAAGACTATTTGAAACCGCTTTTACTTTTTTATTTTCTTGGCAGCAGTGAAAATAAATTGCATAAGACCACAAGAGTGGGAGGAAAAGTCACTGCAAAATATTTACTTACCCTACTCAGGATTAGACTTCTTACAGTAAATTCCTCAAAAGAATAGTGTTTCCTCCTCAAATATCAAGTGCAAAGCCCTGCCAGACATATGAGTTCAATGTAACTGCCAGTGTGGCCATCTGAGGGACAGGCTTTCAAACTCCCCCACTGCCAGAGCTCCACTTCAGGCAAGGGAGTCCTTACAGAAATTCTGCCCTAGTATACCAGGGAGCAAATGGCAGATGGACTGTGTTTACTGTCCTTACTGACTACTACAGAGAAGACAGTCGCTCTGGAAGTGAGAGCAAAGCCTTCAGCCTTTCACAGCTGTTTCTGAATGATACTGGTTCACACAGTACTGACTCAGTAGCTTCTGCTCTGCTTTTTAAAACCGAGTGGCTGTAGCTGCCAATCTGTTTTATATTTCACCCTGTCCAAAAGAAATAACATAAAAATATGCAAAGAAAAAAAAATAAAAAGAGAAGAACAAACACAAGTGCATTACTTCTGAACCCATCCAGTTCTCACAGCCCTGGCTCCAGCTCAAGGTGCTGTCCTTGACGTAGCTCTGACCTGCTATGGGTAGAGCTCTGTGTGGTCTCCGAGTGCTGCTGGTCCATTAGCACAATTATTGCAGGTTGCCCCTGCAGCCCCATTAGTCCCTATCAAGCAGAGAATTGCTTGCTTTGTCACTGTCTGTAAGCATTTTGGTGACTCATTTATCAGCTTTTGCTGTATTTCAGAGAGTAAATCACTTGAGCTCCTAATGTATAGCAGGTTTTCTAAAAAGCCATATGATTTTCCAGACTACAGACTGTGACCCTTTTTTTTTTTTAACTTGACTGGCTAATTTCTCCCATCTACATTAATCTATTTTTCCATCAACTACATTCAATTTAACATGAACTTCAGTTCTTTACTATATGACCATTGCTATTCAGAGAATTTTTGCTGCAGCTGAGGAATGATTTCCAGTGCTTTTAACACAAAAGGACAAAACACTCTGATGTTAATTAATTCTAATGAAAGAGACATTTGAAGTTTACAGCAGGCTGAAAGATTCCTATCACCAGCAGAACCATGCTCTAAAAAATCTGATCCTAACAGCAAGCTATGAAAGGAAAAAAGGAAGGAAATATTTATTCTGTACCCTCATGTGGGGTGAGATTGTTTTATTTTATGAGGAATCATAGCCTGGATCTTGTTAACACGTCTTGCTTTTGTTTCAAAGACCAAGCTGTAAGTAATTACAAGTGCAAGATATTCAGGGTAAGCTAGTAATGCTGCTAACTTGACTGTCTGGCTTCAGGGTTTGTGACTGACAAGTTCATGTTCTTGTTAACTGCAGCTTTGTGTGAGGTTGAGATTTTATATATATAGATAGATATCTACATAGTTCTATATTTAGGGACCGGTTGCCTCAGAGTCTAGCTTATAACCACAGCATTAACTTGCTTTTACCTAATTCAATCCATAGCTCAGTATACCCTGTTCACACTCTGTATTTCACCTTCATCCACTGTCCCTTTGTAGCTACATGGAAGAGACTCCATTCATCTTTTCCACTACTCCTGCTGCCTCTGCATTTTATTGATATCTGTCCACATAGATGCTACTCCTTCCACTTCAGTCTCAAAGTCCTCTCTCCTCCTCTGGCAGCAGCTCCCCAGCAGTTTGGGCAGAGGATGTGAGAAGTTTTTTGGTCAAATGAGCTAAGCTAACCAAGCTCTTACCTCATCACCCTGGCTATTAGACTAAAGACAGCAAACCCTTCTTCTCCTCTCCCTTCAGTCCCTTATATTTTCAACTAAACAGTCGTTGGAAAGAAGAATCAAGAGTATATAAATAAAACAACACTGATTATCAAGAAATTTTCTTATAAAACAGAATACCTGATTAATAGTTGCTGTTTTAATTGATGATCATTATATATTTTAAAAATTACATTGAAAGAAAAAAGATTGTCTTGGAGTCTGGCATATGGACCCCTGCACTTACCAAGAACTGGGAGATATGTGTTTAATACTACTCAGAGTAAAGCAGAAATAGTGTATCCATTTCTAACCAAACAACTACATAAAGTGACTTCTACTAGCATTACTTCTTTTTTGATTAGACCATGAAATCAAGATACTTTTTTCCTCTCCCTCTGTCCTCTGCAAAGCTCATAGGCTCCTGCTCCACCTCAGGCTCATTGAGGTCCACACCTTAAATTTCAATGGCCCAAATTTACTGTCAAATATTAGATTTCTCTTCATTATTCCCTTTCTCAACTAGTTTGGCTTCACTTTCAGGTCATATCTTGTTCTACTCTCCAGCTAGAGACATGGAAAAGTTGCCATGTTATTGTGCAGACCATTAACCTTCCAAAACCTGCGCTGCAGTAGCTGCCTATATGCATGTCCACCTGATGCAGTACTCTATGTAAGGAACGTGGATTTCCTATGCTTTCATTTCCTTCTTCCTCATCACTGTCCATGAAAACTCAGTTATTCTTGCTCACATAAACCTTATGCACACCTTCATAGCAGAAAAACTGGGACAAAACTGAAATCTTATTAGTTAGTATAACTTGTCCAGCTGCTAATGAAGTTATGATTTCTGTAGATCGTTCAGTCTGTCAGAGCTGCCACCTGTACACATGCACATCAGCCAGGAGCAAAGCACACAGATCAATTTTTCAATGAAAAACTTCACAAAGAGGTGCTGAGTGTCTGAGTTATTTGCTTCATCATAGATGGCCAGCTACTCCTCATGTCAGCTGTTTAAGCTCCAAGCATACCCTCCTGCCCAACTGTGTCTGGCACTTCGCAACACATTTCTTTTCGAAGCCTGACTTGTTGGCTTTACCCTTCAATGTAAAAAAATAAAAAATCTTACATTAAAAACCTTTCCTTGTTTAAACAATTTTGTGTGAGAAAAGTGCTGTCCAGTCCCATCTTGTATATGACTGGCATCTTTCCACAACTGGCCGAAGAGGTCTCACAAAGACAAATCCCACATTACCATATTATTAACTATTAGGAAAAGAGCAGCCTCTTGCAAAATTCAACAGCTTTGTGGAATGTCACAGGCACTCAAATGAAACATTTGGCTTTTGGAGGTTAGCGCACACTACAAATTCTTCACCGAGTGCTAAGCTCAGTGTTTAGCCTGACAGTTGGGAAAGTGTGAAGCAGTTAATTAGTACCCCCAAATTCTTTCAACAGAGCACTCAGAAACAAAAATTAATAATGGTGAGTTCACATTTACAGAATGTTCTGTCAGAGCAAAAAGCATTTGAGTGGCTACATGGGAGCACTGATTTTAGTCTGTCAGTGGCAGAATAGAAATTGTAGTGTATGACCAATCTGAGATAATGTGAATAATTGTAAGAAATTAGCACTGAGATGATGAATAATACAAAGCAACGGAAAATTAAGCAACTTTGAACACAGAGAAACTTATAAAGAGTGAAGGCTCTTAATGTTTCATTAACAGCAGAAACTATCAAAATTAGTGTTTTGCTGAACACACCTCTTTTGCCCAAATGAAGTCAAACACTCTAAGTTACGTTATACAACTAGGTTTCAGTCTTCCTTCTGTTACCATGGCAAGATACCTTTTTCCCAGGAAATGCAGAACAGAAAATTAAAATGGGGCAGCAGAACTCCACAATAACTTATTTATTTGCCTTTTGTGCATAACATGGTCTTTCACTTATACTTTCTACCATTCAACCTAAAGTTTTGCTAGAGATTCTTATCGCTTCTTTTGAGATTTTCAGGCTTTGAATGGTATTTTATGATATTGTAGCGACAATAGCAGGGAGCTTTAAGCTAAGAGAATCTCAGCAGTTCCATGCCCCTACACAGTTTGCTCATGGTAAGCCGTGTTGCAGCCACATGCCTCCACAAAAGCAATAAATGTTTGAGAGGGTCTATTTAAAACCAAATGAACCAAACTGAATCAATTACCAAAGTCAGACTTTAAAACTTCTTCCACATTATTTGTTTACTGCAGTGTCATAGGATTTAAAGATCCATACGGGGAATCAAAATATAGAAACATTCATTGTGGATAAAAAAAATGAGAAGGCAGCCAGAAATGCCATAATTGAGACAGCAAGCAAGATAACCATCACTTGGGTATGATGAAGGTGGCAGTTTGCTGTCAAGTCAGCTATCCATCCTGGATTCTTCTCTAATGTTTGTGTGATTGGCATTAAAAATCAGAACGGTTCCTACACAAACAGGCAATTATGATGTGGAAATGATGTTTTGTCTGTTTGACTATTAAAGAGATGAACTCATTTTTTTTCAAAAAACCAAAGATCAAATCTGGCCTTAGAATCACAAAAAAGAAAAAGTGGTTTTATTGTTTTTGAGGGTTTTTTTTTTCCTTGTCTTTTAAAGTGTCACATAAATTAAAGAAGCTTTTAAATTGTCACATAAATTTTACTTATTTAGACAGCAACCATATCTTCTTGACATCCAATTCTAAATCTCATAAACGTCTTTTAAAAGTAGCAATACATCAACATAATTAAAAATCAAAATTGAGATTTATAATCCCTTATGGCTAAAAGCATAACTTCACTCTCCTATTGACTTCTCACTATACAATACCTTCTCCTCTTCCAGTTTCTCCAGCTAACAGGAAAAAAAATTGCAATCTTCCTGCTGTTTTGCTACAAACCAAGGGTTCAATAGACACTTTTTACTCACTGACCTTCTCATTGCAAGCCAATCTCCCTACTGATCCTTGGGACCAGAGATTCAGGAAGATGTGGATTTGGTTGACTATTCTTACTTTTCATCATGTAAGTGAAACTAAGGGACAGGGGAAATGCTGAAAGAAATAGTTTTGCTTGCTGAAACACATTTTCAAACAGACTAAAAAAAATTTAAGGGTTTTTTTTGTAGGGTTTTTTTTTTTGTTATCCTATAGATGGATCTTGTTAATGACACAAAGAATAGAGAAAAAGTCTAAGGATTATCATATTACATGACCATAAAACTCCAGAGCCGAGTTCATCCGAATAATAACTTCAGTGGAGTAATGTAAAGCAATTGCTTACACGGAATCAAGAATTACTATTTACCTCATTTCTATGGATTACCTTTGACGCTCATGAACTCCTAAAACAAAAATAGCTGACTTCACCCCCTTCCTGTGGATCAAAAAGGAGGATTTCAGATTTGGTTCGTATAAAATCATGCTGTTATGTCCTTCCCATGCAAATAGCACTGATAAGGACGAGACCAAAGGGGTTTTTTGGGGGCCACATTCTACATGTACAGAGACATGATGGAAGGGAGTGTGTCTTTAGAAGTGCCTGTGTCTTTAGAAGTGTCAGTGCTGACCTGAAGAGTGTTGCCGATACTGCCACAAAGCAGTGTGGAATCTTCCTGCAAGGTAAGGAGCTCATGAAGGTAGTTTGAACCAAGGTCCATCAACTGTAAAAGTCACTTTCATGTAACTGTAATGAAAAGGACCCTGGTCAAAGCATTGTTTAAAGTCTGAGGAATTTGAGAGAAATGAAAAAAAAAAAAACACAGACTTCATTGCATGTTTTGGTACTGTAAAAGCTGCATTTCTGAGAGTCCAAAGCACACCACAGTTCAGTGTAAACATACACCTAGGCCAGGTGCATTCCAGCTGAACAGGATGTCACTGGAGATTGTTCATGGTCCACTTCAGAGAGGCATGCCTACATGGCCCACTGCAAGCAGGACTGGAGCAACTATGGTGCTCACAAGAAGGAAGACAGGCTTATTTCAGGGGAAGGACACTCTGGAAATACAGAATCATTGGAGTGACCACAGTGGATGGTCCAGATCTCCTGACACAGAGCCAAAGGAACCTAAGCCAATGGAGTTGGAAGGTACCACTCTTCAACATGGAAAGTAAATGAGAAAGCATTCTGACAGGCAGGCAGCCCAAAAGGTACATTGACCACAAAACACCTGCAGGACTGTGTTGCAATCAAAAGGAAATGCTCAGTCCAAGATAGGGTGGACATCTCTGTCCCAGTGTAAACAGCTCTGCTTAACACAAGAACACTTTCTAAACGGTAATTTTAGAGAACGAGATAAATGCCCTGTTTCATTAAGTAGATTCTTTGGAAAGTCTCGTCTCAGTATACATTTGAAAAATTTAGAGAACCTGTGAATCTTATCCTGAAAGATAGTTCAGCAATTTAAGTAGATGCATTAAGATGTGCCAATTTAGTGAACCACTATATGGAAAAAAAAAAGAAGATTAGTCTCTTCTTTTAATCATCAGTAGTTTTCTTTGCAAGCAAAATAACTTACATCGTTTTTACAAAGCTAATTCTCATTCCAATGAAACTAATCAAACAACTTGTGACTCTAAAAGTTTATCCAGGTTTTTGTCTTCATTCTGTTGGGTAGTTCCAACAATTTAAGGGAAATTACTCATATAGAATGGTCATACAGGTCACATCAGTATTTTAACTGCACCTGATGTATATTGGTTAAAATACATGCTAAGGAGAGACTGATAAGTTTAATCTTCATGCTAAAAAAAGAAAAAAAATCAATATTGGAAGAGCAAGAGGCAAAGATCAACAAGAAGAAATTTCCAGAGATCCTTTTCTGAACACTAATATACTACTATAGAAGATTAAATACGCATTTGTCTGAAAGGTAGCATGGGTATGGCTATTTAATTGTACTTTTGTTCCTAAATCACACACGGTGACTCCAGTTTACTCAACACTAACAGTGTTAACAAAAGACTTGGAATTATTCCCTGCTCTCACAGCAAAGTGGCCCCCCCCATGACCTAGTATTTTTCATCTCTGGCACCTGAGACCAGAGATGACTGCCAGATGGTTCAGAGGTTCACAGAAATTGTGTATCGCCTGTACACAAATTCTTATCGCTCACTGAAAAATAATGGGAAGAAGTTTAGCAGAACGATAAGAGCTCATGCGTAAGAATACAAATTTTGTTCAAGCGCCAGGATAGTAAACAGGAAAGTAAATAGCACTGGAAAACTCAGCTGTAGCAAGATATATATATGAATTCACAAAAGAAACTCTTATCTTCACATGCACTGAGTCCTTCCCTTCTCCCCATCCTCACATATATGTTGTACTTACCACGGTCTTTCAGAATAAGACATTAACCCATCCCTTCACATACTGAACTGAAGAACTCTTACAAGATTTGTTTCTGCCAGTAAAATTCTTAGTCAACATAAAAATCTTCAAATACTAAAAGAAAAAATTCAAAAGGATTTATAGGGCTTTTTTGGTCAAGCTGATAATTTGATTACTTCCTTAATATTTGGAAAGCATAACTATAATGATTTCCAATTCTCACTCTGACAGAAACACTTCCAGATGCACATTAAAGTACTGATTGGGTTTTGCTGTAGATTTCTATGCCACACTTAACAATGTGTGTAAGTAAGGGCACAACAAAACTCATCCAGCTAGCCTGGCTCTTTTGCTCAGGTCAGGGAACTAACCAAAATGCCCAATTTGTGCTTCCTTTCTACCCAAGAGAAGCACATTTCCTCCTAACTGAGATGCAGGGGCATGGGACAGATCTCAGCCCTGCTCACTAAACCAGGGATGTCACCAGGACAGCCAGAACTATGGAGACACCCCCAGGAATGCACCTCCCACATAACACGATTTTCCTGATTTGTAGCCATGCAACAAAGGTCTCCAGCATCGGGTTCCAGATACTGTGCTGGCACTTTACTTCACATCTGCAGTGTAAGCCTTTCTCAATGCAGACACTGCCAGGCAGCACTTCAAGGCCTGTGCTCTGCAGGAGTTTGGATTAGGTGCAGCACTCCTCTCTCACTTTAGGTTCTGTCATGACACCTCTAAAGATCCTCAAAACTACCCCCAAAAAAACTGACAGTTCACCCTGGCTGCCTTCCACTCACTGTGGTTGCTGCTGGTTCAAAGATTTCAAAGTCCACCTGAAATATTTTGGGGTCTATAAATTATTTTTAAGTACTTACAAATAGAATTGTTGATGTTGTATCTGTCACAACAGGAAAGATTAGCATCCCTGCCCAGTAACCTGCACCTTTCCTGATGCAGGAGAGGACACTTCTTGTCCACTTGATGTGTGGTGCGTCAGCTGTCAGATTCATGCTGTATTGTGCCATTTTAGTGTTTGCAGCCTCAGCTGTAGAGATTCTCTCTACATCTTTATGAGGCATTTTTCTGAAAGAGGTATAGGATAGGATGTGGAAACTGCTTTACCTCTGTGTGTTTTCTGACACTAAGTAAAGAAGAAAAGCCAATTGTCTGATCTTGAAAACATAGCAATATTGGCCCGTGGTGGCTATTAATGCTGAGATTAGTTTAGAAATCTGGTGATCCATGACCCCTCCATGGCAATTACAACTGCCCTAATGTTCCATTAAGGTTTGGCTTTTTTGTGTCAGTGGGAGAAATATTCACTTACTGAACATACAAGTCTGTCCTGTAAGGAAATAAAAATTAATTTTGATTTGGAGAAAACACATTCTGTTTGTTCTTATTCTTACCTTCCCTGCATGGGCACAGGAGTGAAATCCTCCCCCAGAGCAATGCAGCTATCCTCCCCTATTGTTGATTTTTCACACAGGATCTGTGGCTCTCCAAGACTCGCTACCATACCATGATACTCCTTTAATAACTGCAGCTCATTGCAACTTCTGGCCACTGGTTTGGCTGCCACCTTTGCAGATAAACTGGTTTGATGTGATGAGGTCTGATTCAGCTCCATCTCTTGTTGTCTAGAAACTGTACTGTAATCTTTGTTATCCAAGTACATCTGTCCCTGGGGGGCGTTCTCCTAAAAAATGAAAATAAATATACTAGGATTAAATGGAACTGACTCAATGTTTACTGCAGTACAAGTATGTTTAAAATGCCAATCAGATTTCTTTGAGTGCATTTCTGGGTATTTCCCTTGTTCATTTATTTTAACCAAGAAAAATTCCAATATTTTAAACATCTTTGTAACTTCAGAATTAGCCACTATAAGCACTGAATTTGATAAGTAGAGGGATCTTCTACTTTTTCATGTCTACCATGATTTTCTCCCACAAATCTCCCAGTGACTTGCACTGACTTATCCCATAAAATAAGCCAAAATCACCTCTGCATCAGTGGCACAAGAGTCACTGCTGCAGAATGCCTTTGCACTGCTTCACCCCCACCACACAGCTTTTCTCCAGCAGCTGTGGTGGCAGCGGCAGCAGCCTCACGGGAAGTCATCACTCTCCACCAGCCCTTGTGTGTGGTGACCCCTAAGAACACCACAGAGGAGATTACCCTCCCAGGGAAGGTTTGCAACTTGTGAGCTGCCTTTAAGCTGGTGTGTTCTCCTCTTGCTCACAGTGAGCAAAATTAAACAGTTCCATGAATCCTTGCACAGTATGCTAATTGTTCACATCTGATTTGCTGTACCCTCAGTTCCTGGTTTTTCCTTTCCCCCATTGATGCATTTTGGATCCTTTCCCAATTCCTTTCCCCATTGGCCAAGTTGTGAAACCCCACCTCTGGCTACCCTATATAGTCCCTCTCCCCTGGGGCCACCCAGCTCTTTCCTCTTCCAACTTCATGGAATAAAGCAGCTCTTCTGGAGATTGGAAAGAGCTCATCTTGCTGTTTTACTCCTGCACCATCCAGGGTGGCAAATGCGGCTCTGCTGCTCAGGCAGCCTCACAAAGAGCAAATCACTCTGCATTTGAGAGCGCACGTGAGAGCTGATCGCTCTGCACCTAAGGGTGCCGGTACCTCTACTGGTCTGGCTGTCTTTTAAAGGCAATTCTGACAAGGAAAGTCGTGGCACCTGCACAACCAGATCAGACCGCAACACTTGTGCTCCCACAGAAAGCCCTATCCTGCTGTAGATCCACCACAGATGATGGGCCCTTGTTGAGCAGAGCAGGTACTTGAGTTTATGAAGACAATGTGCCATTCCAGCAGTTGCCAGAGGCATTTATGAAATGTGAATCAAACCTTGATGAAAATGAGGTTTTATGATGTGATTATAACAAAAAAAACCAGTGTGTAAGAGTCAAGAAGCTTTTATGTTCTCATCATTAAAATTCAATCTGAAAAGTTATAAAAACCACTTCAGAATCCCACAAAGTGCACAACTCAGACATGACAATTGAATTAAAAATCAGCCTGTCTTAAACACATGCTGTGGAGTTTAACCATGGGAATATTTCAGCATAAAGTGCCAAAGCCACTGCAGAGGACAGCAAGAGCTTGGGAAATACATCCATCAGTCTCCAGCATCCTTCAGGTGGGGGACCACAGCCTTGTCAGAGCACATACCTGCTCCTCCCTGCAGAGATCTCAGCACAGGACACTTAGGTACTCCTGCAGGGCTGTGGGGCAAAAATAGCACAATAATAGGCTCTGCTTCAGTCCCAGTGGGAGAAATCACTTGAAACAGAAATGACAAACAGCTAATTATGATTTTGTGCAGATTGGAGCTCTCATGGCCTTGCAGATTAGAAGGGAATGGAAGTTACTGAAAGAAAAAAAAAAAAAAAAAGACTTCACATACAAGCCACCACAAACACATGTCTTGACTCCAGGTAAAGATAGTCTTCCTAACAAAATCTAAATCAGAAATTCCCCAGGTGGCATACCCTTCCCCAGTCTTGTATTTCTTTCTATTCTTAATGCACTTAGTTCACCTCTCCTAATATTTTTCACCTGTCCTAATAAGCAGATTAACAAACTTGACTCTTCCCATCACTGCACAGTAGCTGGAGTACCGTGTCCAGTCCTGGTTCACAATTCAAAAACAGTGCAGACTACACAACTCCAAAGGAGGGCCACAAAGATGATCAAAGAGCTGGAGAATCTGCCCTATGAGAAAAGGCAATAGGATTTAAGTATTTTCCCCCTCAGGAAGAGAAGGTTCAAGGAAGACCTTGTTGTAGTTTCAGTGGTCAAAAAGTAAATACAAAGACAACAGGCTCTCTCTTCACAAGCAGCCACACAAAGAAGAAAAGAGGCAATGGGTATGAGTTGCATGAGGATAGGTTTCATCTCAATACAAGAAAGAAATTTTTTGCAGTAAGAATAACAGCAACAGCATCCCCAGGGGTAGAGGTTGCATCACTGCAGATTTTGAAAGCACAGCTGAACAGGTTAGGTAATCTCATTGAGGCTCCTACAAAAGGTTGGACCAGATGGTCTTTTGAGGTCCAGTCCAACATGAGTTGGTCTATGAGACTGTGATTAACAGCCAGAAAAAAATCAACATAAATAAGCCGTTTCATAATGGTACTTTATTGGTTTTCTTGGAAGGGAGAAAAATGAAAGGAAAGGTAGGGAAAGTGCAGTAAACAACTGGAAAAAAGAAAGTAGCATCTATTGCTTTCACAGGGCTCCCATATTGAGACATGGCTAGCATACACCAAGAAACAATGAAGACATTTCAATTTTCAGTGGATTATACCTCTCCTCTTAGGTATTTCCATAAAGGGATGCCTGGTGTAAGGAGCACAAACCTGGGTGATGTAAAACCAAACACACTGTCACTGAACTGGTCCAGGGCTTCCCAATGGCCGGAAAATCACAGAGCTTTTGTGATCAAAGACAAAATCCTGGGTGAAAGTCCTGGAAAGCCAGGTTTTCTACTCCTGCATGGAATCTAAAGCTGGGAGGTGTTGGGAGGGCAAGCACACACCATACAGAGGCCACCACTGCCCCACCAACACTTTATTGTCACCTCTGGTAGCCTGCTGCCTTACCAGGCAGCAGTTTTGCCTGTTCTAAAATTCAAAAATGTCACAGCAGCCCTCTTGTTAAAGGGTAGAAATGAGCCAAGACACAGGCTTCTTTCTTATCACAGCACAAAAAGGGTCCTGGTTTTTTTCCTCTTTACAGCTCAGCCATCCTGACTCCAACTATTCACTGACTCTGGCTGCAGCAAGCTCCTGCTGTAGGTTTACCTTGCAGCCTCTGACTGCTGGTTATTTCCTGCTGAACTATGACTGCATATATTGGCTTACAGACTCTGAATGCAGGCTCTTACCCAGTTAGACTATGACTGCAGGTTCCAACAACAAGCTCTAACTGCAGACCCAGACTGACCTCACAGCAGGGATTCTCTCTCCTCAAGACCTTCCTCCTTCTTCTTCCTCATGAACCACTCTCCCTCCTCCATGATCCTCCCTCACCAGCTAACCCACTCCCTTTTATCACATTTATCTTTATTGGATATAGCTGTGACTCATCAGGGGCTAGGCTGAATTGGGTAATCAACACAGCTGTTACATATCAGGGGTGAGGACACCCTTATTCTCTTCTTCTACACCAAACTGTCTTCCAAAACATAAATGCAAATGTTGAAATGCAAATACTTCCAATTCCAACTAGAGGAGATAATTGCTTTTGTCTTTAATCTCACTTTATATTTTTATATATTGGTTTTATTAAGATACTCTGCAAATCATAATAGACATATCTGCCCACTTATTCAATTTTTCATAACATTTGGTTTGTCTGAGTTCCTACTGTGAAAATACACAGATTTTGAAATGATGTCATGCTGTGGAAATGTTAAACCTACAGCAGCTCAGGCTGTACTGGTTTTTAAAAGACAAAAATCTGAACGCGACCTCTGAAATGTATCCTTTCTCACCCTCTAAGTGGGAGTTTTTTTAATCTTGAGATGAAGAGGGACCAAATCAGACAAGGTCTTATATGTACAAAGCCTTGGCTTGAAAGACATTTCTTTTCAGAATTAATGTCAATGAAAAAATAAAAGAATGTCAAGGATGAGAAGCTTGAGAGAAAATCTGAAGTCTAGTTAAAAACCCATAAACTGCTTTACTGTACACTCACAAAAGCTTCGGGGGGAAAAAAAAAAAAACAACAAGAGGCAGGCTTGATTATGAATGCCTATGTGGCTAAAACATTGCTAAGGCAACTATCTCCATGGTATCTAAGCTTCTAAGATATCGGTGCATTCAAGAAATTCTCAAATGATCACATCTCTCTGTAGTTACAGAACTCGACTTTTACTTCTTCTCCTCTTCTCTTACCTTGCAATGCCTCCATCAGCAATGAGACATAGGTGAGATTATATCACATGAAGGTAACGAGAGATTTTAGCCAAGAAAAGTCTATTTTGGGTACATTCTGGAGCTATGCACCAGCAAGAGTTTTTTAGCCACAACAACAAATTGGTCCAGCCACCACCCATCTTGCGTTTGGCTAATACAGTGACAATAAATAAATTAAATAAATAAAAGGGCTAATACAGTATTTAAGCCACATCTGTCACCCCTTTTCATCCCTTTCTCCCCAGCCCAAGCGGCTGAACATCCATTTTAAAAGTACCAGTGGAGGAGTAATTTTTCTTCGATATTTTATGTACAAATAAGATCAACAGGTTATGTTACTTTATTGAAGAGGCTTTTTGGATTTAAAAATCAAGAATTTAATCTTAGTGTCCACGAGGCTATGAAATATCATATCTTCTCAAAGTAATGCCCAGAAATAATAATTCTTGTCTTGCTCATCCTATTATTTATCAAAGCCCTTTTCCTCTAAGACTGGGGGAAAAAAAACTTCCTCTGCACTGTCACCTTCACTTTATCAGGCAGAAACTGAAATTCTAAAAAATTACTAGCTGAGGAGGGATGCATATATTCTATATATACATTCCCCTCCAGGCCTGCATCTCTCAACAGCTTCCCCACAAGTCAGACAGCCGATCTTGTCCCTCCTGTGGCAAAGACACCTACAAGTTGTCACAGCAGCATGGAGAAGAGTTGTTGCTCTTAGCCTGAGGCCCACAGAAACAGAGCAGGGCTTCAGTATTGCAGCTCAGAAAACCTCCCACCACAGGCTTATCCTCACATGGCCATTGACACACATAACCCTGGCCCTGCCATCCTGGGATAGAGGAAAACTCAGCTGAAAACCTACCCCTAGAGTTACAATCTAAAATCACACACACACACACACACACACACGCTCCCGCAATGCCATTGCCAAAACATGTGTTTATATTTAATTATTTTGAGTAAAGGAAAGGTACTGCAGTATCTAATGTTGTCATGTGCAAACAAGAACTCTTCGTATTTAATTGGTGTGTGTTCTCTTATAAATTGGAAGTGTCTCTAGCTGTAGGAAGGCAGGAAGGCTGGTTTGGAAACACAGAGTATATCCCTTTAACAGAAATCCCTTTGACATCTAGGATTTTACAGTACATTCCAGTGCTGCTGTTTTCCACAAAACCCTACCTATCCTACATATATGATCCCCGTTATCTCGTAGGGTGATGTTAGAGATTGCAGAGAAAAAAGCTGTGCAGAGCAGACCTCCTGCATGACTGGGAAGACAACAGAGCATGGTGTACAGAGTGGGGCTGCAGGACAGCCCACAGCAGATTGTCATTACTGACTCTTCTGTGGTTTTGGGGTTGTCTTTTCTTGCCATCCACCAGTGGCAAGAGAAGTGGTGCGGGTAAACCTTTCTCATTATGCACCAAACATACAATTAGGCTCCATGAAGTTCCTGTCAAAGATTCCTGTCTAAGACTCCCCACAAATTCTTGGCCCAGGGCTGCAGGGAGGGCTATTTAGCAGGTGGAAGCAGGGTGATGGGCTATAAGAAGCTTTGTCAGTCTGTCTGCCCAATAAGGAATGGTTTCAAACTGCCCCCAAGAGAGTTGTTCCCAGGTGGTGGCTCCCAGGCACACCCAACCCTAAAAGCCCTGATACCTTATATTCACTCCCTCACTGGGTTCTAAAGTGTTTCTAATACCACACTTGCAAACTGGGAGAACTTAACAGCTTTCAGCAAGTTGCTGCATTTCCTTAGTCAAAAGGAGGGTGTTTGCTGGAGGGCAGTTAATTTCCCTAATCCATGTACTAGATGGTGAGACCTACTGGATGTGGGGCAGCATGCAGCCATTTCCTAGGACCTCACATTCCATGCTGTTGATCTGGGATGGACACTCAAGTGTCCAGGAAAGTAAAAAAGGGACCCAGCTGCAGCATCTTGAGGACTTCAACAGAAGACCCTAGATCTCAGGGCAGGATGGTCTTTGCTGCTCCTCAGTGCCTTCCTGCAGCTGGGTGGCAGCCTGTGCTGGAACAAGGATCTTAGGAACTTCCCAGCTCAGCAAGAGCAGGTCTTAGTGAGCAGACCCAGCAGCTCAGACCCAGCAGCTCAGACCTTACCACTATGTTAAGACAGCAGCCCCTGGTGCACACAAGAGGCCTTGGCTTCATTAGTGCCTGGGCTGCTCACTGGGCTGATGGGGATCCAGCACCACAGCTCCACCTGAGGACTCTGAGTGAAATAGGACACAGGAGAAATCTTGCTGTGCTCAGAGCCAAACTTGGCCTCTGCAAAGGGTGAAGTCCCCAGCCTCCTGATGCTGCTGTAATCCAGCAGCTGCTGAGCCTGGAGACATGGCATTGCCTTCTGAGGACTGGCATTCTCGAGACTCTGTTGGGTTAACCGGAGCCGCAGGAGAAGAGCCTCATGCTATCATGGTCAGCAAATCTCGTTTATTTCAGGTAGCATACACATATTTATATCTTCTATAATCAGCTCATACATATTGCAAAAGTTAAGCTCAGGATTGGTGCTCAGACTAAAAGTCAGCTACGCCTCTTTCTACATTCCTTTGTGGTTACATTGTTTGAGTAAGTTTTAGTTTAACCAGGCTTCTCCCTCTTATCTTTCAGCTACAATGTCTTGTTATCAGTCTTGTTATCGTATAGCAGCTGTGCTCAAGGAAATAGAAGCTTACTGCCTTGCTGGTTTACATGAGAGTTCCTGTGTGCTCAGCAAAACTCTCTCATGTCTGCGTGACCTTTTGCAGCTAGCCAGTTATCCATCACACTCTCCACAAGACTCTTACAGAATTCAGGGAGACATGGGAGTAGAGGCCTTGCAGGATGGAGGTCCCGCGCTGCAGTGAGGTGGTGGCTGGGCGAGAGAGCCCTGAGAAGGGACAGGAGTGTGTAAATTGGGATGGGGAAGTGGGGGAAGCTGAAGGCGTGAACGGAGCTCTAGGGGTTTATTGTACAGACGTGATTCCAACAGTTGAAGAGGGGAGACAATTTGCAAGAAGAAAACAAACAGACAAACAAAAAAACAAAACAAACAAAAATCCCAACACATAACATTGTGGCAAAACCTTCCGCAAGCCATACGCAGGCACAGGCTGCCGCCTGCCGGCTGCCTGACCACAGGCCACAAATCGGTTTTCCCCGGGGAAAAAAAAAATAAAAAAAAAAATTTAAAAAAAAAAAATAATAATAATAATAATAAAAAAACCACTCTTTACAGGCGAGTCCAACTTTTAAAGCCAGCTGTCTGAGGAGTGTCGGTGCCCCCGGGCCAGGGGGTGGCTGCAGCACCCGCCTAATAGTACATGGGTAAAACATCTGTAATCAGTTAGAAGGAGCTCCTTCTGCAGGCATGGGAATGCTCTGACACAACATCCCTTTGTGTGCAGGTGCAAGGGGAAGCAGGTTGCCTGGATCCTACAGGGAACTGACAGCAGTGGCTCACACACAAGCTGCTGCAGTCAGGCCAGCCAGACCTTAAGAACTTCATACATAGATTCGTTTGATCTGAATCACAGATCAGTTTCGGTTGGAAGGAACCATTAAGAACATCTAGTTCTAGACCCCTCTCATGGTCAGGGGCACCTTCCACTAGACCATGTTGCTCAAAGCCCCATCCAGCCTGGCCTTGAACATTGCCAGGGATGGGGCACCCACATATTCTTTGGGCAGTCTGTTCCAGTACCTCACCACTCCCATAGTAAAGAATTTCTTCGTCATATCTAATCTAAACTTACTCTCAGTTTGAAGCCATTCCCCCTTGTTCTATCTCTACATGTCCTAATACAAAGTCCCTCTCCAAGTCCTTTGTAGCTCCTTTGGGCACGGGAAATTGCTATTAGGTCTACTCAGAGTCTTCTCTTCTCCAGGTGGAGCAACCCCAGCTCTCTCAGCCTGTCTCCACTGGAGACATGCTCCAGCCCTCCAGCTCCACAGAGCTTCTCCATGGCCCTTCTCTGGAGTCCATCCAGCAGGTCCATGTCCTTCTTATGCTGGAGGCCACAGAACTGAACACAGTGCTCCAGATGATTTTTACATTTTAAGGAAATGGTTCAACAGAAGATGGTAGACATTCCCACCATCAGTTGGATATTAAGTGATCACCCTGTTCAAAGATTAATTTCCACATTTAAGCATTGCCCTATGCAAAAATCCCGATAAATTCGGATTTTTGGGGGACTTTTTGATCAGTTTTGAGTTTTTTTAAAGAAAACCCTCTATCCCCGAGTGTCTATGTGCTAATGACCAGGTCTTGTTCAGTATTTTGCTTAAAGAGTTGATTTGGGGAGTCTTTTAGAAGAAGCTTTTGCTGAGGGAAGAATGTAAGTGAAGAGCTAACAGCCTGGACTTCAGGAGCAGGGAACACTGTAAGAATAATGACAATCAAACAAGCCAAAAAAAAAAAAAATCCAGATAAAATCCAGACAAAACAGTAATTTCCTTTTTTCTTTTACATCTGCAAAGAGGTCACTGCAAAACCCATTCATATAAATAGACTCTTAAAGTGTCTAATCAGGTACAGATAAACAAATTGCAATACATTCTAAGGTTATCCTCCCTTTCACCACCACCTTTACCTCCCTGTAGAGCCCATGGAGGGAGACAGGCACAGAGCACTCAGCCTCCATCCAACTGGCTTGAGACAGGGTCAGTGCACCATGCTTTAGGGTATTCTACCTGACCAACAAAAGACCTGGAGGTCTGGGGGTGGTGTGTGTTGTAAAGACATCTCAGCTTTGGGAGCCTAGCTTCCAGAAATGTCACTAGCTTAACTGGAGTCAGTTGGAACTTAAAACCCGTAGCACCAAGTAAACCAGTTACTGGGACCAGCTCAGGGGCATGGTCCTTTGAAGACTTACTGAGCGCTGTCACATCACTGAGCCAGTGCATACACTGAAGTAGATTTTGTGCCGGTAGGCTGAGCAAGTAAAGGGAAAGGGAGGGCCAACCACTATTAACACAACAAGCCACTGAACTTGTTCTGCCAGAGCTATTCAAGTGTGGTAGTTGCACTATCTGTGCACAGGATCTGTGAGGCACCTTCACTGGAACTAAAACACTGCCCACAACTTAAGACAAAGAGGAGAGAAAAACGGCTAATCTGTATGAACTTTAGTTTATGGACTCAGACATTCAGAGGGCTTTGTTAGAAGAATGCTGTGTCAGGAGGAGAATGGTGTAACTTTGAAATAGACTTTTTTGGATTTAGGTCTTGCTTTGGGAAGAAAAAAGAGAGACACAGACAGTAGAGGTCACTTGCAAAATATAGCTGGAGACTCTACAGCATGTGCAGCTTACTCTGATTAGAAGATGCTTAGAAATCAGCAGTTATGAAAGGAAGAAGACTCAGTCTACTTCCTATCATGAGACAAATGTAACCCAGTGAAGTTCTCCTTAGGCTATGCTTTTTATGCCATAAAATTAATGTTTCTATAGTCTCTTAAAAATGAGATAAATATACCATATCTCAAGAAAGATAAATAGCCTGCTGAGGTGTCCAGGGCCTTTCGTGGCACTTCTGTGCAAGAATGTGAAATGACTCACACTCATAACTAGAACTTCAGCACTCTAACTCTGCTAGAGGACTTTTGAGAGCTTTTTACTACTTCTCTTCAGCACTTCATAACCTTTCCTTACATGGTCATGGGAAGACAATGAGATCTCACATTCTTAACTCACATTGAAGAGCTTCTATGGGTAACTGCCAAGGTCTCAGGGTAGAGACAGGCAAGAAATGCCCAACCCTGCAGCTTCTGTGAGGGTCTTCAGTCTCTGAAATCTTTCAGTACTTTGAAATCTTCAATATCTTCCCACAGGACTTTATTGATTAGTACAGACTGATGATGTTATTTTATGTTAGGCATATCAGACTAAGTATATAGCAGTGTTGTGTTCTGTGCTGTTAATTGGTGCATATGAAGGTATTTATAGCTTCCTTTTTTTAGTTATGAGAAAGACAGTAGGAAGAGGTTGATTAGCTGACACTATATTTTGAAATTGTTAAAATAAGCTTGGTTAATTTCTGCTTTGTTTCATAAATAAAAAATCTGGATACCAAGTGGAAAAGGAATATCTTTATGGGGGAGCAGGAGGTGTTTCTTAGCTTTATTTTTCTAATAAATATTACATGTTCATAACAAATTATTCTTCAGACATTCAAGCTGAACACCAAGCTCCTAAAAAAAAAGTGCAAGGAAAAAATGTGGTTTTGCCTCCCAAATGGCATGCTTAGATGATTGTTATTCCCACAATATCAATTGTTCTTACTCTTTACTTGATAAACTGCAGGTGCTTGAAATTGCTGCAGCAGCTAGAATACTGATACACAATAAGGGTTCATGTCACATTTCTCCTGTCTGCTTTTAGCCTGAATTTACTTCATAGAAAAGGTGATGAAAAGGAGTCTCTTTGCAGAAAGGAAATAGAGCCTCCATATGCCTTGGCAGCTGTACAGTGAATAAAAGATGCTGCCAACAGGTGCAGAAGAGTAGAGTTCACGATATTGCTGGTTTCTCCTTTATTGCAAACATGCAGCAAAGCAGAATAAGACCTTTTCCTGGAAGACCCAGGTGCAAATGGAGGTAACAGTGGGATAGACTTGAAGTTTTCGTCTGTCTTCTTTGCGCTAGTGTTACCAGGACTTTGGTTTGTGAAATGCCCATTGGTGCAGCAACTATTTCAAGTGGTAAACAAAGTCTCATACTACTTTTGATTACATAATTATACTTTTGAAAATTAGTGTAAAATTTCCACAGCTTGATAATATGGCATTCCAGGTGTCAGAAATTGACTCTGTAAATTGATGTAGCTGTACTGATTTCAGGTATCAGTAGTACTTCTTCTTTTTGGTTCTGTTCCTACCAAATTTTGCTTTGATTTTAGCCAGGAAGAGGTCAGACCCAATTGAGATAATAAGTCTGTTTGGATTAGAAATTTCAGTGGTATTCTAACATCCTGTTCTAGTCTACATCAAAAACAGACCTAGCCTACATTGAGCAAGCAAGGGTGAGAATGAAAACAGATGCATTTAGATCTTTCTTTTCTGGATTTGGGCACTCTGTTTGCACCCTCCTGCTGAACAGAGCTTTTTACCTCCCTTGCTGCAAAAGAACCTGCTTTTATGTACATTCATATTTCTTAGACACAAATGTTCATGCAAGAGAAGGAAACAGAGCATACTCAATGAAAACTGGTGTGCTGTTGAGGTCTCTGGTTCGTGTTATAGTCCTGAAAAATTTATTAACTCCTCTCTCAGCTTTAAAGCATTCTTACAAAACCAAGAAGCTGAAAACATACTATGGGATGTAGATTTGTGAAACTGGCAGCTTTCTGGAGAGTTAAAGCTTACGAAAATCCAAATCCAAGCTAAAATGCATGGAATGTGAGCCTTGCCTTACAGCTTTATCCAAAATACACTGAGGTTAGGGAGAGTCCTTCCACTGACTTCACTCAGCTTTGGATCAAGCCTTTCAAAGATGTAAAACAGAGGCTTGAAATGCTTAGATTGTGGATGAGGTTTGGTTACAAAAAGGAATTGTCCAAGTTCAGAACTCGAAGGGGAAGCCTAAATGGTGGAATCTCAGGGCCAGAAGGTCAAAATTACACATAGAAACTGCACGCTTCATGTTGGCAAGCTGGCAGCATGAGCAGAGGAAATGTGAGAAGGGAACGACACCAGAGCAGCCCCAATCCTCAGTATGAGTAGCTACGTTAAGACTTATATATTTCCACTTTCTGTGACTGCTCCTGCCTACCACAGTGTTCTCCTCCTCCCTCACCCGTGGGAAATACTCTTCTCATGTTGATGGGAATGTGATTATTTTATTTAGGTATCCCTAGGAAGAAGGTGATTCAAATTTAGCACAGAAGCAGGACTTTCATACCACAGCAAATAGGAAGAGCAATAAAATCTCTGCGGTGTTGAAGTAATATAAATGTTCAGCAACTGGGGATTGCTTTAAGCATTTAAGAGGAGGGAGTGAAGCCACAGCCTAGCAGCTGCTGGAGACAGGGTGAAATTTTCTATTTCCTGTTTTACTATACATTTAAGCTTGTCTCAGGGCTAAGGTGTACCTTGTCTGCCAAATAACATTTTTTCCATCACATTTCCTTCAGGAAAGCTATAAATTATTTTGATACTTTGAGGAAATACATTATTATAGGAACAGGAACAACTTCTGCTTGTCAAAATGCTCAGCTTACATGTGAGAGCACACCTGAGTGTGTTTTCCTGAAATGGAGAATAAGGGTGGCCTCTCTGTTCAGATTATCTCAAGCAAGCCGCCCACAGTGAGCGATTCTGTTTGCTGGCACTCACGGGAGACGGTGCGTTCCTGGGCAGAAAGTTCACTGCGCAGCAGCGTCATTAGCGAGCCCTTCCGCTAGTCATTCCAAGTCTACAGAAGGTCTGCAGCAAGAATGCATTTCTGAAGCAGCTGCTTAACGATCTGAGGGAAACTTGGCTGGAAGAACAGCCACATGATCCTCCAGCCCCTCGAGTATTTTTGGCTTTCAGACGCTAAGTCCAACGTGACATGACAGCCTTACACAACCAAAACCTTACCATCAACAAATGGAGTAAGTGGCAGCTAAACAGAATGGGGAAGGAACTGTTCACCCACCTTTCCCTTTCTTTATTTATGTTTCTCAAAGCTTTTTAGCCTCTAGCAGTTCAGGTGGAAATAAAAACATCCCACAGTGGCTCTGGCTGTGGTGCAGGGCAGCACGCCAGCTGCCAGCAAGTTGTCCTGAGCATGCATGAGCACTACGAACATTTCATGTTAGGGCAGACCTACAGGCACAGACAGCTCTGGGCTTTTGAAAAGTTTGAAGGAGTTTGTTTTATCTCTAGCTCTAGCCCTCCATCATCACACTACCACTTTAAAAATACCTATTGGAATATAGCCCCTGAAAAATATCATTTGCAGGTCATGTGGCTCAACAGAGGGCTGGAAGAAACCATCACCTTGTCGTGTGATAATTGGTATCACTCTGCTCTTGGTCCCTATCCTTATATTCTGGAGATTACACCCCATTCCCACTATGGGATACAGATACAAATAAGAGGAAATGAGATAAAACTGTAGGGCCGGACACGCTAATGGCTTCACTCCCAACCATGAACCTAGAGCTAGATATATTTGCACTTACTCTAAATTCCATTTTCACAGTCAAAGTGGTGTAAATGAATGCTAGAGTTGGTGGGAATAAGTACTATTATCTTCAAAAAGATAAATTGATCTATCTAAAGTTCACAGAACACAGATTTTTCTTTGTCTGGTACAATCTGGAAATCTTACCCTAGCAGTGATAAGAAAGTGGAAGACAATGACTAGACAATTTTGTGCATCCCAAAGTCTTTAATTTAATCATGTATCACTCTTCAGGAGATCTGAATATACTATGCATTATTCAAAGATATGTATGAATTTCACATCAAACCGCACATATTTGTCTCTTTTGCTTCATACACAACCATTGCTAGAGTATGGATAATTGTTAGATAAAATAGTCTTCTTTGGATTTATCAAAGTACACAAAAATTTCCTTATAGCAGAAATAGTTCTGAGTTAACAGAGCAACAAAGAATTCTAAAATGATAAATCTTTTTTTTTTGGGGGGGGGGGGGGGAGGGGAAGGTTCTTTAAAGCAGTCTGCAGGTGAATACAGAATAAGGTGATTACCAACAAAATTAATTAGTTTCTCATTTATTTCATTTAAGCAAAAAAGTTGGAGCTCTCTGTTAATTTCTACACCAGAGTATAATATGTGGCTAAAGAAAAGCAATACACATGAAGAGGAGGAAAGCTGTCTACAATGTGTGAATGACTGATAAACATGTGGAAACCATTTGTAAAAGAAAACATAGCTTTGTTCCTTTCAAAATTTAAGAAAAAAACAGTAACTGTTTAGCCCCAGTATTGCTAGAACTGGTGTGAGAAGTTTCTCTTTGAGAACACAGACTCCTTTAGTTTAGGGTTAAGTGCCCCAAAGTTATCGAGATACCTTTGTTTAATGGGCAGAAATGTCGCTTGAATTTTTATTTATAGCTGCAAACTGTTTTTAAGGCAATCTTCTGGGTCCATTCAGAGAAAACATCTCTGCAAACAGACTCATGTAAATAATAAGTCCAGAAACAAGGATTGAAGGCTATTTACAGAAAAAAAAATTAAATTAATCTATATAACAAAGAGCTGTGGCCCTGCAAAATGGTCTGGCACTAAACAGACAAAGCAAGGCTACAATCTCCTGCACCAGGACAAATACAGTCCCTGAAGGTGTGAGTAGGAATCGAGATTGTTTTTTCCTTCCACGTAAGAATTTGTTACCCACCAAGTTCTGGGTGAAGTTCCGGGGCCCCCTTTTGGAATAGAATTTGGAAGGAGGGAGGCAGTATAGAAAAAAAAAAAGAAACAACACCTCCATGAAAATAATTCAAGGGTTTGAGAAATGCCATACCACAAGAGAGAATGAAGGTATTCCCACTGCTCCCATTTTTCAAAGGAAGGGAAAAAAAGGATGTAGCAATGACTCAGTTCCTGGGCCACCTTCACAGAGACGAAGTATCTGGTTCTAAAAGGCTCTTGAACTTAATGAAAAAGTCATGACACAAAGTGAAAGCTGGAAGCTGAAGCCAAATAAATTCAAAGAGGAGATAGAGCCTGATTTTTATTTTTTTTTTTTTTAAGCCATTGTGCTGATTAGGTACTGGAGCAAACTACTGAGGACAGCAGCCTGGCAATGTCTGCTGGACTGCAGCTATCAGTGGGACATCTGCTTACACAAGGCATGACTCCCAATCCAACACTTGGAAAACTGGCTGAAATGTGCAAATGTGTGATAAGAATGTGAGAGATGGAGTCAAAATTCCCCTTTGAGCCCCAAATGCTATGAAAGTCCAGCTGTACAGATTTGCTTTTGGTCCATGATCTCAAATGCATTTGAGGTTAATTTTCCAGCTCAGGAAGTAAATCAGTCTCAGTATCAACTGGAATTTGGTTTTTTAGACCTTAGCTTTGCAGATCTTTGATAGTGATGAGGGAAAACAGAAATGGTTGTCACAGCAGAGAAAAGTTGTTTCAAAAATCCTTGCAGTAATCTGTTCCTTTTGGACCTATAAAGCCTTAGGAAGCTTAGATGAAAAAAAAAAAGCATTTAGTTATTGAGGGGTTTTTTTAATACATTTTCATGTTTTAAAAGCAATGCTTCTGCCAGCAATTTTTATTGAATACTGTTGTTTATAGAGCCACTCAGTAACGAAATAGGAAGCTGTAATCACACTCTACATGCTTTGTGAGCCCTTGACATGGGCTGAATATCTGAGAGGTACTGTATTCAGACTATCTTTTTTTTTCCCTTTCTCAAAAATAATAAAAAAGATAATGAAAATCTGTCTTCAGAATTTCTCTATAAAAGGGGAGAACTCATTAGCTGAGAGACACACAAAATCCAGAGAGCTTATTATTCTTTTGTGATGAAGAAACCAAGTTAAGCCAGACATTGTATTTCAGTTGGATTTTCCAGCAGTAAAAGACTCTCAAAATGAACCCTCCAAGGGAGGAGAGGAATGACTGTGCTCTATCCCTTTGAGCCCCTGTGCCCAACGGGATGTCTCTGGGTCTTTGACCCTCGTGATTCCAGCCCCAGTGGATTGGCTCATTCCCACTCCTTGTAGAGGAAGAAGTTGATGATAATGATGATGATGATGCCCTCCCAGCCCCTAGATGATGAACCAGCAGAGATGCTTCCCAGTGGTTCATGCCAGAGAGGGCCTTGGTTATGTGCTTCTCTTTTCAGGCCAAATCTTGTTTCAAAACTGAAAGGCCTCAGGTCCTGTTTCTCTTGAGAAGCTGCTAAAAGGGACCCTTGAGCCCAAGGGGAGCTTTCTGGGCTTGGTGGGACCCTCAGGCATGTCCAGGTTGGGTCCCACCCAGCACCCACACACGCACAGATGCTCCACTGCAGCTCATGCAAGGACTGCCCAATAGCCTTGCAGAAGATGACACTGACTCATGCTGTGGTTCTAATTCTCTGTGTGGCATTATGAGGAATTCTAGAAAATGAAAGTAGAGTGGCTTTTCTTTTTTTTAGCACTCAGTATGAGTAAAAAGTTCATGGCAATCTACTTTCTCATGTAACTTTAACATCTTTTGCTCTTTAATGACCCTTTCAATGGCAATGAGATCAAGTTTTCCCTCAGCAAGTCTGCAGATGGCACAAAGGTGAGCAGTGCAGGTGACACAACAAACGGAAGGGATGTCATCCAGGGAAACCTGGGAAAAGTCTGAGAAGTGGGCCATAAGAACCTCATGAAGTTAAATCCAAGTGTAAGATGCAGCATCTAGATCAGAGCAATCTCAGATATGAGGAAAGACTGGGAGAAGTAGTTATTGAGAGCAATCCTATGGGGAAGAACTTGCAGGTTCTGGTGGACAAAAAGCTGGACATGACCCAGCAATCTGCACTCACTGCCCAGAAAGCCAATTATGTCCTGGCCTGCATCAAAATCAGCATGGACAGGAGGTCAAGGGAGGGGATTCTGCCCCTCTACTTTGCTCTGGTGAGACCCCATCAGGAGTGCTGCACCCAGCTCTGGGGTCCCCAGTACAAGACAGACATGGATCTGTTGGAGCAAGTCCAGAGGAGTGCCAGAAAAATGATCGGAAGGCTGGAGCAGCTCTCGTCTGAAGACAGCCTGGTATAGCTGGGATTGTTCAGCCTGGAGAAGAGAAGGCTTTGGAGAGACCTCATAGTACCTTCCACTACTTAAAGAGAGCTTATAAAATACACGGAGAGGGACTTTTTACACAAGGTAGATATAGGACAAGGTAGAATGGTTTTACACTAAAACCACTAAGGTTCATTGTATTTTCTGCATGCATGCAAAAGAATTGGTTTAATATTATTTAATTTGGACCATTTAAGTTAGTGAAGCTGAAGCATGTGTGTCATTACAGAGCTGAGTCTTAAGCTCACAAGCTATAAACAGTAAGGTAAGAAAGAGATGCAATGAGGTGCTAGGAGGAACGATGAGAGAGAATGGAGAAAAAAGAGTGACTGCTGACATCCTCAGTCATATAATCTTCAGTAAATATAGGAGTTTCATCTTATCAGGCAGGATCTTATCAGACATGTAACTCAGGATGATTTCCTTACCACTTACCAAATACACAGCTTCTAGCACTTGAACAGCCTCTATGTCCAAGACAAGAAAAGGACAAAGTATGAAATCTGATGCAGAGAAAATGTTAGCAGAAAGGTGTATTCTCATGGCATTAATGACCACATAGCCTTTATAAAGATATACACTCTGAAGTTATAATCTTCATATATTGGGCACATATGGGTGCTAGCATGTAAGTACACAACACCAAATATGTCCCATGCCGGCTGGAAAGAAGTGACCAAGTAATGCACAAATTAGTACCTATCTGCTGAGAATTTCCTTGCAAACAGAAAAAGGAGTGTATGAGGAGTGTCTTCTGATACACCAGCTCCTTTCTCTACAACCGACCAAGTTAGGTGTGGTTGTATGTAAAGTTTTTGTAGTTTTTTGATGCCCAGTTGCCATTTAGGTTATTGAGGGACTCTCCAGCCTCTAGATAAAGCAACCAGTGCATTGCAAAGCGAAGTTTGCCTGGTTTCATAGTTTCAGAGACTTAGGGTTTTGATTTGGAGTTGAAACATCACCTGCATTTGGGTGCATCGCACACAGACTGTAAAAGGGAAGCAAAGAAGGGCTAAAGAGAGATATTAGACAACTGATCTAGTAAAGAGAGAAGTACACCATTTGTTCTGGGCTGGAAAAACACCAGGAGAAGTCAGGAACAGAAGCACATTACCATATCTCATATATCACCCTGCACAGGCTTTATTGCTCCAAATAGTAATGAAAGAAGACAAGAGTACTCCCTGAGCCACCTGTGGCTACATCTGTGTTAGTAATTGGTGTGGAATGAATCTACTGGGTGAAGGACTTGCACTGAAGACCTAAACTGTACACTATTTACATCTCAGAAAGCTTTAGTGTAGACTGTCCCTTTTGAGGTCCCATGGACCAGCCATGGTGAGAGCACATTTCCTGGTTAAATCTCAGATGCAAGTAAAGTTTGTGCACTCTGAGACAAACGAAAGCACAGCACTGGGGGGTGCTAATCCACCTTCCAATGTGCCCAGTAGGACTGGAACTGACACCTGTAAGTAGCCATATAGAATGGAGGAAAGGAAAATGTGTGAAAGATTAGCACCCACACCCCAAAGAAAAAAACCTACAAAGACAAACTTGCAACTACAGATAGCACTAGTTAAGAATTCCTGAATAACTGTCCTCAAAGATGGATTGAAATAAGTCATCCTGTCCTCCCTGGCAGATTCAGATAAAACTGCCATGGATGGTTTGAAAAAGTTCACTGCTTAGTGGGTTTGGGGAGCTAACAAGGACAATGCACAGAAAATATCAAGGACAAAAAGAAAATGCTTTATCACATGGTACTTCAAAAAATCCACATTAGATTATTCATTGATATGAAAGCCCATATTGTTCACTGAAATTACTCAGCTTCCTTCTTCAGAAGAAAAATGCTCAGGAGCAAAGGAATGCTCCCTAACAGCCTGACATGAAATGCTAATGCATCACCGGTCACCAAGGTTACAGAGGTAGAGCAACAGCCCTTAGATTCTTAAAACAAATAAGAGTTCTAACTGTAAGTGGTTGTGTATGTGTGATTGCTGTATCTCTTTTTTCAAAGATGCTTCTCTGAGTGTAAATTCACATTTACTTGTTTTAAACTCCATTCATTTTCTGCTTTTCATTTTTACTCAGCTAGGAAAATTGCTTGGAGGCAGGCACAAGCATGATGCACTAGCTGCTGCCCAAACTTGCATATGAACTTAAAAGCCTGCAGCCGAACAAAACAACAAATACACCATGACACAAGAAACTTTCCTTTCATCCCCTTCCTCCACTGAAATATTTGCAAAAATATTTCTACACCAAAACATGTACATTAGACTGTAAGACAGTCATTAGGATATGTGATCACGTGAGGATGTGGTCTGTGGAGGATAAACCACAGCACTGCTGCCGAAGTGTAGCAAGATTAAAGTTAAGCCACTACTCATCAAACCTGCTCATAGACATCCAAGGCCATACTAAGAGACTGACCATCCCAGAACAGCTCAGAGATACATCCCTTCTGCCCTAAATCCCATATCCTGCTTCCCCCAGTGTCCAGAGAGTTACAGCTCCTGAGCAGGTAGCTTTGCTCTCTGCAGCCCTTTGGACTCCCAAGGCACGACAATCCAAACACAGGCTGAACCCATAAAAATAGCAACTATCCACAGCTTCCTGCTGCAAGGAACTCCTGAGCCGTAACACTTCTTTGTAAGTGATATTTTATTAGAATAAAGTTTTTTTCTGGTTCAAAACAAACCAAAAGAGGGACTCTCAAGTATTGGGAAGACTGAAATAAAGGAAAAGCTGGGTTATAATATCTAGTCCAAAACTAGATCTGCATTTGAATGCCCCACCAGACCAGCATTTGACTTGATGCTGGATAGTCTACTGCTAGTATGTACCACTACAAGCTGTTGGGACTATACCAATTTCTGCAAACTGATTGACCATAGCAGTTTCTGTGTATCTCTTGGTTCAGAGAAAAGGACACTTGTCAGCCTGTAGTCATGGCACTAATTTCCTGTGGGTAAGATGAAGCTTGAAGTTTCTTTCTTCCCTGGAAGATCAGAAACCACCTGAAGCTCCACTCTGAAGGAGGACAAAGAATCAAGAACAGTCCAGGTTGGAAGGACCTTTGCAGATTGCCTCGTCCAATCCCTGCTGAAACCAGTCCCGGCTTCAAAGCTGGCCAGGGCAAATGATGGACCACAGTACATCCACAGGATTAGCTGGGGTACCCAAAGCAGCTCAATACTGGGGCCAGGCACTTCCTGAGCATGTGATCCCAATATGAGAAGGGAATGGGCTCCCAGTAGCCAGTAGGTTTATGGCTCCTGGAAGACACACATACGAAGTTTGTGTATCTCGAGGCCAAGCTCAGCACAACCATGAGAGCGTCCTTTAGGGAATCTTCATGATGCCTCTTATTTCTGAATTCTTTATTTCATCTGGACACCAATGGCAAATGTTTCTGAAATGTCATGGTGTCTAAGAACCAGGAACCTAATCTGCTCTCTCAAAGGGTTTAGGCAGAAACAGGTGTCTCCTTATCAATTCACAAGGTCAGCTTTCAAAGCTAATACAGGTCCTTATTTTATCAAGTGACTCATGAAAAATTTATTCTTCACCCCATCTTTGCAAGCTACCACCTGAAAATATTCCACAGGCATGCCAGGCGAGGGCCAGACCCCATCACACACGAGAACAGCCAGAGCACTTGGCTGACTGGCACTCACCCCTCAGCTGACCAGCCAGACTGTTATGTAAAATTCCTCAGGGAGCAGTGAGGCATTCCCGGTCAGACACCAACAGTCGGAGGAGCAGCTGGATGCAATACTCGGGGCAGGATGAGGTGGGGATCTACAAACAGACCCCTATTTCCTCACATGCTTACTGAAACCACCCTTAGTTCCCTGCTCTGCCAGAGCCTCCCTCAGGCTCCTGCATGAAGAGCCATTTGTGGACAGTGAGTTTGTCCAGCTCAGATAAAAGACAACTGTACAATACTGGCCATAGTTGAGGACTTAGTGTAACACTCCATGAAAAAGAATTTCAATGACAAATTATATCTGCTGTGTGAGACACTGCTTTCTATATCAAACTAGCCCCAGTCAGTGCACTACAGAATTTTAAAGTAAATTAAGTAAGGGCATACAAGCACAAGACTGCCAGTTTTGAAAAAAAAAAAATATATATTAGCCGTAATAAAAGTGAGTATAAAACACCAGCATAAAAAGAAAAAGAAAAAAAAAAAAAACAAGCAAAAGAAAAACCAACAACAACACCTAAGGGGTTTGCTCTTTCAACAGATTGAAAGAGACTAAACCTACTGTAGAAAAAGTCAGGTCTTTGACTGAAGCTTGGGCCATGTTTGAGGATATTTAAGGCTCTCCCAATAAATTTTCTTGTGTCTATTAGTGAGTGTGTTCACCTGCCTCATTTTTCACAGAAGCAATACTGAAGTGTCTCTGCCTGTCCCTACCTTGCCAATTTTCAGAAGCTTTAGCTTCGAGGCTCTCTGCTTTCTGTCCATGTATATTCCAAGGCTTAATTTGGGGTTTTTTTTCCAATTGCAGGGATATTTGTATTCAAAGCTCTGTAATTAGCCCCTGGCCATTCACAACTGGTGAATGGTAAAATTCTACCTGCTACTGGTGAGACAAAGATTAATTACCAAATAAGACAATTAGAAGACAATTAACAGCAATTTACAAAGATACATTTTGTCTTGAAAAGGTAAAAGAAAACATGTTGCTGGAGCTACCAAACAGGTTGAAACTATTTTTGCTCTAAACAGCCCCTTAACCACAAGTCTTTCTGTATACATTCCTAAATACAAATGGCAAACATTCAAAAGTGCTTTGAGTGAATATGACTGATGATGAACATTAGTGATCATAAGTGATACTGCTTTGACAAATATTTCTGCCTCCAGAACTCTGATTAGACTGATTAATGCGAATTTCTAAATTACTTATTTATCATGAGATCTCCACAATTTTGTGGAATTTATGGCAGCTTTCATAGCATGAATTGTACCAGGAATTAAGCTAGAGACCAAAATTAACAGACACAGTTTGTGAAGATAAAGCACTAGAGACAGGCATACAAACACTAAAATGGCTCCTACATAATCATACAATTATTGGATGATGTCTCTACAGGTGAAGAAATACTGCCTCAATTATGCTTATGCTTATAGACTATGATCAATGTCTGACTTGAGAGGATGTCGTTTAAAAGCAGCAGTTGCTGGTCAGCTAGATCCTGAACAGTTGCATCATCTCTCTAATTTATACATAGTGTATCTTTGGCCTTTTCCACCCTGTAACTGCTGTTTCCAAGAAAATGGAAAAATCTCAAATATTTGTTATGCTTGTGCTATGAATTAAATATGGTTTTCACAAAGCAGTTTAACAAATTCAGCTGTTCTGATCAAAAAGCAAATTAGAAACTTATAAAACTACAGTCATAACAAAAATGCATTTCTGGGACTAGCAATTACAAAATGCTGTATTTCTTTACTTGTCTGAAAGAGAACCACTTTCAGAGGAAAAATCACCCATAAATACCCTTTGATGGTGTTCAAGAAAAAGAGTCTGGTGCCAAATGCCACACTGATATTTCTGCTTTGATTTATTTTCAAACAAACCAGCAAACTTCCCAACACCCCCACAAAAGCAGCTCCCACATGGTGCAGCTGGAACTGCACTTCAGTGCACTCGCCCTGCTGCTCCTGCTTGCAGAGCACAAAATACATCCCAGCTGTGCCTCACACCCTATGGGATAGCTGCCTCCCTTCACAGTAATTAACAAATCCATGATAATCACAAATCCACAAATCAAAAAGTCATGCAACTGTATTGGCTTACTGACACTGGACTGGGATGAAAATGCATGTTTCAAGTCCTCCTGGTCTCATACATAACAGGTAAAAAAATGAGATTTTTAGCAAATTATTCCATGGACAATTGAAAAGAAAATATTACACAGGTAGATCCAAAGCCCGAGAGCAGAGCTAGCCTCTGATTTTGGGTCAGCCTGGGAGCACCCCAGCATAAGCAAATTCCTCTCCTTTCTACTTGACTGAACATTTCTCAGGAGTCATTATATCAGTCAGGGAAAAGTAATGGCACTACTTCTAATCCTAGTGGAAAAGAGTGCCCTGTAGGCCACCTCTGTGAGGCTGTTGAGAACTGCAGCCCAGCTGTGGCATTAGGCATCAATAAGGCTCTACCACATTCCCCAGGTCCAAACCTCTGGCTGCTGAGCTGCAAGCTGCAACACCACAGCAATATTAACAGATGACAGTTTTGTTGGGGCTGAGCAGAATTCAATAGCTGGGAACCAGGGGGGGGGGGGGGGGGGGGGAAATAAAAAAATTTTAAAAAAACCACACCCACCCACAACCCCCCAAAAATGAAACAAGAAAAAAACCCAACCCTGCTGTCCCGTGGTGTTAAGCAACAAGAAAGACCATACATAGACCAGTTTGTCAAAAAGGAATAATCAATACTGTTGTCAATTTAGAAGTTGCAAGTTGTAAGATTCATCATGCCAAGATTCTTTCTTTAATTAAAAAAGGAATGTAGCAGATGTACTGTCTATCTTACCATAAACCAATGATTGTAATGATATGTGTAAAAGAGGTGAAGTTTTCTGCTACAAGCACTTGATGTCAGAGGAGAGAAATGGTTAGAGGAGACATCAAGCATGGCGTCCACAGGGTCTGCTGGCAGTGCTATAGGTCAAATAAATGCAACAATAATTACCCCTCCCAAAAGAGTAAAAATTGCAGCTGACTTACGCTGCAAATCTCTGAAGTGACGTATCACCATGAAAGAAGATAAGGGCATCTGCTGTCAAGGGATGGAGAAGGAGAGGGGTTGTGGAGATGGCTGGGGAATTGCAAGTATACTGAAAACCTGCGGAGGACAGATGTCTCCATGCCCTCCTTTGTTCTGTGCCATGCACCTAATGAGAAACTTCAATAGCCCCTTGATCTTTTGCACTTTCAGATGCTCCATTTTAAAAGCCATCTTCTCTGCAGAGAAGTCCACAGACCCAGAAATCCTCACTGTGGCTGTTGCTACCAGCTATCAAGGACGCCTCTTCAATACTTGTTTTACTCTTTTTTGTAGGCCCCTGAAATTCCACAGACCTGGTACCTAAACCAACTGAATTCTGCAGAAGGATTTTTGCCAGCCTACACCCTCTTTTGATTGATGCCTTCAAAACAAGCTGATGCATGCAAAAAAAAGTCATTCATCAACCAGATGATACCGTACTCTGCATGGAAGAATCCATTCATTTGATGAACACAACTTGTATTTTATTCCAGGCTATCTTTACTCATCAAAAAAGACACCCCTTGTTCTGCCCCTCTTGATAGGAGAATGATGGGTGCAGTCGTATTTCTCCAGAAATCCAGACATTCAATCTTTTCAGCAAGATCACAGGATCAGGGCTAAAACATGAAAGCCCAGGTGTTGATTTATGGCTGAATATATTTTTATGGTCATCATATCTTAGACTGAATGGATGGTTTGGGCAAAAATTATGTGGCTTTTTTAATGGACGCAGAATGTTTTTTTTCTTCTTTTGGGCAAATTAAAATATCAGTGGGTTCACTTCTCTTTCCTGTTTGATCTGTTCCTAGCTAACACAGATTTTTAAGCAACTGATGATCCTACAGTGACCACATTAAAAAAAAAAAATCAAACATCTGCCAACCATTACCACAAAGCTTTCTGAGGCTTCTGAGATAATGTTCAATTTGTCCCTGCCCAGAGCATTGACACACAGAGTGTGCCTGTTAGAAACAGCAGGGTTATTGCAGTATTCTGTCTCCTTTGCCTAAAATTTGTAGGAAAGGTAATCTAACCTTTGCCACACAGATTTCAGCAATTTTGTTTTCTAAGTAGGACAGGCGGACAGGGTTCAGTAAAGCTCTTGCTGAAGAAACCAGGTCATCACTGTATCGATAGGCAAACTTTATTTCACTATTAACACAATGTATTAAGAACAATATTTGCTCTTGGTTCAATTCCAATTTCCCCCCTTTGTTTTTAATTGAACGAAATAAGCAGAAATTAAGACTGTTCCTACCTTTTACTAAAAAATATACTGGCTGTATGGCTATTCTACAAAATGTACAAAAGTAATTTACCAAAATCCCAGCAGTTTAATCTATTATGTGAAAGAGCAATGGCCAAATCTTAACAGTATGAGCCTGAAGGCTTTCTGCTGTAACAGGATTTAGCAATAACTTTTAATTGGCAGTTCAAAGTTAATCCACAGGGGAAAATGTGATCTGGCAAAAGCACTCAGTCACAGAATGGGGAAAAAAAAAAAAAAAAAAAAAAAACAAACAAACAAAAAAAAAAACCAAACAAAAAAAAAACCCACAAACACAACCCACTGTAGGATTTTTTTCTCAATATTTTTGCAGCTATTGTTACTGAGAAACATTATAGAAATAATTGCTGCATTGTCTCAGCCTAACAAGGCTCTTCTTCCATGATACATTTTATCCCTTTTTTACTTAATTCATCTACAAGTGAAAAAGTAGGCAAAAGTTTAAATTTTTCATTTCTCCTAGTATATATATATATATATATATATATATATATATATTATTATGCGTAGCTTAATATATCTAGCTTAATATATTCTATTATAATATATAAAATATATAAAATATAATTATTATATATATTATATATTATTATTATTATTATATATTTAATATGTGTGACTTCATGTATTTTTTTAATATGTAGCTTTATTTAACATATCTTCTGAAGGAAAAATCATAGACAAATCCCTTAGAATAATGCTCTCCTCTTCCCTTTTTCTCCTTTGACATCAGGCCAGAAGCCCGAATTTTTCTTGTTTCTACTCAAGCAGCCTCCAAAATATTTGCAGTGAGGAACCATTTCTCCTCCTAGATTTAAGCCCATAACACAGACAGTTTTTCTGGATCATACTCACTAGGATCTGTTCAGCTCTAAATGTCAGCAATTCTGCCATCCATGGTTTCTCCTCTTTGTTCCAGTGATGTTTCAGACTAACTCATGGTGTCCTGCTTAACACAGAAGACAACATAAGGATGCCTCAAGAGGAACTGATGAGGTCCAAACCAGCCTCCCACCATTAGACCAAATTCTGCATTGAAAGCAGAGCTTTTGGCAGCTTATGGCAGCTGCCCTCATGCAAATACTAGGAATTCTGACAGCAGCATGTGAGAAGACCAACTGTTTTTGTGAGAGTTCAGAAAGCAAGTAAGCATCTGTGTTCCATCTGCGAAGGTATTAAGAAATACAGAAAGTCTCCTACATGTTAGCTGAACAAGTCTCGAAAGTTGCACCTCTTTCTACATCTGTTTCATATGAGTTATAGATTTTATTTTCAAAAAAATATACATGTAAACATTTCCCTTAAAAAAAGCTATAACTACATTTAAGTGACTGATCCTCTGACTTCTCACCTAAAGTTTCATTGAAAACCAAACATCCACAGCTAATTTGTAAAACCTCGAGCTCTTGGGAAGTGGGGAAGTTTTGCCCTTTTACTCTTTCAGCAAAAGCAGGGCTGAGCAGAACAAACCAGCCCATTGTTGGTCTGCAGACTGCTCCCTTGCTGGCAAACTACTTCAGCAAGGTGTCTGGAAAAATCACAACAGCTTGTTACAAGTGCAGCCAACATGAGTAAAATCCATGAAAAGGAATGCTTCAAAAAAGTGATTCAATTTTTATTAAATCATTGTGCCTGAGAGATGCATCACTCCACATCAATGTATTATCTCCAAACACAGTTCTAAATAAACTTTTTTAACATGAAGCTTCATGTTTTACAGAACATCTAGTCCAAAAAGTGAGCCTGAATTTCTTCCCTTACTCATAAATTGAGTAGGAAGGGCAACAATAAACTACATTAACAATAGCAAGAACCTTCACTAATTGCAAAGTTTGGCCAACTTTTAATGTGAAATATTTTACTCCACATATTCAAAGTTATACTCACAAAATAACAGAACTGCATTAAACTATTCTAGGAAACATTACTTGTAGAAAAATTGCATTTTACCTGCTCTTTTGAAGAATTCTTGAAGAGGTTCTTTTGTTTGGAATGAAAAACCTGAAAAATTTAAAAAAAAAAAAAAAGGAAGATGCACGGACGTCAACAATAAAAGTTTTGGTTCAGCTAAGGGATCTGAGAGATGTCCCTTGCTTTCTGAAGAGTTTATTTGGGCAAACAACTTTGTTGCTGTGGAATCCAGCTCAGTTCTTTGTAGTAAGCATCTCTGGATGGGGAGAGAGTGACATTGCATTCTCTGCACACTCATAAATGAAGCAGGAATTCCCAGATTTGCCATCATGTGATTTCAGTGAGGAACTAGCACTCGACTTTCTCCCAGCACCCGTTACTCTCTGCCCAAACACAGCTCTTCCGAAACCTGAGATGGCTGTAACAAGTAGCAAAGAGAGAAAGAGCACACAAATCACGATTAGCTGCACTGAGCAGACACTTAGGTACTTTAGGCAGGAAGCAGGAGGAGAACAGAGCAGAAGTACCATTGTTAGACTGACACAGAAGTTAAAAAAGAACAAATTTAGCAATTCTCACTAGGGAAAACTGGGTATAATGGGGTGGGGTGGGGTGGTGGGGTGAGATTTAAAGGGGGAGAAATTCACTTTTACAGCCATAAGAAATTACTAACAAGATTATCCTGACAAACACTCATTCTCATTCTTTATACTGGAATTTCAAAGGTTTACAAATGTCATTGCAGTACTCAGTGGAATGATAATTAAAAACTACATCAGGCAAACTCTTTTTGTCTGAATCAGACAAAAACTGGGGAAAGATAATACAATCTACACTCTACATGTAGTATATGCCAACTGGGGAAACAGATGCTACATTAATTTCATGGTTACAAGCAGAATAGCGCAAAGGAAAATAATGCAACATTTATTCTTCACAAAGAGAATGATGCTATTGATATTTTGCCTTGAATAACTGCATTTAAATAGCATTTAAATAGGGATGATGGTTTCTGCTAGCTGAGCCTTCCTAAAGAAGCAATTGTTACTGAAGGATGAGTAACCATTTTTGACCTTCTAATATTTAAATACGAGATGAAGATTTCCAGCTCCCTCAAGATTATCCATAAGGTCCTCAATAGTTAGCTCCAATGTTCTCATTTGATGGGCATCATGGATGTACATCCATGGCCTGCCTCCCTTGGTTCTGGAGAGAGCCACTTAGTACAGGAGTCTGGTGAGAGAACATGATAAAGTGTAATTTCTATTAAACTGTTACACTTGTGCTGGAGGTAGTTAATCATCCAAAAGTGTGTTTTTCGAAGCTCTTTTTTCTTTTGTTTTTTTGGGGAGGTTCCCCCCGCCACCCCCATAGGCTGTAGAGTACATGCAATAGATGTTCTTTCATGGTAAAACAGGTTCCGGTTTAATCTGATTATCTACAAACACCAAGATGACAATAGCCTAAGACATAGGAATTTATTTATATTCCTGTAACTCAAGAAGTACTTGTTCATGTTTTGTGAAGGTGAATCTATTTATACCTATCCCCATTATCAGAGCTCAATTACCCCCCGACTGAAGTAGTGGGGCAATAGATCTGTCAGCATGAGAAGGATCTTTGTAATCACAGAAAATATAATTTCCATTAAAACATTCATTCACAGGTGTCCTTCCATCCAATTTTATGCAGACAAGTAAAACCAGCTCTTCTTTCAACGATTATTCTGATACAAAAAAAAAGTCCCTTTATTAAGATAAATTATTCACCTTCAACCTCATAAGATCCATTTGTATTTCTATTGCTTGTGTGCTTCAGCCATGGATGAGGACCACAGAGCCAGATGCTGTAAAAATACAGAAAAAGGTGAAGTATGTGTCTTTACGGATCATGGAAAATGCAGAAGACAGCAAAGTAATGAGCAAGACATCAGTGATTAGTATAGTAATTCTAGGATTTCCAGAGGGCACGCATCAAAAGGATACAGACTGTTCTGTTTACTGTGAGAGTTCACCAAATAGCCATCACCCCATTTAACCTACATTTCCATTAAGACTTGTGCTACATCACTGAGTTAACAGTGGAGGGCCAGGCAGAAACCCAGAGAATTAATTAGAGAACGCCACACACAATGGAGCTGGCAGAAACACTCCAATTTGGTGGCAGGTTAATGGAATGTGGAATACTGTGGCCTTTACTACGCTCATAGTAAACATTTGTGATATTCTCATTTATTCGGGGAATACACTGGAATTGGGAAAGCTGGGGACACAACATTGTCCATATATTGCTAAGAAAAAAATTTCTTCTTCCCTAATTCTATCAGTAAATTTAAGGGAAAAATGCAAAGAAGCATTATATATTTGTACTAGACAAAGTGGCGCTTGCTGCTGATGCCCCAAATGGAAGGAACATCAGTCCTTGCACTTGCAGAAGAATCTGTAATGGGAACAAAAAGATGCAAAAAATACTAGTTAATTAGAAAATCACATCTAGAAAAGACTGCTAAGAGAAAGCAGTGATGTTACTCCTTTCATTTAGGATTTTAAGTCTGCAAGTCTGTAGAGTGAAACAGGAGCTAACTGGTATTTGGACTCAAACGGACCATTTTTGTAATACCAAGTTCTTACACATCTTGGTTTCCACAGAACCAACCAGAGCTGTGTGGCAAACCATGGTTGGTTCTAGTTGTCTGTCTTTTCAGAGCAAAAACGGGGGTTCCAAACCCACATCGAGGTTTTTTTGGAGAAAATTCTGGGTTTGAAGTTGAGATAGACAGACAGACAGACAGAGAGATAACCCCTGCCTGATAGAGGGTGAAGGAAGGACTCGTTTCTCAGTAGGGAGTAAGTCCCTGAAAATAGGATGGCTGTTGTATGAAACGACAGAGCTCAGACCAACACAGAGGGGGTTGCGCATTCCTGATGGACTTTCCAGGCCGCAGAGCGCTGCCCGCCCAGTCCGGGGAGGAGGGGTGGCAGGAAAGGCCAGCAGCAGCGCCTCCCCCGCGGGAGGGAGCGACTCCTCCACCCACCGTGCCGCCCCTGCTGTGTGAAAGCTGGGTGGGCGAGCGGCCGGCCCGCTCTCCTTAGAACGCAGGCACCTCAAATAGACAAATTATCCCAGGCTGCGGTAGGGAAGAGGTGCCTTGTGACAAACTTTACGAGGCTGGCTACGCAGAAGTCACAGGTCTAAACTCCCAGCTGTAGTCCCAGGAGATGAAGGATCAGTACAATCAGCAGTTTAAGAAGCGACACCCTGACCATGGCCAGCTGTTCACTGCGGGATGAGGTTAAAGACTTTCCAGACTGTATCAGCTCTATTAAATAAGCCTTCTTTCCCAAAATGTGGAGAATAAACGCTGAGTTCACAGATGGTGACTTAGACACCTGACTTACTCCCCTGTGAGTTGTGATGGTGGGAGTGTTGCCACTTCAGATTGTACCATCCCAGTCCTTCAGCCTACAGCCTGATTCACCAAGCTGCCCAGCCCACTGGCAGAGATTCCTTTGCCTTTTTAGACAGGTAGATACCACCACTCCTAACAGGTTGTAGTATTTCTGAGCAGCCAGTTGTTGTTCTTGAAAAAAAAGTTTAAGTGGTCAAAAAGTGGGATTTGCTCTTAATGGGCTTTTAGGTGCAAATTCCTAGTCTGAGAAGGAAAAGGAATCAACCTTCCAAAACTATATTTAAAGGCTGTTAAAAAACCTCTGAATAAAGACAGAAGGTCATTGAGTCCCATCAGGGAGTTTAGGGGATGTGACCCATTTATAAACATAGTATATATTCCTTATCATGTTAGTGAAAGAAGCCTTCAGGCCAGAATATACTTGCCTCCCCTATAAGCATCTTAATCAGCATATATGAAAAAGTAAATCACGCAGTACTCTTCTAGAAAAAGCAGAAGCAGTGGATTCCAAAGATCTCATTGGTAAAACATTTTCCCTTTCTAGATGAAAGAAAATGTATAGATGTAGAGTTTCTTGCAGATGTTGCCTTTCAAGGCGAATCTCCCAATTATTAAAAATTGTGGTGTTAACTAAAACATGTCAACACAGTTCTTTTACTCAACTGGAGTTGAAAGGTGTGGAATTGGTGGAGAAAATATTCTGTCATGGTGTCATGTCCTGGTCTTAAGTGAAAGCTGCACCAAAGCAACACAACTGTGAATGTGACACAGAAACTACTTGTGAATTGATGCTCCTGGTACTTGGAAAAGATTTGGCTGATTTGAGCATCCATCTCAAATGTGAATGCTATTGGTATATCTGCAAGGCATCATTCTTCTTTGTATTTAGTCATCTGATGGCCAGTGACTACAATTGTGCAAAGATTTCTCAAAAAGATAGAGTAGAATTTTCTCAGTTGTTTCCTGACTCTTCATCTTTGATCACCTCTCTCCATATGTGGTGCACTAGCATCACACCTGAAAAAGTTTTCAGCAGAAGCATTTTGAGAAATTTGTTTGGAAGACATGGATATAATGTAAAATACTCCAAGATTCTCTTTTGTAAATGGTCAGTGTTAAGTGAAAAGAAACTTCAGTTTTAATCGGCACTTACATGTACTTATTGCAGCCAATAAGCCATAATAAGAATGGGGTACATGACTTCTAGAAAATAAAGTCTAAGCTAGAAGTGTAAACCTTCTTGTTTCTCTGTGAAAACTTCATCAGTGTGTGAGGGCAAAAAGTGCCAATGTGTTTTGGTGAGCTGAGCTTTGTTATGCTGTTTGGCAGCAACGTGTAGGAGAAAAAAAGCAAAAAAGTGTAGCATCAACATTTTACCAGTAAAGCTACAGGTGAAATATGAAGGTTTCTCCTAAACTGGGAAGACTTTTTAAGCAAGACTCCTGCAGATGTCCTTTCTGGTTCTGCTGCTTCTCATGTTTTTCATCAGTTTCATCACATTGGCCGAGAAACATCATGGAGAACAGGGTTCATGCCCAAAATTAGGTTGACAGGAGAAGGGCTGTCTGACCTGAGCAATGCAGAAGTCAGTGGGATATGAAGTGGTGTGCATAGCAGGAAGAAGAAATGAAATGCATGAAATACCTGTGTGGGTATACGTAGCGAGATTTGGGCTGCCTTGGGTGAGTTGTTCTTCCTCCATGCTCCTGCAGAGGACAGGGATGCCTAGGGGGAAACTGGCTGGACAAAACTGGGAAAAAAAAAACCGAACTTTGCAGTACAAATCACACACCTTTCTTCCTGTGATCCTGGGGCTGCTGCCTCCTGGCAGAGACACTGACCAGGCTTCAGTCTGTGGTACTTATGACCAGAGTTACCCATGTAGGGCACTGCCTGGCAGCCTTTGGAATTTTTCATTTTGGAACAAAGCAGTTAAGGACCCTCAACTGTTCCAGCAGCTGCTGCCAGGGTTCCACTTGTGCCAGCAGCTAGCACCACCTTTCCCACACACCCAAATGCTTCACAGTGGTGGCCAGAACTCAGTCCTTGTGGCTGAGTGTACACACAGGATAGGGAGTGCAGTGATGCAGAGCCGTAGTTACTAAAGGATTTAATAAGAAGTTGTAAGAAGACAGGACAAACTGCAATAAATCACTTTTGGCTTCAGTCCTGGTTTTACCTCTCAGTCGGGATTTCCCAAAAATATCCTGTCTTGTGTGCTGCAGGGTGTCAGTACTGGGTTAATAGTTGTTTCCAAGATGGTCTTTCTTGCTCTCAGGCAGTTTGTAATGTGGATAAAATACCCGTGTATAGGGGACGACAAGCCTGTTGGACATTTTCAAGCTTCCTGTGTGGTTAAGGCACAGGACCAGGAGTCAGGAGACCAAAGTTCCTGTGTTGTACAGAAAGGCTGTTTCATCACAAAGGCTGCATTGATAAAAATTATCTCTACACGCAGTTCTTTGACGCAACAAATGCTTCACTATTGCCAGGCAATATCATCTTCTCATTCCTTATGGAGTGGTAACAGTTGCTGCTAAGGCCTCACAGGAGATGGTAAAACAACTGTTCTGTGGCACTTCTGGGAGATTCAGGTTATTTTATGGTCTCAAAGCAACCCTGAGACTGTAGCATTTGCAGGAATAGTCAGTGCCCCTTCTACCCATCAGAGCCTGGATTCACTTCTGCTGCTTTTGGGAAAGAGGTGAATTGAAACTACGGAGCACTCATTTACTGACATGGCTGGTCTTGTGATCATTTAATGAGTTTTCAGTAACTTGTCGGTTACCTGATGAAGACAGCAGTTCTAATAACATCATAACCATGGCACTGCTGGGTTGGGAGGGGTTGCAAAGTATCTGCTCTGGGTTAAGCATCCACTAGCCTGAAAAGCTAACTTGGGAATGACAGTCGGCTGTGAGAAGGGGCTATACTGTGTAGGGTGAGATTTTGGCATGACAGAGGTCTTTCATCTGGTGAGCTATCCATGTCATGAAGTGGCATGATGCTCTCCTGCCAGTGAGATGGACTTTGCATTGCCAGGGTTGAGCAGTCCTCAGCACCCTGTGTGATCAGATCCACCTTTCAGAGATGAACAGAGATGAACATTTTTGCAGAAATGCAAAGTTGGCCAAGGTCCCTGCAGGTCATCCCTGGTGATGTTGCAGAGCTGTTTTCCTTTCAGAATGGCATTTTGATCAGTGGAAAATAAAGGTCAGAAACAAAAAACTGTCAAGTGAGGTGAAAGTGAGTGTCTTGTGAAATATATCTCTCCTCTGTCCAAATCCAGCATGGGAACAACAATATATGGTGAGATGTTCTTACCGGTGAGGTTATGGGAGCCACTCCTGCTTTAAAGAATCTGGAAAGAAAGTTCTCACCAGTTTGGAAAATGCTGAGGTAGAGATGTTTCTGCTCAACAACTGACACAATGGATTTTGTACAACAGACTGGGACATGTTAAGTAATATTTAACAATGTTATGACTTTCCTAGAAGAATCATATATAAAATAGGTATCATTAATTATCATAATGTATCACTATTACTTATACACATATTTAGAAAAAAAAATGGTAAAGGAATATGTCACTTTGAAGGGAAGAAAAAGCTTTGTTAACCGCTATTAAACTTTACTGAAAAATCTTGACAGTCAAATAACTCCTTTTACCAAAAATTCAGAAAACTTCCCAGCTTAAGCAAATTAGTTTCACCTCTACTAGAAACATTCTCTGTTCTGTCTCACACACAAAAAGAATGGCTCCATAACCCCATTCAAGACTAAGATTTGCCTCTGCATGGACTTGCCTCTCCAGTGTAAGAGTCCTGGAATATTATTTATCTTGCCCTATTCCAGACCAGTGCAGAGTGGGAAAGTGGAGAGGGGTTATGTGGTTACTCTGGAATAGATGTGGAGACCAGCATAGGTGCAATGAGATGCAGAATTTGAAGCCTTTCAGGATTTGTTTCTCTGTGTCAATGAAAGATCCACACAGGTAAAGGTTTATCTTTGTAATTGCCTCAGCTAAGTTATAATTAATCCTAAGGATAAGGGATGACTTCTGGACAGGAAGCTCCCCTTGTGAAATAAGTACTCTCTCATGCTTCTTTTGACACGTGCTCAGGCATAAAAGGGCATTCGCTCTTGTCCTACACAGAGAGTAATGCAGTGGTCCTGGTAGACCATCCTGTATCACCTGGACACGGCTGTCCTGCCCTGGTGCCCCTGAAGCAAGGTCTAAATGTCCAGCAGCTCCCTGGCCTGTGAGGATGGGCATTGGCCTGTGGAGCAGCTGCATAGCAGGGGCTATGGCCAGGAGCGGGAGGAGCGCCAGGCAGGCACTGAATGCCACCCTTCAGGGCCCAGAGCCGAAAGGGTACCGTTGTTATCTGCATTCCTTCCTGACCACATCCCATGACCTGTTGCGTGGAGCCTTTCAGAGAACATCCAAGCACAGCCAACAGGGCTGGGATGTGTGTCTGTGTTCTTGCCAGGGGCACACTCTGAGCAAGGATCAGAAGTTCATGGATGCTTTGCTTTCTCTGTGGGCCATCCCAGTGCTGGCGAGGGACGCTCCTTGCTGGGCTGAGCAGTGCAATTACAATTGTAGCATGATATGAAACACTCAGAGACCTCCAATAGTAGCAGAGTGCAGGGTAGGTTTGTTTAGTATCACTAAGGACTGAATAAACCACTAGTTCTGTCTTAGCCTCACCCCGAAAACAAAAGTCATGGGGCTGGCTGCCAGAGAGAGTTCTCCTCTTCTTTTCCTTGTTGCACCCCTGCCTGGAGGGGTTGCTTTTTCCCACATTCTTAGGAAAGGTAAATCTTTCATTTAAGTTTGCTGGCTCTTAGAATCACAGAATGGTTTGAGTTGGAAGGGATGTTAAAGATTCTCTAACTCTAGACGTGAGCAGGGACAAATGTTCATCAGGACTAACCACCTCAAGTATATGTATATCAATCCATGCAGCCTGGGGAACAAAAACAAGGAATTGGGATCTGCATCCAGTCAGGAATTTATGATGTCACAGGAATAATGGAAACGTGGTACAACAAACAACTCACGTGGCTGTAGGATCACAGTGGATGAGTACAGGCTAAAGGAAAAAGGGGTCAATACCCACTGAGAATGACAAGGGCATTGCCAGGATTTGCAGAGATGGTGCTGGGAAAACAAAAGCTCGGCTTGAACTGAAACTGGACAGAGATGCAAAAAAAAACCCACAAAAAAAGTTTTTTCAGATATGTAAACAACCAGTAAAAACAGAAGGAAAACATGGAGTTGCTGTGCAACAGGAAAGGTGAATTAGTCACCAGCAATGTTTCAAAGGCAGTTCTCAACCCTTTCTTCACCTTGGTCTTTTACCAGCACTGTTGGGCCTCTGGCCTTTGGAAAAAAGTCCAGGTTGATGCAAACATAGATTCGCCATCAGTGAAGAAGGAGCTGGTGTGTGAAGTGTTACAGGAGCTCAACCCCTCCAAATTGATGGGCCCTGACATTATCCACCTGAGAGTGTTTAAGAGAGCTGGCTGACATCATTATGGGTGTGTCACTGGTAGGGACATGAAAGAACCACATTCACTCAGGTTCAGAGGTGAGCAGAGAGAGAGTTTATCATGATTTGGGATTTAAATAGAATTTGGAGTTTGATCAAGGATTGGTAGATGAGAGGAACACCTTTCTGACCGTAGTGGTCAGTTCACCAGTCCATCACAGACTGGTATGAAAACAATCTACTTGTTTATGTTACATTCCTGAGAGACTCCACTAGAAATATGTAAACAGTCATCAGAAGGCTAAAGAATCAGGGCAACATGGGGCTTCACTTTTCACAACCTTGGAGAACTGTGGAGATCGGGGGATATCCCAAAAGGTAGCAAGGAGGCTAATGTGACCGCCATTTAAAAGAAGGTCTTAAAGGATGATCCAGGAAGTTACAGGCTCACCAGTCTTACTTCAGACCCTGGGAAAATTATGGAGCAAATCCTCCTGGGGGGCTATCTCAAGTCAGACAAAGCACATGACTGGGAAAAGCAAGCAGGGATTCATGAAGGGCAAATGGCACTTGGCAAACCTGCTCATCTTTTATAACACATTCACTGACTTGGTTGATGTGTGGCAAGTGGTGCACATTGTCTAGTCAATACAAGTCAACAGTGTGCTGCTGCAGAAAAGAAACCCAACGAGATACTGGGTTACATCAAGATGGAATCACCAGCACTGATAAAAGTAGTCTTTATCCCATTTGGCACTTGTGAGGCCACACCTGGAATACTGTGCTGTTTCGGTCCCTACTGTGAAAAAAAGATGTGGAAAGGCTGCAGAGGATCCAGAGAAGGACCACAAAGAGGAACACAGGATTGGGAGGCCTGCCATGTGAGGAAAGGCTGTAAGCACTGGGTTTGTTCAGCCTTGAGGAAAGAAGCTTTATGGGAGACCTTATCAACACGTTTCAGTATGTAAAGGGCGCTTACAAAGAAGATGGAGACTCCTTTTTTACAAGGCGTCACATGGAAAAGAAAAGGGGCAATGGTACAAATTATTCTTGAGGAGATTACTATTAGACAGAAGAGAAAATATTTTCACAGAATAATCTCAGCAGGGAGGTGGCAGATTCCCCAACACGGACACCTAAGATTCAGCTGGACAAAATGCTGAACCATCTCGTCTATATTGTGCTTTTGCCAATAAAGGTTAGAACAGATGACCCTTGATGCCCCTTCCAACCTGATATTCTATGAAATGCTATGAGTCAGGCCACTGGTGACAAGTATCACACTGTAAGAAGGTGCCTCTTCCGTTAGGATGAGAAAGCAAAGAAGGAGGCCTAATAAACTTCTGTTACAGTTCAGTGCAACTCTATGCAACAATGCAATGTTCAATGCAACAACGCATACAAATTCCTTACATTAAGAATAATTCCCTTTTGCTTTTCTTGGATAGAAAACCCTGACATTGTTTTTCTTTCTGATAAAGAAGTCATAAACTCCATGTTACAATAGTCCATATGCTTCTTTAAATGGGGCTTGAAATTCCAGAATGGCAACTGAACTTGGTCCAAGACCTTGTACTGAGATTTGGGCATGCCTCACTCATGCCCTCTCCTGAAAAGCTGACTACAGAATCTCTTTGATTGAGTTGGATGCCTACAGGGCTCCGGTGTTAGCATGACGAAAGGCAGCAGACGACCACATGAGCTGTACTACTTCTTCAATCCTTACCCTCAGGAGAAATTCAAGCCAGCAGCAAAGATAAAAAAGGTTTCTTAAAGGTTTTTGAGTTTTGCAGCTTAAAGACTCAAAAAGACACAGCATTTTTCACCAGCAGACAGAGAAAATTTGGAGAACCTAGCATGGGCCTGACTTCTGGAACCTCCAATGAGACAGAAGATCAGGAAAGGGGCATTTATTGCAAGAGATCTTTAGCACTAAACAGAGGACTCTAAAGGTAACATACTTCAAACCACTGACATCTAACTACCAGTAGTTTCACCATTATACTGAAATATCAAGTTTGTCTCAGGAAAACTTAGTTCATGATCACAGTTAATATTTAATCTGGTTGGAACAGAAGTCAAATGCACACACTCAAAATGAACGAACCCACTCATAATTGTAAAATCTTGAATACTCACATATAACTATCCTAATAATTACAGAAGCAATGGTATGGCATCACCTACTAATAGATTTTAAAGTAAAATACTAGTGCTTTAGCACAATTAATCTTATTCTCCTATTTTGAAAAACTAGCGCATAAACTGTGTGGCCAGGAGTGGGTCATGATCTAAGTGTCCTGTGCCAATGTGTCATGACCAGACCCTGTAAGGTGACTAAATTTTCTCAGTGATATGATGTTACATGAATGTCATCAGAATCTTCACCTCGTGTTCAGGTACTCCTGACACCTCTCCCTTACACTTCCTCAAATTTTTTTTCCCAAGTATCCAAGAATAAATTCACCATTACTGACAGCAGTGGCTTTAGGTACAACTGCATGAATAAGGTTTACCTAATCATTACAATTAACATGTGATCTGGACTTGCTCAAGTTTACTGTAGCTCACAAAATCTCTCCGGCAATGCACCTACTATTGGTGGAGCAGTTTGGTCAAAAGCTGTAAATTCCAGAAACATTTCCTAGCAGAGGTGTTTCAATGTTCATCCCACGTCCAAGCTGCATTACCATGAAAAAACACATCCTGGTTTTTAATGTGGCAGAACTTTTATTTAGAGGGAAATTATAACTTTTGCATTTACATGGCACCAATTATATACAGTACACTTTCCATGATAAGAATTATGATGCTGTTCACAGAAAGGTATCAAATTTGAGATAAATAATGCATAAGCTAAAATATACAAACCAGGGGTGGAGGTGAAACTATTGGCCATTTTTAATTATCTATAGAAGAATTTCAAGGAATAATGTTTATTCAATGTTCAAAAACTTTTAACAAACTTCTAGTAAAGTTAATTGAAATATTTATAATACTATTCCGTTGTTGCACAGTATTTCCAATATACAATCAAGAAGATGCACAGAACACAACACTTAATATGAAAAAACCTATTGCACCCACAATTTAAAGGTTTCACTGCCTTTTGGATGCTGCACTACCATATTTATATAAACATTTACAACACTTCAGTAAACACAAAGGTTCTAAATGTAGTGCAGCATTATGGGGGGCCATTTTCAGCTCTTAAAATAAATGTTAAATGCCCATATACTGTGCCATTTATTTTAAGCTGATGGATTAAGCTGTAATCCTTAAGTCCTACTGTGAGTAGCAAACACACTTTCCCCATGTTCAGAAGATTACCATCCCTCTGGCTATACAGTCTCTATTCTCAAACCTAAACTGTCCTTGGCTTCATTGTCATTTTGGCATTTTTGCCTCAGTGCTTTGAACAACTATTCCTTGTATTACTTTTCAGTGGCCTGTTAAGTAGTCCTGTGTAGAATCTGAAGCAAAAGAATCTGCATCTTCATTATCAGTCTCGTCGCTGCTGTCATCAGCCGCCGGCTCTCCCGTCAGCGCTATGCGGGCATAGTCGTCCGTGTCTATGGACTTGCAGAAGTGAATGGCATACTTCAGTTTTTCCTCTAGCACCTGCTTACAGGAATACCTGGGCAGCTTCAGGAGAAAGAAGCATGTGTATGACTCAGGAAGGAAGTGGTCTGGAGGATTGTATTTATCCAACACCTGTTAACAAATAAAGAAAAAAAAGCATTTTGTTTTTTGATTTTTGATTCACTGTCCAAAACACAAATAAGTATCAAAATAAAAACTCAGATTTTTTTTATTTTTAGCAGCTAGATATATTTTTGATTCTGATGCTGAAGTTTCTTAGAAGAACAATGAAGAGGCCAAATCCATTTTCCCTCCACTAAATCAATAAATAAAAACAGACAAGTATAAGCTGCTTTGATTATGAATATGTGGTATGGAGCAATCTAAAAAGGATGCTATTATTTCAGAAGATATCAAAAGATGATTTGAAGCTTGGTTTTAATAGCTGAAATTATTAACTGAACTGAATTAAATGCTAAATAAATGGCAGCAAAAAGTTGCCTGACAACTATCAAAATTCACAGGAACAAATGGCTGAGTAATTAAATTAACATCCACTTGTCTAAGTCAAGAGGGAAGAATAGTTCTATACGTTATATAACTGTCACAGACCTTATTCAACTGTTGCACTGTTCAATCTACAAAGCTGCAGAACAGCTTAATGAAATCAGGCTTTTGTTATGTCACGCTGCTATTTCTCCACTACCAGCTTTTTAAGATGCCCCCAACTTTCCCCATCCCACACACCTTACCTGAATAACAAAGTCCCTCCCCCTGAAGTCTGCAATAGTCCTGGGCAGCCTTGTTCTGCCCCACACAAAACGCAGGAAGAGAGATCGCTCTGTGTTGGAGAAGGACTCCATCACTTCCCAGAACCACTGTATCAAGGAAGCAGTTGGTTCAATGCCTTTGTACGTTGCTACAGATTTCAGGAGATGAAGTGGAATATCTGGGCTTCCACATACCTGAGAAATGAAACATAGTGATAGGCTGCATGAGTCCAGTCGAGTCAATGACATGTAATTTGTCCCCTTCCTTCCTTTAAAACATTTAATCAGCTTTTACTCTGACAAACTGAGCATTCAGATCTTTGAAATGCCATGCAATCTCCTAGTAGAATAATACTGAATATACATCTTCCTGTCAGGTGACAGTAATGAACTTCTTTCACACTCCTGAATTTAGGACAAATACCTCCAATTTACTTTATAGATCACTGGCATGTAGTCTTGGTTTTGCTTGTTTGTTTCTTCCGGAAATAATTCATTGCAACACTGGTCAGCTGTGTCAAAACAATTTTACTAATACCAAGAGAGAAATTAAACTTTTAAATATAATTTTCTGGTCTTTCCTTGAACTGATGTTTTCAACCACACAGCAACCATTGTAAACAGCATTTGATGTGGGGTTTGTATTAAAACAAATGAGTAAATAATCTCACTCCCAATTAGTCTGAGAGAAGTAACAAAGCAGAAATTGATACCATCGTTTCCAGTTCATATCCTGTAAAGAGTGAAAGTAGAGGAACTGGAACAACACGGGCCATCCCCTCACGAACTGCTGCAACCTGCTCATCAAATTCATGAAGCCTGTAAAGAAACATTTTCAGAGTTTCTATGAATGCCATTTCTAGCAATTATTTATAGCAATTACTGTATTACCAAAGCAACTTTAACCATTCTCCTCAAATGTTCAGCTATGTACCAAAGAACATTAACAAACATTTATTACAAGATACTTGATTTTCTACACTAATTCTTATTGCACAGGAAAGCTCAGTATGGAGGAGATATCTCCCAATGTTTTAGATATTTTATTTCCAGTTTCATTCATATGCTATGCCTGGCAAAAACAAACCAATACCCCATTTGGAAACAATATGCTCTTGGAAAAAGAGTGACTGTATTTGAAACTCTAACAAAAAAAAAAAAAAAGGTCTGAACCAAAATAGGATGTTTGAGGGGACAGTAGTTTTTTTTTTATTTCAAGACAGGCTTAGATAAGTAACACACTGCTGCTTTTGATGCCACACGTGATGTGTGTTTGGCTTAATTTTTTTCCCTGTCAAGTAATTTCTGAGATGTTTAACAGAGCCCTCCAGAGCAGAGACACATCTCCTACAAGGGCTGTCCTCAGGCTAGTCATCACCAAAGTAAACAAAGATGTCAGGACAAGTTTGATCTTTTGCATCTACTTTTCCACATGGATTCTATTCAGGTGCTAGTTTTCCCTCTCAAGGGCTTCATATAGTTAAAAAACTTGATACTTAACCTTTAAGTGTTTCTCCACAAGGCCTTTTAACTGTAAAATGCTTTAGAAATGCTCCTGTCCTCTGAGGACAGCCAGAACTGGCAAGAGAGCAAAGACATTTCGTCTAAGGATTATCAGCTCCAAATGAGACCTCTCTCTTTACTGTCAGAAATAGGTCTAAGTTTGGTTCACAACCACTTACAGTGGGGAAAAAAAGATAAAAACTAAGGCTATAATTCATAATTGTTGGCAGACACTTGAACTATGAATTAATAGGCAAGTATATAAGACTGTGATGATACAGTCTTGCTTAAGCACTCTCTAAAGAAGAGGAATATGGTGGACTGAATAAAACAAGCCTGAACCAGTTTCTTATCCAAATTATCTAAATTTACATATTTCAGTAGGCACTAGGCCCACTGCTTCAGATACAAGATGCTTATGATTGTTTCTGAGATGCACTCATCTAGATTAACTACCTGGCCACATAAGCAACCAAAGGCAGTCTTCTCAAACACCAAGCAGTTATTTCCCACTGATTTCTGTGCAATGTTCAGCTTGTGGCACCCATGGGTGTGCATCAGTGTCCTACCCAAGGAATGAACATTTTGGTTTGTACATTCCAACTTGGAGTAAGTATTCAGCTGCTACTGCCCTTGACTGCAGTTGATGATATGAAAAGGTACGAGTGCAGCAGTACTAGATTTAAGCTCTCTTCACAAAGAGCTTACTGATCAAGCCCTGTTACTTTAGCCCATAGGAAACATTAGAGGCATGGGACACTTCTCCACCTGTAAAACTGCCTGCCAAAACTGCTTAGTCAGGACAAGTCTAGAGGCACACCTGCTCATTTATTTTGCTTCCTAAAAATTAAGTTTAAGATTTTTCTCCTTGGATACAATAAGTGAATTCAGAAAATCAACACTGTAATCACATGAAAATATTAAAATACTTGTATATATCAGGCTAAAGTGGCATATTGTTTAAAAGCTGATTTATATTTCTAAAAACAAAATGCATATTCATATCAGTAATTTTAATGATTTATTCAACAAACCTGTAGTTTATTGCCAGCCTCACATACTCCGCTCTGTTATCCAGTGTAATATGGGTGTACTTGGAACTCAACTGAATATCTTGACCACTTGCATTAGGCACAGTGAATGGGAGGCTCATAGCTTCAAATTCTTCTGAAGTAGCTTCATTGTCTCGAATGTACATAAGTCCAGGAATAAAATCTTTATCAACCTTTGAAAGTAAGAACCCGAGATGAAGTCAGTTTACTAGCACTACACAACAGCATCTCTTGCATACCAATATCAGTGCATAATGTGTCACTCAACAAAAGCTTTGAGCAGTGTCTGACCACAATTCATCTAACTTGAATACAAAGCAATAAAATGGCTTAGTACTTTATATAAAATTTCACTATGTTGGATGTGGGAGAGTGCACGTATTCTAGATTTCAATCTTTCCGAAGGGCATTTGCCAAGAAAATGTATCATACAAGAAAATGGATTTAAAGCTTAAAAGCATCATCATCCCCACCAGCACTGGGTTTGGCACAAAAGGAATCTCCTCACTGACAAGTAAATGACCCAATGCTTTTATAAGAAGTGCATTTCTACAAGACAGTATTTAAGAAGGAACTTTTCTTCATAATGAAGACCCAAGTATTACTCCGCATCTACTGAGCTCAGTAAACAGAAACTGAAAGCTTGTGACATTCAGTCTATGAGCACAAACTCGTAACAGTTTGAACTTACTTTCTTTTACTTCAAAACAGTGCAGGCACCTGCCCTCAAATCAGCTATCACATCTTGGTACAACAGACAGTGACAGCTACAGAAAGGTCTACTGGGATGTAGGAATTGAACCACAAAGATTGCTTAGTCAAACCCATGAGAAGATTTGAGAATGGTCTAGAACTCAAATACAGTATTTAACTACCCCTGAACAACTTAAATTTACAGTTTTAAGAGTCAGTACAAATCATCCTTGTATAATGCTTCAAAATATAAAAGGCCAGTCAAACAAGCAAATAAAAACCAGGGAGACCAATCACTTGAGAAGTTTATGCTGGAGTCTGCTTGTCCTCTGTAAGCTATATCCTACCCAGGACCTTCCTTCCTTCTCACCTCACTGAGATCAGCAATTGTTAGGTTCATTCCTGCAAGCTGTTTCCACACTGGCTCAGCCAGGTTGAGGCTCAGAGGGCTGCCAGTCCGGATAGCAATGCCCAAAAGTACACCTGTAAGTTTAAACATTGTTTATTGGTTTTGTTAAATTCCCAATATTCTGATTATACATAAAGAACACAGAATGTCACAAAGTTGCTAAGAAATTACCAAGAAAGCGAAACATGTTCATATGCAGGAGTGACTTAGCAGCAGGATTTAAGAGGAAACAATCTCTGTTTGCTCCAGACTCATCTCTTCCATTTGGTGTCACAATTAACAGAGGGGTCAGCCCATTCTGAAGTTCTTCACACATTTCTGCTATTGATTCACTATAGCCTCCACCACAATCATCCACAGATTCACCTTGGAGAAGAAAAAAGGCTCAAAATTAAATATTCTTTCAAAAATAACTGAAGTATTGAAACAAGCTGTATTTCCTCTCTGGGGATGATTGAGCAAACAAACGTTTACTAAAAGCTGCAGTGTTGTATCCCTTCATAGCAAAACCCTAGAAGTCTGGCTCTGCATTTGCGTGCTTCCAGTTCATTTAAAAACATATTATTTGGATTATATGACATATCACAATGCCAAAAATGCTATTTTAACAGAGTGCAAAAATAATTTGTGCTGTATGCTAATCACAATAAAATACAACAGAAATTAGAAAAGGAATAGTGTTGCTTTTTCATGAGTGACATTTTAAAGTAGGTATGTTTTCTTTAGTCCATATACAATAGATATAATGGCTCCTTAAGTATTTTTCATTAAAAAAGCTCAGAGTCATACGTGAATTGTAAAAACACTCCTAGCAGTAAAATTAGCTAGCCAGGATTATTTGCAAATTCAGACAGCTGAAAAATTAGGTTTAGGTTTTGCAGAACGTTTGTTGTAAACAGGAAGAGCTGCCCCAGAGCATGAAGAGAATTACAGACACACTTCGATAAATCTTGAGGGATTTTATAAAATAATTTTGAAAGGTTTTTTTACCTCCCAACATTTTAAGCACCTTCCTCTGCCCATACATATACATTGTTTTTCTGGATCCCTTTCCTCCTTCCTTCAGGTTCTCCAAAAGAGTAAATCCCAAGAAAACTGCAAAGTTAAGTGCAAAGGAGGAAGGGGTGGAGTGTTGAGAATTTTCTTACCAACAAACTTGACTTTCCAAACACGATGAGGAAGCAGAAGGCTATCAGGGCTAAAGGAACTCATTTTAGAACACATCTGCCCAAACACTGACTTTGTACCATCAGGTCCAGCCAGTCCTCCTTTACTCCTGGAGCGTTTTACCTATTGAGCACATTATAAAAGTCACTGTAAGAACTTATTTCAACTGGCATCACTGTGCAGATAAATAAGGAATTTCCAGTCCCCCAAACACCAAGACCTTATCTTTAACTTCCAAGGGTTCTTTGTTCATCTGTCACTAATCAGCACCTTATCTGTTCATCTTTAAAGGAAAATGGAAAGACAGAGGTACAGCAAAGATGAAGTCTGATGATAAAGACTTCTTCTCGTTTCTAAAGAAGCAGGTGATGAATTGGCTAATTGAGTTTTTCTGATTTCAGTCCATTTAGTTAATTCAATCTATCTCTATTCATAAATTCAACTGACAAATCTGATTAAGTTTTTCACACATGAGACAGATTAGAGACAGTGCTGTTGGCCAGAAAACTGAATATGTGTTATTCTTATATACCTTAATAGTAATGACTAAACATGCATCTATGATGCTTACTAGGAGCCTCTAAAAATGAGTAAATGCTATCAAAATACATATATATATATATATATAAAAATACACAGGTAGTGTGTTCTTAGGCATCTACAGAAAAAGTGTATTTTAATATTTGATGGAGATCCTTAAGATTGGCATGCAAGTAAATTTCCAAGGATTTTGCTGGAAGAGACGCACACAACGAGGTAAGAATACAAAAAGTATTTCACCAGTATAGAGAGGAAAGAAATGGAAAGTGAACAGAGGGTTCATTTTCTTCCCACTTGGTGTTCTGCAATTTATCTTCTCCATCTGTCCTGAGTCCAAATGGACTCCTACATGCACATAGATCACCAATATCCATGAGACTGTTCATTCAGAAATAGCTGAAACTTATCCCACTATACTTAGTCACACTACAAACTACAGTGCATCTCAAAATCCAGGTGTTCTCATGCTGCATATTTCTGATGGCTCTGGACAAAACAACCACCAGATTTCTTTCAGGTTTTAGTGAAAGGCATAGACACCCAGATTCTCCTCATGTGTAAGATGTTCTCTATAAACACAAGCTGGTTTTAATTCAGTGGATTTCTGAGAAAACTGTATGCCCAAGAAGTTTTAAACTGAGAAACTTAGTCTTAAGCAGCTTGAAAAATACTTGTCATCCTCTCTTCAACCCAGTAGAATTCTTTTCCAGAAGCTGGGAGAAATCTAGTACATAAAGCCATGCACTCAGACACTAACAAAAAGGGTTTACAAAAAGATGACAGCTTCTAAGTTGGAATCAGCTAAGAAAGAGAAACATATACAGTTAAGACAGATCTATGAAGGAAACAAACTCAGTTCCAAGACAGGTCACAAAATCACCAGACGAGGTAGCCATGTATCACTGTAATAATTATAAAAGCACAGACACAGTTCTCACTCGTACCCCGAGTTTCAGTTTTCTGTGCTCAAACTTAAATGCTACAGAATAAATAAAATTATAAAAAGATAAAGAGTAGAGAAAAGACTATTCTACAGACAAAAAAACCTTTTGCCTGATCAGTGTAGGAAAATAAAGGCTATCATGAAATGAGTATCCTATAAAAGTAAACTTGATAAAGGAGAAGACAATAACCAGGAAAGAGAGATGTTATTTAATTTGAAATGACACTCAAAAAGAACAATCCAATAATTCATTCATATGTGGTGCCTACTTGAAGATCAGATCATTTTTACGCATCATGTTAGTGAGATTCCTACAACCCACATTTCATAAGGGGTCTTTGTAATGAGGAAGAAACTAGTCTTAAAGTGGTATTTCACATATCCACACGTATCACATTCCTTCCTTGAGAGTAAAGAACATTAAACCAGGAGATTCTTTGCCATATTACAGTCATGAAAGTAGACATTCTCCTTAATGACTGAAATTCACTTCCTTTGGAAAAGGAAGAAATTCCTTTCAATTGCTGTGCAAAGATGTTTTAACAGCATTATGAAAGTATCTGCCTATAGGGCAAACACGCTGTCCATTTGACACTGCATGAACTACACCACAATCTAAACACTAGGAAAATCTGATCTGCAAGTAAGAGGGTCCGTAAGTCAACCTGAGCACTGGAACCCTGTCTAGTCATTTAACTGTTGGCTCACTTCTGGCTTAATTTTTGACTGTTTGTATTACACCTTTCCAGAACAGGGCCCAGGTGCTGTTTTGGAACATTTTACTTAATGCCTATTCCCAAAAAGTAGTATGGATAAACCTGCATGAAATTTGGTTTTTTCTGCCCTATGCCATCTTCCAAAAACATCTCCTATTGTTTGTGCATCCAAGCTTGCCTCCATGCTACAGTTCAAAGCACAAAATACCTACAGTCCATTTTCTTCTATTGAAACACCAGGCTGGCACTTAGCTGAGTTACAGTACAGCCATCACATTGTTTTTCACATACTCTGAGCAGAAAAACTACAGAAAACTACCATGTCCCACCATTACAAGGCTCCCAACAGAAAGGACTCAGGGCCAAGAAGTATGTAAGGTGAATGTGATCTACTCTAAAGGAATCTGGTCCCTGTAACACCGGACACCAGGATAAGGGAGTGTTGCTTTGCTTGGGTTTACACTGCCGTTATGTTCAGTTCTGGTGCTTCCAAAGAAACCACTAAAAAAACAGCATGGCTGGCTGAGGAAGTATTGTAAAAGACAAGTCAATACCTGGAAAACAAATTTAAAAACACATCTGTTTTTTTTATACCAAGGAAGAGGAAGTGAACTGACTACACCATATAATCTATAAACTGCAAGAGGAGTCTTCTGAAAGCCAAGGGGTCTTAAAGTCCAGCTGCACTTTAACTTACAACTGCAAATAAGATGAAATTTATTAACACTGACATTTAGCTTTACTGAGACTATGTAAAACAGCCTTGAATCTTCAATTAAATATTATAAAGGATCAAACAGTTTCAGAATCCACATTTTCATTCTGAGCAAAAGCTAACTCACGATATTGTAAGCCATATCTGGTACTGTGTAATCAGGCCACATTATGAATGTGACCTTTTTTAGTATTCACTTGGCTAAGTTGACAGTTAGTTACACCAATATTTTATTTTTCCCAGAAGCTATGAAGAAGGGAAGCTGCCAGTTCTTTTCTAGGGTTCAAGACAGATTTAAATAACAAATACAAGAGAAAGCCTATCCCAATTAATGAAGGAAGACACTAGGAGACTATCCCAAAACCTACTCATCTCTAGTTTCCTGTTTAAAATACCAGCAATATTTATTGTACTTTCTGAATTCGCACACTTAAAAAGTAATTAAAAAATCTCTGGTACTCTCTTCAGCTTCCCAAATAATACAGTTAGACTCAATAAGTAAAAACTTAGTGATTCTATGATTCTAATAAACTAGAACAACACAGTCACAGAACATAAGCACAAGAAATTTTAAATATCCACAGAAAATTGCAAAGAAGTAGAAAGAGGGTCCAGTCAAAACAGGATGCATTTCTGTTCAGTAACAGAAAATAACAAGTTTAAATTTTCACAATTTCTCCACTCTAACCTCACAAATGGTAACGGTTTTGCAATATGAAGGGGGAAAAAAAAAAAAGGAACCCTCCACAACAGGAAAGAAATGCATCAGGAATCTAGGATCAGGCTGCAATTCATTTAAATGAAAACAGTGTTTTACTATTCTGTGTTACAGAAGTATCTAGGGAAAAAAGGCATATCTGGCCTAAGGCACAACATTACATTTTCTAACATCAATGATAAAGAAAAAAGCCTTTTTGTATCAAAGATTTCTGCAATCAATATGACTACATGTGATGACCAACAAAGGACAAGAGTTCAACATCCTGAATTTTAATTATATTCAAGAGCTTTCTTTCCTTGCTTTTTTTTTCCTCACCCTTAATTTTTTTTTTCTTTTTTTACCCTTCATTCATTTGCTGAGCATTTGGAAAGGTCAGAAAAGCAACAGAATCACTACTCTTTTAAACTATCTAATGTAGTGAGTTCTGAAAAGGTAGTCCTTTATCAAGGACATACTTTGCTCCTTAAGAGTCTAAATCATTCACTTAACATTTCAACAAGTGTCACTCCCTCCCCAAACAACTGCAGTATGGATAAAAACATACTGAGAAGAATATAAGCAGCTCTGAAACTGCGGTTATTCTTCTTTATTGTTTGATTCTCTGATAAAAATTCAACTCTTTAGCATTCAGATACCAAACACCTGAAACAAAGAAAGAGCTTTGACCAACACAGCACTGTAGTCTAATCATACAGAGAGTGAATCATAACTTCAGCTGAAGTTACCTGTATCCTGTTGAGCTCCACCACTGGCCCATGCTGACGATCTCTCACCATAGTAGCTTGCACAACTTTTCTGAAAGCTGCCTCCTGAAAAAAAAAAACCAAACAGATAATGGCAAAACTGAAATCAAGTAAGAACCCTGCACACATTTTGTAGACAAACACATAGTTCAACCCAGGAAATAAAAGAGCACTCGAATATGAAGGTGCAAGATGTAAGTGAGTGATCATGTTATTTGTGCTAAGATGTTTCGTGTCTGAAACAGTGGGGATACTAAAAAAGTAAAGAGGAAAGTCTCATCTGTATCACTTAAACCCATGGCTTGAAAGGTTGCATTGCACCCAGATACAATTATTAACCAACCAACATATTGCTGAGTACACGTATAAATTAGCTTACACCAGAAAAATATAAGTATAAAGAGAATAATTAACATCAGAGAATGACAATCAAAAAAGCCAAAGAGATCATATTGCTATGGAATGCAAAAAATAAACAATAAATAATTTTTTTTAAAAAAGCAAATTCAATTATCTGAGGCTCCCTCACAAAATATTTGGATATAATTTTACAGTCGATTTCAAGCAAGATTAAGAAGATTGTGAAGTCTTTAGAACCTCTGAAGGTAAGCTTGAGTTAAAGCCTAGATATGAATATGGCATCACAACCTCTGATGTCTCATGAATGCTTCTGATGCATTTATGCCTGATATCCCATTTTATCTTATGTCTGAAGCCTTTCTGTAACTATTCTGCAGACTCAAGTAGGTTAGGTTGAATGTGCCTCCTGTACACACATCTTATATGTAACATTACGTATGTAAGGACTCACAATTAATGGCATTAACAAATAAAAGTCTCATTAATGGAACAGCAAGGATTTCCTTTCTAGGATTTCCTTCCTTTCCTTTCTTGATGACTTCCCTTGGCCTGGGAAGTATGTACACAGCTTGGTTGTTCTACTACACAATTTTACTGGAGTCTAGAGAAAGAGACCCTGAGACAACAAATACGAAGAAGAATAGTTACAGGCCATGTGTCTTATTTAAGGACACAGAACAGCACTGCAGGGGGAAACTTATCTATGAAAAGAGAATTGGTTATCTCCCAGCAGATTCTGTCTGTTTGTATAATGTTTTCTTTTTCAGTCAGACATATTACTGTGACAGTGAGAAAATTCAGACCCAAAACTGATGATTATACTGAAGGCAAATCATGTTTTTATGGCTTATCAGACCTGAAGTTTTGAATAAGTGTTGCAGCTTCGAAACATAACAGTTATCTACATTTCCTCATGACTAACCTAACTTAACTACAGAAACCCCCTTTCACTACCAATTGAGATTGAACTCCTAGGTATTCTATTTTCACTTTGAGCTTAGTCTAAAACAAGTTTGTACCTGCACAGAGCTTTGCATTAACTAGTATATCACCTGACCTTGATAACTGAAATACAAACAGGTATGAATTGGTCATTGTCTGCTATCCTGCATTTTTTCCAGGATATCATCCACTTAATACTCTAGAAGAATTCAGCTATACTACAAACTGAAGATTTACAGCGTGAATCTTTTTTTCAAGATCAACACACAAAAGCACTATGATGAAGAACTGAGGAAAACGCTGCAGAAAGAACACAAAGAAGTCTGCATCATCAGATTGCAAGTATCTGATACACAACTTACAGAAAAAATGGAGATACACAGTTCTTTTTTCTTCAGAAACAACTTAAACAGCACTTCTCTGTTATGGTTACAAATCTCTCCCTCAGAAACATTTTGATAAAATACCTTTCCCTGTGATATCAGTATTCCCCGTAATGTGTCAAACCCAACTGAGGGTCCTTGGCCAGTTTCATCAAGTCTTCCTTCAAGATCAAACATTGGAATGCAAGGACAGAAGAGTTCTGAAATGTGATGCAGGAGCAGAAGCCTGTTTCTTAATGAAATGATGGGAATTTCCTGCAGATGATTGTACTCCATAGGAACCTATTATAAGGCAACGATATCCAAATGTAAATTAGAATTATTATACACTTTATTGTATTCAACAGAACCACAATCATTAGATTTGTAGGTAAACTTGTATTAGAAATTCAGATATTTGTTTATCTATCAAAACTTCATACATGGAGTTCAGTTGTTTATAAAAGATACTAAGAGTATTCATCAAAACTGAACCAAGAATTATGTGATGGCTAGAATACAAATGATGTTTCATATTTTACAATTTATCCATAAACAAATACATTCTACATCCTGTCATCACTACTTCCAGGCATAGCTGAAATACAGAATATTCAAAAAACAAGTCTTGTCAATATTAAGCAAGCAACTAAGAACTCCCTTGGAAGGCATAACATTTTCATAGCTGCAAGGCAGAATTAAATTCCTGCCAATTCTCAAACTGAGTTACTTTACCACATTTGGATTAAAAACTGAATGAAGAGGCTTTTCCAGCTCAGAAAAATGAAATGCTTCAGAAATACTGAAGTAAAACAAAATAACTGGCTCAAACTTGAAGTCAAACTAAAGCACACTGAGCTTATGCAGGGATTTGGTAAGGAAATACATCTACTGAAAGGTCAGCAATAAGCACACTAAGTATGTTTAAAATCTGAATTCAATAAGCCAAAAACATTACCTGTGTAGGCAGCTTGCCAGCATTAGCAGGTTTACTGGTCGACCAAGCTAAAGTATGTGCTGAGCCACAGGCTACCCTGTTGATCTTTTTACCCTGAAGCGCTGCAACCAGGCGTGGTCTTTGGATGGCATTAGTTGTTCCATCTCCAAGCTGCCCCTCATCATTATCTCCCCATGTATACACTTCCCCTAAACCAATAAAAAGAATGTATTATCCTCAGGCTAATATACAACCTTTTTATAAAATTACCAATTATTTAACCAGATAAGGCCTTGGGCTGTAAACAAGCTTTCTGTGACTGATGGCCATCCTGAAATCCGCTATCTAGTGCAGACAAATCTTGATTGACTCAGTCAGGTCCATAGTCTCTATAGAGCAGCTAGCACAAGATGCATATCTTTCCTCATAGTCTGTATAACTGAAATTTTCTGCTCCCGAACAGGAGATGGTAGAGCACCACACCCTGTAACAGAACATCAGGAAAGCCTGTACTTGATAGTTTCATAGCAAAAGCAAAGCCAATATGAGAAAAAAAAAAAAAAAAATTAAAAGGCTTAATATTTTGTATAAGACAAAAATGCTATAATAAGCTGTATTACCGGACAAGATAATAAAACAGTTACTTTCTGTTGCAAGATAATTGGGGAATACTTTTAAAGTAACAACCTCAATCCTGAGCATTCATTTTCTGCAACTACGTTCATTACTCACATTCATTTTTGGCATCTATATTTCACTAGCACCTATAAAACACTCATTTGTGCAGACTTGTTAATTGTGGGAGTGAATCTGCTAGAAGGAACATTCATTATCTCAGCCTGCTATGTAAGAACCAATATTGCTTGTGCAGTGCTTCATTTACCAAGTTAAATACTTCAAGAAACTCCTAAGACACTGCAAAAAAAAAAAAAAAGCCAAGTCCATTCAATGCTACTGCTTGACCATTCTGTAATCATTTTCAGAGCTCTATATTTTAGTTTGATTATCAGTGCTTATGCAACTTGAATTTATTAATTTTCATTAATTTAGTTTTATGTGATCCCTTTAAATCAATGCCATGCTTGCTGCTCAATATGCAACATCTGCAAATACAAAATATGTCTATGCACAGAGAGAACCAGCATTTTTAGCAAGGACAACCTGTCAACAGTTGACTGAAAGATAAAGTTTCAATTTTTCCAAATTCAGTGCTAAGAACTAGGTAAATTATTTGATTTTTATACCATCTTCAGTGCAGCAAACACAGTGCAAAGACCCCGTAGCAATTGCAATAACTTTCTTTCCTTGCAGTCCCTGCACTTGTCGTGGTCTTCTAACATGGTCGTCAGATCCATGGCCTAAGCGATGATAATCTCCCTTGCCCCTGCACAGAGAAGTCAACATTTAAAAACTGTTTTAACTGTGGAGAAAATGAAATCACAGGCTATGTCTGACATCTGACCTGCAGATATACTTATAAAGTCCAATACCAAAATATTCTCCAAACGTTCAATTACTTTGCATGGATGTAATTCTGCTGACTCAGTACAGATTCTTACACATCCAAAACAATATTCCTGCTTAATCTGGGTCGCTCCTTTTGTCACTTTTCCAGAGGGTGGTCTTTATTTTTAACTCTTAAAAGTGTTTTCAAGTCAAGTATTAGAAACATTGTCTGCAAAAACAGTGTATTTATGGACCTCAGAGACTGCAACTTCATACAATTTAAAGATACCTAAATGTCATACAAACAAGGTAGCTGAGGGAAGTTGGAAAGGTATTTTGCTAAGTCTTTTTAAACATTTCATTCTAGCAGTTTAAACTACAAAATTTGGAATGGTGTAAGGAAGATTAAAACAATGATTTCTAAAGTCAAATTCTCAGACAACAGCCACGAGCTAGACAATTTTGGTAATACATGAGAATGTTATTTATGCTATTGCCTTCTGCCCTGCATGGCACCCCATGCATATAATGCTACTGACCTCCTTAGAAGTTCTGCGTCTTGCAGTGGGCAGTGTCTGGAATGACAACCCTGTGCTTAACTTTCCAAGACAAAATACTTGGATTTTTCATTCATGCCACTAGAAAATCTTCCCCAAAGTGGGGGATTTTATTACTAATCAAGACTCAGGAGCTCAAAAAAATTTTGAAAAAGATCAAAACAGTGAAGGAAGTGTAACACCGATATCTGTTACAGACAAAGTGACACCTAACACTGTAGAAATAACAAATTGAGAATACTCACCACGTATACACAGCTCCAGATTTGGTAAGGGCCACAGAAAACTGTGATCCACATTCTACTTTAACCACTCCAAGACCTGTGAGGGAATCAATCTAGGAAAATTAAATCAAATGAAAATTAAATGAGTTAATTAAGGAGCCTGTAGACTGAACTGTCTTAAATAAAATATAACACACTACTGTATGTCTGTTATGTATATTTACAAATTCAAATGTTTATGTAGATGATTTAGAAGAATTACACTCCTTTCATCTTTCTACCATTTTCTGCTTAAGTACTAAAAAGAAGCTCAGATTTCACAAACTGTTGAAACTCAGCTCCAGTATGTTTTGCCCATACTTATTCTGCAATTGCCCAGAGTAGAAATGATAAGGCTTTATCTACTAATACTCATAATCATCCTTAGCTTGTATGACATGGATGTGATTCTGCTGACATAACAGAAATATTTCTATCTCCAGCAGACCCTTCATATTTATTCTGTGTAGGACTTTATGCTGCTTTACCATCAGTCCTATGGGATGGAACTGATTGATGAAACATAAACAAGCTATTTTCGCATTATGTTACATCACACTGGAAACATTTGGAAACAGAATGGGGATACTTCCATCCAAGTAATTAAGTGTGATTCTGGATTTAGGATCTAAAATCCACTGTGCATAGGTATACACAGTGACAGACACATTTCTCAAACACAAGCAGCATTCACCTTCATAACAAATGCTGAAATTCAAATTTATTGGCTATGTGGATTTCTTCCATAACATGTGAAGAAATTCCAAGCCAACCATGCATTCACAGAAAGGGTTTAATATGGAGTAAGATTACTTTTCAATGAATTGATATCCCTTTCTGGACTGACCTTATGACTATTGTAAATTTATTAGCACAAGGAAACATGAAGACTTCTTGACAAAACCTAATGTTTTGACGTGAACCAAAATTAAAATGATAATTATTTAAAGCAGCAATGTTTTCCAAAGAAAAACATACAAGTGCAACTTCAACAGTGACCACAAAGCTTCAAGTCTAGTTATTGTAGCCTACAAAGCTCATTCTTAACAAACACCAGAAGAATCCTGATGTTCCAGGATGGATGAAAGTTCACACATATTGACAAATCCGTCTCCACCATCCTCCACCAACACCATAGTTTCTGAAGAGATGAAAAAATTACACAGAAATACCTTCATTGGTACTTTACAGCCATCACTGCCTCCTCTCCCAAGTTTTCCATAATCTCCATCACCCCAGGACCAGACTGTATCATCATCAGTGAGGCACAGTGTCTGTGCATCTCCACTGCCACAGGCTATATCAATCACACGGTAACCCTGGAGAGCTTCCACCTGCAATGAAATCACCCATTTTTGTTCACTGTAAAAGACACAGTTATTAAGTTTCACAAAAGATGACAAACTCAGCTCAGAGAGGTGATGACTGGAAACTACAAGTCTGAAACAGCACAGGAACAAGGAAATAAAGGCAAGTCTAAAAGCTTTGCTCTTTTCAAACAGCAAAATGAAAACCAACTATGAATTTTAAATACAGGATTTTTATTTTTTTATTGGTGAACTAGTTGAATTTTTTTACCTCAGTGTCAGGGAAAACAATACAAAACATCTAAGGTTATCAAAGACTACATTCTGTTGAAATAATTTCAGGCACTCTGGGCATGTACTGAATACAGTAAGGGGAAAAAGAAAGTCTTATTTTCAAATAGTCTTTTACTAGTTTACAATTTTTGAGCACTTACATCATAACCGGAATTTAGTCGACATCTTTTGAAATGATGCCACCTAGTGATGAAGTATGGGATTTGGAATCACAAAGTAAAAGGTTGGTGACTCACATACATCACATCCTTCCTATCCTTGCCACTGCCTGAAACAGATTCCAGGGGGCACAATCCCATCATTCAAAGCAGCCAAGAAACTTCACTTATTTCTTTGATTTTTTCTTTAATCTCTAAAATAAATTCCTTGTAAGCTGTTTGGTGACCACTAGCAAAGTTTTGCAGCTCCTGTTTCATTTTATCCTTTCAATCATGGCAGCTTGTTCATTCCTTAGAAATATATGCCACTGTTTTGCCCTTCCATTCTTTGTAAGCAGAAATACAAAAAGCTATAAATCAGAAGGTATTAACTGGACGAAGACTGTTGAGTGCTCCAAAGGTCCCTTACCAGTTTAGGTTTTAGCTGGTCCTCACTATCTCCATGGCCAAGGCGTCCATACCGTCCCTTTCCCCATGTGAAGAGGTCTCCTGCAGCTGTGATACAAGCACTGTGTGCTCCCCCAGCAGCAATGTCAACCACCTCTATACCTCTCAGAGATTCAATCACACGAGGGCGATCACACGGGCTGAAAAGAAAACATCTGTCTGGACAAAACTCCTGGGATAGACCATTCACATTCACCAGTGCATGGAGAGTCCTCTTTTAAAATGAGAATGCAGACCTAAAATCGCTGAGTAGTTGCTTTGCTCTAGTTTAATATCCTAAGGATTTATTGTTGACTAGAAAAATTCATTAATATACAGCAACTATAAGTATCCATTAACGTTTTTTTTAAAATAACATTTTCAAGTGTTACTTACCTTCGGTTTCCGTGACCAAGTTTGCCATCTTCTGCTTCACCCCAAGAATAAACTTCCCCCTCAAAAGACAATGCCAAACAGTGCTTTCCTCCTGAGTTCACTGCAACTTTCTTAATGAACACGTGTTGAATGGATTCCAGTAAAGTTGGAGTAGAAACTGATTCTGTTCCTCCAATTCCAAGCCTACCACCTGCTCCATATCCAGTGGCATACAGCTTTAAAGCAAAGAATAAAATTTAGTTTTGTTTGCCTCAAGCAGAACATTCCCTAGAAATGAATTCTAGAGAAGAATTCTTAATGTATATATGTCAGAATGCAGTTCAAGGGAAGTCTAAAAAACCCCTGATACTTACAGGCTTCTTATTTTCTCTCTTTTAGAAAATCAGGAAATATTTTGAAATATTTCACAAAAAAACTTTGGGAAAATGTGGCTACATTCAAGTCAATAAGAACTCTCACTGACTTAATGGATTTAGTGTGAAATACTAAAGCTTATTTTGTAAAACTATCAAGAGACCACAGCTTTGCTTGATAGCATTACAAAATCATCTATCGCCTGTAGCTCTCCTTCCAAGAAGCACTACTTTCTTTCTTCTGTAAAATATACACACCTAAACACAGTTGCTTCTTTTCCTTCTATCCCACAAATAGTTTTAATTACTGCTCTTTTTTTAATCTCTCTGAAATAATCTGTTTCAACAGAATGATGTCAAGAAATGCCACTAATCTGCCTTTTACCCTTCTGTGAATTGTTAATTAGGATGATACTGACCCAAAGGAATCATTACAGTACCTCACTAGATGAATGTAACTCTTACACAAAGCTCTAGCTAAAATTCTCCATCATGTCCTTAACAGCTGCCATCTGTATAAAAATAAAAACTTTTCAAACTCAGGAACTGACTTTCTTCTCCTATACCTTACACTAAACTTCTGCACTGAGATTTCTTTTCACTCAGGATTTCAGCACCTGGAAATTAGATCCTGCAATGTATAACTTACATTTAGCCAACTGTGAACAATCTCACATTACACCTCTCTCCTTTTAGAGAGAAATAATCACCCCTGTTTTAGGGAACTCCATGAGCATGCTGCTTGTAGCCAACTTAGTTTGACAAAATCTGACCACATTTTTGAACTGAGAACTCAAATACGTTTCTTGTTTCAGCCATCTAACGCATTAGTAACTGCAGTCCTAGAAAGTACTGGTGGAGTTGGTACAGTTCCGATTCTTTAAAAAAAAACAAAGTTACTACTACCAATAATAATGCATAGTATGCTATGCACACTATTTTTCATTTAGCCAAACCCATTCTGATTGAGGGTGAAATATTTCAAGAGAGTCAAACAAGCAATCATTTGTTGTATCCTTACTTTCCCATCAGCAGTCACTGCAAACAGAGTCTGTTCACCACCAATTAACTGCACGGGTCTAAGGGTGGCAAGAGCTTCACACGGAGTTGGGACTTTGACCTTTGCTCCTTCAATGCCACCAAGTTGTCCTCTGTGATTATGACCCCAACCATAAATAGTTCCACTGCCTCCAGCTGAAAGTGTCCAATCATCAGGTCGTCTGCAGGAAATGCAAAACAAACAGAATCTTAAAAAAGCTTTCTAAAAGTCACAAAAAATGCAGCTTATCATTGTACAACAACAAAGCAGCACAAGACCAAAACAGTAACAGTTGAAAGAAATTACCTATTCATCCACTGGACAAGCTGCTCATCCTGTTCTCTCTTAAAGACATCATGGCACTCATGAAGAACATCCATATTTTCATTATCTGCCATTAATTCTCGGATTTTCTTTGCCACCTGTGAAATATTTTGCATTAAATAACATTATTCAAATTATCGATTACTCCTATCACAGTTGGCATAAAATAATTCATTTGTGTATCTTTTCACATGAGACACTTCCACATGTTCCATTAACCATTTGAAGTACTCCTACAGTACCTCATCAAGGAAGAGGCGAGGTAAGGGTGTCCTTTTATCAAGAGCCACAGCAACCCTGGATGCCATGCAGTATCTCCTGAACCAGGCCCATTTGTGTGTCTCTGCACAGCAAGGGAGAGTGTCCAACTCCAGATCACAAGCAAGAGCCACAAGCACCTTCAGACAATCAAAAAAACATTTTAGAGAGGTATCAAAAATATGCAAAAAAAATCAGCACATAGGCCAGTAGGGCCTGAACAATCTCAAAGCCATGTAAAGTCACTAAGAGCCATCTTCATTACCCTCACAGATGGGGTAATATCAAGTTTAGCCCACTATCTTACATGGTTAGGTATCTAATTTCCTCTTTCAATCCAGAAATTTTCATAGCCTCCCTCTAAAAAACATTCCCAGACTAATCACATTTTCCACATCAAATTCCATGTGCTTAACATTTTACCTTCCATTTCTAAACAGTCTCATTTCTACAATTCAATGAATTTTCAATTGATTTTCAAAGTTTGATTCAATTTGAAATCGGTGTTTCAAATTAATATTGTGAAGAACATATTTCTTCCTCCTTCTACAAACTTTTAAGATTTTCTTTTCTGATAGGTACACCCTCTTAGTTTTACTTTTATACTACAAAGGGGACTTTTTCACCTTTTATTCTTCCTGCTCTTCTCTAGACTTCCTCAGCTTGTTTATTTTTACTTTGAAGTCCAGGGTCCATTTAAGACATTGTCATTTTTTTCAACTGGATGTAAATAAAACCTTCAGAGTACTAAACTAACTAAATAGAAATACACAACACTCTTATTAGGAAAACTCAAAATCACTTATCAAAAAGCGTGCTTACAAGATATTCTCCTGAGTTTCTCTGCCTAGCTAGGTACTCTCTATTTTTCAGTTTCATAACTGATTCTCCTTTTAAAAGTACGATTCTGGTTTTGTGTATTTGATTCTCCTTTTAGAAGCAGTATTCTGATTTTGTGACTAAACGTTACTGATATAGGACTAAGTGAGCTTATTAACAGATCTCAAAAAAAATGCCAGAACTACTTTAATGTATTCTTTACTGATGGTACTGCATTACCTTAAAGAAAGGGCTGTGGAGCAATTGTTTGCCACCTCTCACAATGGGGTCTTCATAGTCAAACTGTCGTTGCAAAGCTTCTGGAAGGCCTTTAACCAAAGCAGCTAAAGCACTCCCTGTGAAACTCTAGAGACACCATACAACTAGATAGTTAGTCATAGTGCACGCATTACAGGAAGCACATTATTTAGATGACTGTGACAAAACACAGCTTCCCAAACTACAGCTAGCTGTGGGAAATACCATTTCCATCCACTTGCTCAAAGTTATTTTTACACCTTTTTGGCAATTCAAAAAGCACAACTGCTAAGTCTTGGAATTGGCCATTTTTTCTTTTCTAAACTGGAGTACTTTTACAGACTTTCAGACCTGTGCAAGCAGACTATTCATTTGCCCATTTCCTATTTTGCCATGAACACAAAAAAACATCATACATCAGGGCTGACACTTTAATCTTAATGTGAAAGATGTGAAGAGGAGAGCACCACTGCCTTCTTACCAAAGCTCGTGTTTCTCCCTCATTATCCCCTAGGATCCGGTTGATGTTAATGGACTGGCCAAACTCCGTGGTGAGCAGCTTCCGTAGTCTCTGCAAGGCCCACATTCTGTGGCCAGCAGCTAAGGAAAAATAAGCACACAAAGAAAGCAATTACTTAAAACAAGCATCCTAACTTCAAACAAACAGACCTAATTTTAAGACTATACTCACCTAAGGCACTCAGTTGAGCACAAGCTGCAAGGGAAGCTGCCAAGCGAGGAACTATGCTCCTGTTGGAAGCAAAATTTAAGCGAAAATCCAACAAACACGTAACCAAGTCCATTGAGGGACATGAAAGAATGCAACGATCTGAGAGAAGGTCTTTAGGGCCTGCAGGAAACAAAAAGGAACAACAAAAAAAAAGCTGAGGAAGGTTTCTCCTCAGACTGAAATAACAACAGAACATAGGCAGGATTTAGCTAACCAAACACAGTACTCTAGAGTGCTAGTCTGCATGAGTTATCAATTCTACTTGCCTTTAAAGAGACAGGAAGAAAGATGTACTTTCATGACTTAATTTACATGATTTAAAAGAGATGGATTTAAAAAAATAACAGCATTTCAGATGACTTGTGTCCCAGAAGCATCCTCTCTTTACTGATGAAGAGGCAAACTAGAGTGACTACAAATTTTTTTTCCTTTTCTCTATATACAAATGCAACTCTCAGGACTTAGCTGAAAATGCTTCCTAAGTATGAATGAAAATGTTTTCTTAGTATAAATGTTAATGAACTATGGAACTTTGGCATGTAAATACCATGCAGTAAGTGCAGTGTAAAAAGCAAACAATAAAATCTACTCTTACCCTCCTGTAAATGTTGTATGTGATACCTTACCTGCAGCTGGCATGATAGGGTAGACTGTGAATCGCCATCCCCATCCATTCACAGACCCATCACTGATGAACTTCCACTTTAACTCATCCCCTGGAATTCGCAGTTCACTAGACCAATCTGACCACTCACGACCTGTTACAGTAGACAAGACAAACAATCTCAGCTATACTGTCTGAGCCAATACCCTAGCCACTCATCAACAGCAACCAGTTAAATTTTATAAACATCGCACAAAGGCATCCAAGAAAAAAACCTAACTAAATCAAGTACATGAACATAAATGTAGAGATGTTACATTAAGTCATAAGAAGTTGAAAACCAAGTCTTGAAAAGTTCAATTAGCACTGCTAAGCAGATAGCCTAGTACTACAATCAAGAGTCAACTACAAGAGCTTACTTAAATCCCTTGTCCTATTTTCAAACTATCTTTCACATTACAAAAATAGATAATAACCTACACATTAAATTAAGCTTTACAGCTTCCAACCAGGGACCAAGCAGAAATATCTCAGCAATGAAATACCTTTGGGGAAAAATGGGTCAACACGAAAAGCCCACATTATGACTGCACAGGCATTAACTACTGAGATCCTTGCACATAATGTAGTCTATGGGTAGGTTCAGCATAAAATTTGATGAGATTAAAAATATTCCCCCAAAACCTACTACAAATTAATAGTGCTTAAAAATTAAATCAGAGATAGCAAGACTAAAGATGCGAAGAATTCATGTAGTGTCACATACAAAGGCCAGAGCAGGAAACAGAAAGAAAGAACACCAAGCTATTATTTTGGACATTTGACAGCAGAAGAGCATTTGTCTTGCCCGTATGAAGACTGAAATTTCTCTAAGTACTACCTGAAAAAGGAAAGAGCTAGTAAAGTAAGTATCCTTCTCCGATTTGTTAAAATACGATTTGATTACATAGAAATTCACACAAGTTGGCAGAGGTGCTGAACAGTGAGTTTTACACTCTATCCGCTCTTCAGAAGAACTGGACAACCTAACATTCACTTCCCATAGAGTCTCTATATCCAAAGATGCAAGACCAATCTTCGTGTCTAGATCTTACAGACTTTTTAGTTTAAAAGACAGCATCAATTTACACAGGTTTGCCTCTTGTTTACTGGCATATCGCTAAGAGGAAGTCAGCCAGAGGCAGTGGCTCATTTCATTCAGCATTTAAGAGGGAATCACAGACGACACTTTAGAAAAGCACTCGCCCTCCGTACCTGATCGGACAGACACGATCCTGTTGACGCCGTCCATTATGGTGAGGGGATCGTGGCGCCGCTCGGTGGAACACTGGCGGTCAAACTCCACCCTCAGCCCCTCAGCACCTAAACAGCAACAAAGAGTTCACACAGCTCAACAGAGGAATCAATATCACAGACAAATGCAGTATTTTAGCAATCCACATGAAATCAAACAATTGTTCAGAAGCCATAGTGCCCATTAATAAAAATAACTTCTTTTGATTTAATGACATTGTTTGCCCATAATTTCTTCTCCTTGCAAGGCTTAAATCACAGCAAGCTCATGTGAGTAGGGGCTGGCAGACAAAAGACCATACCAGAACATTCAAAACTCAAGTTGCAAAAGACAAAAAAATGCCTATTTACACTGAAGTCTGTAACTTTTGGTAAGTACTAGGTAAATTACTAAAGGAAGCACTAAATGGAAAGCATTAAAACACAGTAGTATTTTGCTTGCTCAAGACTAGAAGATGAGTTTTCAATTACTAAACCTGAAAAAGACACAGTCTTTCTCAGCTTCATAACTGAATGGAGAACAGCAATGATATGCAACTGGAATCACACCCAGTGAATCCAGAAATGCACATTGTATAGAGAGATTTTCATCAACATGTAACAAATCAGCTTCAAGAAATACTTTTTTATAGCAACAGGACATACAACATGGCTTTAAAAGTTCAATACATATTTTTGTAAGCTAAGGAACAATTTAATGCAGGCAGGCTTAAAAATAATTGAATCTTAGCAACATAACTAAGAATTCTGTACCTGGTATTTTAACTGTGCCACTAGAAGATGTATCATCAGTGTATGGATGGCTGCTCTCTACCACAACTGGTTGTGAAGAGAGGCGACCACTTTGTGAATCAGTTGCTACATCTTCTAGTTCTGTAACACAAAGCTCCAACAACATATCAGCAACCTGAGAAAAGAAAAATACTCACTTTATAAACAGTATGATTAACCCAAGAAATCTAAGTAAATTACCATTCTTTCCAAATTTAAAATAAGTTGTTTTTGGAAATCTGATTCATAAACCATCTTATTACCTCAAAAATATTCTTTTTGATCCTGTTAGGGCTAGAAAAACTCCTAAAACTAAAAGCCAAAAAACTTCAGTTCTCAGTAAGTAAATTACAACACAAATAATTGTTTTCCCTTACAGAAAAAGCAAACTATTAAATCTAAGCTATGGAGTATACACCAGCATAGAAAGGTATAAATATTTTGTTAGTACATAATATTGCAAAACGCTGTTTAGGGAGGAAATGCCAAAATTTACTAATTTTAAAAGACTTTCTAATAAAAACTCCGGATCTAAAACACAAAAAACCCCACACAAACCCAAAGCTGTTCAGTTACTCACTACCAATGATAAAAAACCCAGAATTAATGCACATATAGGGTGTGTGTAATTTGACTGGTAAAACTCAGGCCCAACATAAATATTCATAGCTAATCACCAAGAATTGGGCAGGGGGAGTAACAGTTTCAGAAATCTTAAAAAATGTATTGTTACTCATTAGGAAAATTACTAGTTGAAAAGTAAAGCTACAAGAAATATTAAACTACTTTCAGTTCATTAGTGCACATGCATATTCTAGAACTAATTTCTTTGATAATAATTTATGACAAAAATAATTTTAACATTCTGCCAGCTGTGCCAAAAAATCCCATGCCCATGGATACTTTGTAAAAAGTTAGAAACTTCAATGCATGAAATGTAAATCTTAACAGTTCAGAAGAATTATTGTATCGTTAACAATACAATATACTAAAAGCATTTTTAGCTAGCAATAATGACTGCATCAATTTGAGAAATAAACTCAGATGCAAAAAAAACCTGTCATGGAAGTTTTTAAACTAACATTCTACAAGTCGAGTAAATAGAGCTTGGTTAATACAGCTTCATTCCAATACTCACCAACACTTGGTCAATACACAAATACATACTATCTTAATGTTTAATTGCAGCATGAAAAATGGAGAAATTAGTTTAAAACTGACATCTGCAGCACGTAATATTTTCATTAAAATGGTTGAAGCTCACATGCATTAAAGTTCAACTCAAATTTTCATGTGTAAGAAGTTTCTCAGGATGCCGAGCTGTACTTCCAATACAAGGAAGTATTCCAACAAGCTAGTAATAAAAAGGACCCAGTTAAAATGCAACAGGAACAAAACCTGACCTGTGGGTAAGCCGTGCCCATGCCAGACAGCACAGCTGAGAGAACATCTCTTCCCTTCTCGCCCGCTCGGTTGGACACCGCGAGCTTCAGCAGGTCAACCATGACCCGTGTGTCATCTGGGACCAGGAGACTTGTAAACTCATCCAAGTACTGTGGTTCTGGGCCAGATACCTTACTCTGGCTTTCTACATCCTACAAAACAAATCAACAAACATTCTTCTATCTTTGGATAGATTTTTTAAAATGCAGTCATTCACAGAATAACTTCTAAAGCATAAAAAACAGAAAACTGCTTGATAAAAGACAGCAAGGACTTAAGTTTTGAGAAGAGTATTGACATTACTTCTTTGGTTTTTGTCATGGTTTCTGCAATAATACTGGCAGCTCCAGGATCATCTGTGACTGGAATGAAAGGACGGGAAGAGGCAGCAGCAGCTGAGGGAGTTACAGCAGATGGTGTCACAGCATCTTCTGAGGGAACAACCTAGCCAGAACAAACAGTAACTAATGAAATCTTCAACAAGACACTGTAAAACCTTTAAGAATTTAACTATTTATTAAAAGGGCTAGTGCCCAAAGATAGCAGCAATTTAAAAACAGTCATAAGTTCAAAACCAATAGATTCAGTGCCTGTATTTTTAGCTTCTATTCTATGGTCCTCGTGTGAGTAAAACAGCAAACACTCCCCTCAATGCCAGCTGCTACACAAATATACAATAAAACATCTGCAGAGAAGTTTACAAAGCCTTAAAAGGCAAGCCCTGACAATACATATCAAGTTCACAGTTTGTAAATGCAAAAGACCTCTTCAGTAGCAAGCCTTTTCTTTTTACTCCTTTTGTTAGCAGTTGGGAATCAACACAGTTAAATTTCATTCAGGGTCTCGTGTCTACATCAATTGATCTAAGTTCACAACTAAATTTCATTAAATAATGGTCAAATATTCTGCTATTCTTGACATTTTTTAAATATTGCTTCTGTAAAATGACTTCAGTATCTCTAAAATATTGCTAGAAATCATCACAATTGCATGACAACCATCACAATTAAATGACACAATGCTTTCTGAAAGTTCAAAACTGATCTTACACTAAAATTTTAGTTTTTTTCAAATCTGACATGTGCAGAGAACCTAGTCCTGAAATTAGAGCATGAAGGAATTTTTTATTCTCTGCTACTGTCAGACTAATTGACATATTTGTCAGCTTTACAGTTAGAAACTAATGAAAAAAAAATAACGTGACACTTTACCTCCCCTCTCCTGTCCTGCCATGGGTTTGGGCTCAGCCTCTCCTCAATATCTCCTACAAGCACACACTCATCTCCATTTGCAGGGCTGATGGCAGAAGCAGCATCTGATGGGGGGGCTGGTGATGAAGAGGGACATTCTACTGGTGCAATCATACTTGCAGGCATCAATGCTCCAACGACTGCATCCCTGAAATCATTTAGGATGGATTAACATAAACCTAATTGTATTCCCTTGTTGAACTAGAAAAATTTTATTAGCTTGTCTTAATAAAATAAGGTAAAGTTTCCAAGCTCTAGAATTTATAGGGTAGTTCACTGCTATTCTCTTTTGGGCCTGACACTTCAATATTTAACACGAGTTTCTCTTTATAAATTGTAGCACAAATTCTCTGTTCTCTACTAACATTGTTGGCACTGCAAAGTTTTATAGTTATTTCCACTGTGCCCTCTACTGCTTCCTCTATATCATCCATCATGATGTACTTACACGGCTTCTACATTATTTATTTGAGCATTTCAGAATGAATGATTTTTCCCCAGGCAATGGAAACTTTTGTAAACATAACAAAATAAAGCTAACATCGACATAAAAAGAAAATTTAAATGATGCTTAGCCCCATCCTGAGGAGTTCAAACTTGTTAAAACAATTTATACCTCACTCAAGAGTTCCTGATAGATGGCAAGCTATGTCATCTTTTGCTCTGTGACAGAAAGAATGTTCCCATGCCTACCTGGCATACATGATTTGTAATGCAATCAATATGTGAGACAATGCCTGCTGTTTGGCAACATTCCCATCAAGTGACAGGAGAATCTTAGCAAGGGAAGGGCGATTCGGCTTGGAACTATTCGCCCCACTGATTTTGTTACTGGCAGCAGAAGAATCTGCATCTGAAGGAACACCTAAAAAGAGGCAGGGGGAAAGAGAAGGTAAGCATTATTTATTGGCATAATACATAAAGGAAAATGGTTTATCTAATTTCTTGTTAAATCAGAAGAGATGACTGAAACTAACTCTACAGGAGATTCTTAAACTGCAGCGTCTACAATATAAAGTTAATACTGAGGCTTTCCAACAAGGACTTTCAAAAAACGGTATTTGATATTACTACTCACTTATGAGGATTAAGGTAATACAGACAAATATTTTAGTGATCAGCACCTTAAACAAGTTTGACGTACACAAATGTTCTGAAATAAGAAGAATATTTATTATGTACAAATTGCCTTGGTCATGAAAAAGCTTAATTAGCAAGATGTTTGATGTTATTATATTCAACACAAAACACTGCTGTTTGATTCCCTAATTCTTAAGTCACCTACCTTAGAAACAAGAGGTAATGTGTAAGAAGATAAATACTTGTGTAGCATTCATCTATCATTACCTCCATAAAGAGAAACTCCTTTGGGTGTTTGAGAAAGCATGTTGCATTTTAATTTAAAAGTTCCACCTTCATGAAGACTTTTGGTTGGTCTTTTTTTTTCACCAGAGGTATATTTCATTGGTTTGTGATTTTGTTTGGTTTTTTTTAAACCATTTTCTTTTACACTCTTCTATCACCTATTAAACCACACACAAAACAAACACTCCAATGGCAGTAAATGAAAAACAATGTAAGACAACAAATACCAACCAAGATAGGAAGCACCTAAAGGGTCCCTCGCTGTCTGGAAAAGGACTGGTTCATGAACAGATGGTGTAGCTACATCCACTGTTGTCCATGCTACACTGTGGGAAGACCCACAAGCAACCCGAGTGATTTTCTGGCCTTCCAAGCCCTGGACAAGAGTGGGTTTTCTGTTGACTGTAGTAGTTCCATTGCCTTGCTGCCCATGGTCATTGTCACCCCAAGCATAAACCTGCCAGGAAAAATTTCCATGTATCACTTAGCTTCCCTGCTTATCTTATTTAAATGCTTTCTTAAAAATTCCTAAAAAGAATGTTTGTGATTTGTGCTAGTAATCTAAGACGCTTTAGACAATCTATTGTAACATTCCCCCTCTCCATTAAATAAAGCAGGCATTATAATACATTAAAAGAAAAGAAAATAAAAACCAAAGTTTTGATTTATCAGATGATTCATAAATTATTGCTGAATCATAACTGATCAGTTGATTCATAAATCACTCAATGTTCATAGTAAGTTGGAAGAATTAATTGCTTAGTAATTACATTGGAGATCTGAAACAATATTATGATAAAGCTGAAAAATCTGTCCAGAATACTATTAGTGCTGCTGCATTTCCCGAGTAAGAAGCAGAAAACTGATCATGAGATAATAGAAGCAGAACACTACAAAAGCTACTATGACAAAAGTATTTCAACTCCAATACTAATATTTTAGATACTAATACATTTTAAATTACAATCATGCTTATATTTATGCAGGACTTTTAAAAGAAAATAAATATCATCAGAAGTTTTTATTTCATTTAATCAGCACCAACACTGTTATACTTTCCTTCCTAAACAGTTTATTCCTTTCTGCATGAAGGAAAGAGGGCAAAGGAGGGTGATGCACAACATACCTGTCCAGTGTCAGTCACTGCCAGACAGTGGAGTGCTCCCACAGCCACATGCACAATCTTTTTACCCCTCAGTCCTTCCACAACCTGTGGCTTTCGTACATGCACATCTGTGCCATGGCCTAGCCTGAAGTAGTCACCCTTACCCCTGTAACAGACAGTAAATTTAACATTCAGAACAACATTCTGTTTACACATTCCTCTTCAATGCAGCTACTCAACTGAACATACTTCATTTATCACTGCCTGAAACACACACACCAACTAGCAAATGCTAAATCTGAATCCCAAAGGCATAAGAATGAGGGTAACTGCAGTTCTACTACACTGTAGCTTCTCACCTCAATAAAGAAAAGCCTGATTATGACTATTTTTATATGCAAAGCAACTGATATTACATTTCATTTCCTCTGCTGCAGAAACACTGTCATTATAAACACTTACAAAATTCACGTAGTTTGGTAAGACTTGGGCATATTTAACTACTGAAGATGAACCTAACAACAGAACCTTTAACCTGCATCTGCTTCAATGGAAAAAATACACAGGGAACTAAAAATGTTTTCAGAATTGAGTTTTTTCACATTGTTGGAAGCCTCAGTATAGATTTTCAAGTCTCCATAATTTAAATCCTTCTGAAATTGTTGTACACAAACTGCACTAAAAATAAATAGCATGCACAAAAATTAATGTAAGCCTTTTGTTGACAAAAAGTTGCCTCTACCAAAAGTCAGTAAATAAAAAAACCCTCATATTTCTTCCACTATGTTTTTAGTAATCATTCACTCAGTTCTTTTGCTCACCACCAATTTTTCTCAAGAAAGGTTACATTATGCTGAAGAGAAATACGATATAGAGTACTGTCAACTACCTAAACTTATAAGCCAGAAGTGATGATTTTTTACTCAAACTATTACAAATTCAAGAAGAATAAAAGTTTTAAAGCAATTCAGCCATTCCCAGCTGAAACAGACCCAGAAGTCTACTTGTAGACCTGTAATGACATGAAATAGCTGTAGATTTTTGAGTAGACGTAACAGTGCTAAGAAAAACTAGGGCAAGGAATGAACAAATGAGAATTTTGGCATGAGTTCTTAGTTAAAAAAAAATACCATCAAACTATCTATCTTTCTTCTTGCTCCTTTTTCCACTACAAAAAAAAAAAAAAAAAAAAAAGTAAGATAGAAATACAGATTCCAATAGCCATTCTGAGAAACATCATCTCTGTTAAAAACTTCTCTCCCCTTTAACAATAGCAGTAACTTATTAAAACAAAAATTTCAAGGATTTCTCTTCATGTTATTCAGCAACTGCTGACAACACAACAAAAATGATTGGTTTAAGTCTACTTAGTCTTGATATACATCAAATAGGTCACAGTCTTATTACACAAGGATGGGTTAAGACCTTGATCTGATTAGTGCTCTGAAGCTGACCTGCCACGCAGTAAGCGCTCAGATTTTACAAAAAGGTTTATAAATTCAAAAAGCCAGATTTGTGGTCAAAACAAAGCAGAAGCAAGCAGGCAAATAGAAGAAAAATCAAACCATATCTGAGTAGCTCTCAGTGATCATCTCATACCAATTCTCACTCCAAGGCATCATTACTGACAACTCAGTGGCCTTCTGAGCAGCAACAAGCTGTTGTTGTGTTCCTGTATTCCCAAGGAAGTTCTTCTCATCTGCTGACTTTCAACTTACTTCCTTACTCTCTTGCATCCTTACTCTCTCAAGTCCCTGCTTTAGCTGTAGGCCTCATAATCCAAGCTATGGCTCTCAAGTTTTCTTCTTTCCTCTCCACTCTTAACATTCCTTTACATGTCTCAGGGTGACCTATCGAAGAAATGATCTTCCCTTTCTGCCACTAATTGAATAGGAGGCAGGCATTCTAACAGAGTACAGCAAACAAGAAAGCATGCTACAAACAGAGTGTTAGAGTGACTGAATGGATGCAGCTTGCCTGGAAGAGCTGCCAACTTAAAAGACAAAGCACACAGATAAGGCACAAATTGAGTTGAATAGCATTAAACACAGCACACAGTTAGCAAGTGCTTTGTTAATACTTCCGGGCAAATGTAACATACCATGTCCATACCACTCCTGACTTGGTCAGTGCCAAGGAGAACTGTGCACCACACTCAATCTGACAAACGCCTTGGCCGTTCAGTCTTTCAATGTTCTGAGGAATGTTGCATCCTTCACTTCCTCCTCGGCCCAGTTTTCCAAAATCGCCATCGCCCCAAGAAAACACCAAACCTAACAAACATCAAATTGCACATCAAACAATGATCACAGTACTCCTGTATGCTAAAAAGCTTCCAAAACAGGATACTCCTACCTTCATCTGTCAAAGCAAGAGTCTGAGCATCTCTGCTTCCACAGGCAACCTGAATGACTCGGTGGCCAAGGAGCACTTTAACCTACAAAAGAGAAGGAGTAAGAAAGAAGTTCTCAAAGAAATTATATTTCAAAACCTTACATTTCCAAGATCTTATGACTCATCTTGGTCATTAGGCCCAGCCTGGATGAAGAACTATCCAGCCATGCTCAGAATCCAACATTACTACATGGTAGCTTCCAGATATGTATCAAAGCAGATACAGGACATGAATGCTGAAAGCAGCACTTGCCATTTTACATCACTTCCCGAGAAAGACACTGGATCTTTTCAGCCTTTCTGAAATAGCTTTCTTTACTTTCACTAGAGGTATGGGTACCAAAACCTAATTTAGACCACTCCAAAACAATATCTTCATACCGCCTTCATGTTTTTTGTTACTTCACCTTCATGCTGCTGTCATTTGTTAAACACATTGGCATTTCATCAGAAACAAGAAACATTAATTTTACCATCTTAGGCTTCAGTTGTGTGGTATTATCTCCGTGTCCTAGTCTTCCGTATTCCCCAAGACCCCAGGTATACAGTTCACCACTAGAGGTAATAGCAGCACTGTGGGAACTGCCACAGGCAATATCACGGATGCGTTTGGTTTTCAATGCTTCTATCAGCCTGGGTTTATCACAGTTCCTGAAGAAAATGAACAACAAACCCATTGTGTTAATCATAAAACAGCCACACAATATACTCCAACTGCTGCAACACAAATTGTGCAATAAGTGAAAGTAATCTCAAAGTTATATGCAATACTCTGATTCCAAGATATACTCTTTAGCAGCACCATAAATCCAAAGTTTACACTATTGTAATGTACTTCAAAGTTTATTTGAAGAATATTTTATGTACATGCTACCAAACTTAGGTGAGAAATTCGAAATGTCAACACAATGAATTAATCCAACACAATTAAACAGTGCATAATAAAAAGTGAAAATCAATTTCTTGTCACTGCCCAAAGTTGAGGGGCTTAGTAGCAGTGGACACGCAGTAAAGATTAAGAGATTACACTCCCATCCCAACTTTGCTCTTCACAATAAGAAATCAAAACTAGAATTTAATGTTAGACTTCTATGTGAGTACCATTAACATTTGTTCTTCATGTGGTTCTTCAGTGTTCTCTTAGTTTCAAAAAAAGATTCAACTCAAGATTTTCTAATACTGGCTGTACCAGAATCACTAACAACATTCCATAAAATTATGGAAATGGCCTCTGGAAATATTGCTACTATGAAATGCCCAGGAGTTCCAAATCTTGCTTTCAGTAAAATAACATAAAACATGAGGCAGTTGAGCAATAAACTCTAATACTGCTCTCATCTGGATTTCCCTTTTCATTAGTCTGACCTAACCTTATAAACATTTATTTGCTGTAACATATTAGCCATCTGATTTAATTTTGTATGTATTATAGGCAGGTTCTCAAAATATATCAGAATGACAAAAATATTTACCCATGGGCTTTCTTTATCAGGGTTTTTTTTCTTTCAAAATACTGTTTTGTGGGTACATACCAAGTAAAATCTGAGAAAATTCAGATTTTTCTCAAAGATATCCTGTGGAAGATTAAACTACATATTACTAAAAAGTGGAAGAAGCTTATTTCTGGCTAACACATCTGTAAACTGAAGTCTAAAGAAAGGGGCTATAAAATGACAGCTTAAATTCTGAACTGTTACAGCTGTTACAGCTCAGGAATATCGAATTGCTTTTACTCCTCAAGGCACCTCTGAAAACCATACCTTATAAAAGTAACCAAAAAACTGCATGTCCAAAAGTATGGAATTTCATCAGAGAAATTTGAAAATACCAGTCAAGACTTTATCCATCTTTTTAAGTATTATATTTAATTGAATGCCTCCTTTCTAAATGGCTGAAGCCTGCTACAAATGCTGCACCATAAATTTGCATATACTGTGGAAAAAAGTCTTCTTACAACACATTTTTTTATTTCTACTGTATTAAGAATACTGTTGCTGTCAACAGTGGTGGTCAGCTGTGCTATAACATTCAACATGAAACTTTTACTGAAATACAGACAAATTTGGTACCCTTACATTCGACTGAAGTGACCAAGTTTTCCATCATCTCCTTCACCCCACGAAAACACCTTTCCATCAACAGTTAATGCCATGGCATGCCGGCCACCTAAAATTGTAAACATAAATTGACATTTTTGAGCTTTCAAGTAGACAGCAGGTCTCAGCAACAATTTGACACTGCTGTTCTTCTACAATGCAACTGTATCAGCTTTTTTAGCTCCACAGACACTACTTATTTTCTTTGGAGCTTTTATGTGATTTGATTTAATTTAAAATAAAAAACTTTTGTGACAGTAGGTCTCCTGGCACAAAAAAAAAAAACAACAACAACAAAAAAAACAACCCAAAAAAAACCCCCCACCAAACCAATAATCACTCAATTTTCTATTTTCAGAGCTGCAAGAAAAAATAATGAGAAAAACAAACCCACCATTTGGAAATACTAAAAGTGAAAACACTTCCTTTCAATCAAATGGAAACACCAAAGTTACCTTCCAGCAGAGAAGAAAACTTGCATGGTCTAAATTCTCTGATTTTAATAAAAGAACCATTAGATTTAATCTGACATTATAAACAACAGACAGAATTCAATAACCTGTATTTATTAAAAAAAAAAAACCCAACAAAACCAAACAACAACAACAAACTGATATGACAGGGCATCACAGCACCCAAGAAAACTGCAAACCAACTATTTTCAGGCTTAGTGTGTTATGTTTATATACATAAAGATAGCAATAGTCAGTACCTGAGTGGACAGCCACCTTCTTTACCACATAATTGCTGAGAGCTGTAATCTGGCGGGGAATAGGCACAGTTCCACTAGATATTCCTAAACCCAGCCTTCCATTTGTGGCTTCTCCACAGGCATACACTTTACCCTCTACAGTCACTAAAATTAAGAAAAAAGTTTGGAACACCATTAGTGTTTCACAATTCAAAATCTGTCTCTGGCCTGAAATAATTATACTTATTTTAAACTTACGTTACCTGCAAAAAGGCTTTTGGATCCTCCAGCTACTTGCACAACATTCAAGGCAGATAGGGTTTCAGAAAAAGAAGGGACTTTTATCTAGAACAGACAGGAAATAAAAATCATTACAATTCACTTTATGTTTTTCACTTTAAAAAGAAGAGCTCTGAAGTGATAAACCAGTTACTCTAACAGGTACTTTCAGATGCTTCACACATGCCAATTAATATTACACCAGGCAAAAGACAAAAAGCAATTAAAATAATTTAATACTGAAACTACGATAAATAGAAAACCAGAGAAAAAATGAAAAGTGATATAAACAAGGACTTTCTTTTAGTAAAGTTTTCTTGAGAAAACTGAAGAGTACAGGAAAGGTTAACTTTTTGATTCTTCAAAGGTACTCTACGGATACAATACTATATTTTCACTATTGAAACATCAATTGAAGAAATGCTCTCAACATTATTTTCACATTAATGAATGGTGTTTTAAATTGATTACACATTTGCAATGTATCTCATCTTGTATTATATTAAAATTACATGTAAATGGCTGCACAGTGGGTTGAAATTCCTATAGTACAATTGCCAGGTATAATACATAAGTTCATTCACTGGAAGTTTTATTTTATGCATGCAAACTCAACGGGAACAGAATATGTAGAGTGTTATACATTATTTAAACAATTAGTTCATTATCATCTAAAACAAATGATTGAGCGGCTGCTAAAAACCAAGCTAAAAATCAACCAAAATGCAATCTTTCTCCAATTTTCCACCCAGCACACATCTACACGTCTAAACACTAAAAAGCCACCAAACCTGCTCTTTGTAGCTTTCAGTAATAAACTGCAAAATTCTGATTAAATCTGAATTAATTTTAAGTTGTGTAACTCTTAATTTTATTTTTCTACATTTTATTTTTCACTGTTTCTCTTTTGTACTTAAGCGTGAAAACAACATACCTTGGAACCTTTTAGTCCTCCCAATTGGTCTTTGTCATTCAGTCCCCAGACAAAAACTTTGGTTCTTATTGTAGCTGCTGATTCAAGCCCAGCTGCCTTCTTTCTAACAAGACTGAACATTTTGAGAAAAGAAAGCATGATCAGTTTAGCCAACAACAGCATGCTGTAGCATAGGCATCTTTTTATTGTATTTATTTATTTTTACAGTTTGGAACAATTTCAAGACTCAAACTACACTACCAGAGGCGGGGGGGGGGGGGGGGGGGGGAGAGAAAGAAAATCAAACCACGTGCCATGTACCAAATATAAGCACATCAAGTTTTCAGCTCAGTTTTCAACCCCAAGTATACGGCAAAAGGGCATGTGTCATACAAAATGTTACACCTCACCAGTGTGATCATCTCAGAGAATGCATTTATTGACAAAGGATCTGCTTACAATTCCTGTAAACTATGATACTGAATTCTCTTTACTACCATTCAACTTAATTAATTTGTTCTTCCTCCAATCATCTCCAGAGTTACAGGAATATATAGACACTAAGGTTCTTTACTATTTCCCTCTTCCTTCACCACTGCAGTTACCTACCTCCCAGTGTTAGCTTTATCATCATCCTCTTCCTCATTATCAGAAGCCAGGAAAGGGACTGCAGCCAAATCTTCATCCTCAGCACGTATACGACCCAGTATGCTGAGGCCATGTATTTTGCAATCAATGCCAGAGCTTCTGCACTGCTTGATTGCAATCTCAATATATCTGTGGTACTAAGAAGAAAAATACTCTATTGACATCTTTTGGGTTCTATTTAACTTCATAAAACACAGGAAAGAACTAGAACTTTTGCTTGACTTTTTCAGTTTAAGAAAATGAACCTGTCACTTCAAATGCTTGTCATTTCAGCTCTAAATAACTCATACTTTATCATTAGCATATGGCCTCATTCATATGAGAAATTCCACTCCCAATCTTAAAGAATTCATTATGCATTTCTCCTTGTTGTTGCCAGAAAAGATCAGAACTGCTATCCAAAATTATGCCCAAAATTTAAGTTTATCAGAATGTCTTACTGGTTCACAGGTATATTGATTTACATAAAACCCCCAAAATATCTAAGTCTATTATAGTGTTACTTTGTGATTATGGTAAATTATTAACTTTACTAACTTGCCAGAAATACTGCTAAGGTAAGAGGAAAAATAAAATACCAGGCTTTAATGATCACAACAATGCTTTTCATCCACCACTTGCAGCACAATATTTTTCTGTTGCGCACAAGAGCAATTCTCACACATACTTCACTTACTTCAGTACAATCACTGAGTAGAGGCACTGTGGTGTCTGCAGGATTTATATTGATTGTCTTTAGCTCTATAAGGTTATTTAATGAATTACCCCCTAGAAAACAAAACACAGAATAAAAAACATTTTAGGATACTGTGATTGTTTCACAGACACTGGGCATGTTAAACAGATGACTATGTTAACAAAAAACAGATAAATACCTGCTCTTGTATGCAAAAAAAAAAAAAAAAAATTGACTTATTGGAGAACATACACATACCTGAAACCACAACTAAGGAGGGCATGTAGCTGCTATCTGCAGGGTCCACTATCATCTTTAGTCTGTGAACAAGAACATCTGGAAAAATCTCCAAGCGAATCCAGTGCTAGTGGAAACACAGAATTTCATTTTCAGATAGTATTGTTATGACCACCATACGATTAACAAGAACATATAAGGGATGTTTTTGAAGAAAGAATGGAAAACATCTCTGAATGGTACAGAACAGCTGCAATGTATGGCAACTGGCCAAATGGAAGTGACCTTGTGAACTTCTTGTTTGTCCTACCTCCAATTACAAGAGGAACAGTTGTAGTAAACAATTTATTTCAGCCAAGACCAATACCACTGAGAACACAGAAAGCACAGTAACACTGGAGGTTAAGTAATGGGGCATAAAGTATTAGGTTACAGTCTGTAGAAAACCTGGAGTAAGGGTACCTGGGGATATTCTCAGCTTGGCCATCAACAGAGCATCAAAACACACTGGACAGATGCCCAGCTGCAAATCCTGGTGCCTAGGCTGGTCACAAAGCACTGCTGCAGGCCAGTGAAACTAGTAAACCATAAACTAAGGAACAACACCTTTTTAATGTATTTTATAAATTATCTGGCTGCAGGAAGCAACATTAAGCAACTTTGGCAATGACACTAAACCAGGAGAAGTTGTTGACTCCATCCAAGGCAGAGAAGCCTTGATAGACTAGAGGGCCGAGTAATCACCAACTGTTTGAAATTTAACCAGGGCAAGTGTGGCACTCTCCATCTGGGATGGGGTAATCCTGCTTACACTTACAAACTGGGAGATGAGAGGCTGGAGAGCAGCCTCACAGAAAGCAAGCTGGGGGTTCTAGTGGATGAACAGCTGAACACGGGTCACCAGTGTGCGTTCACAGCACAGAAAGCCAACTGCATCCTGCATCAAAAGAGCAGTGACCAGCAGGTCAAGAGAGGGGATTCTCCCCCTCTGCTCTGCTCCTGTGAGACCCCACTTGGAGTGCTGCATCCAGCTCTGGGGTCCTCAGCACAAAACACCCTCATGGACCTGATAGAGTGGGTCAGAAGAGGGCCACAAAAGCAATCAGAGAGACGGATCACCTCTCCTACAAAAACAGGCTGAGAGAGTTGGGCTTGTTCAGCCTGGAGAAGGGAAGGCTCTGGGGAGATCCTTTTAAGCATGAAGTATACCAGAATAAAGCATTTAGGGCTTAAAGTTACCTTTCCTTGTGAACCAGAAGACTGCCAGCACTGCTCACTACCATCAATAAGACGGGAAGCCTGATTCACCGAGGACGAGACATTCAAATTCTTGACTATCCTTGACCAATCATCCAGTAACATTCCCCGCTGGCTGCTGTGCCGTCTCTTCAGCTGCTTGCCAGAACGCCCACTGAACACGGGAGACTGACCTGCATGGCAAAGTGACACATAAGGCATGCACCTCTGAAAGAAAATTGCTTCTTTGAAACTCAAAGGCAGGGTGAAAGGAAATGTCCCAAATCCAACATTTTGGGTGTGCTGGCTACATTTAGAACACAGGCACATGTCCCATTAGCATAATGATAGTACACAGTACACAACACTCATGCTTAAAGCTCCTTTTCCTAAAGGAGTTTCAACTTCCCAAGTTCTTGACTAGACACCTACATGAAAAGGTCCTTCTCTTTAAAATACAGATCAAGGTTTATAATATGTAATTCAAAATACAGGCCCCACAGCACACGAATTCTTTACACCACTACAGCATATGAAAAGCACACAACTAAACCTCAACAAAAATCCCCTACCAAAGAACAGAAATAAAAAAGTTGGAACACTGGAAAATTCAAATCTTGTTCCAGAAGAAGGTGGTTTAGTGAGATGTAGATTTCCCTACAAAAACCCTACTTCTACTTTCCTTCACTGCTTTTGCAGCATCCAGAAATCTTGACGAAAAGAGTGTTTTAACTCCTCTGCCCTACACAGGGCCAGGGGAAGGATTACAGATTCACATCATTCCAGCTGCACAACCATGTCAACTGACTTATTAAATGAATGTCTTTCTTGCCCATTAGACAAACCATCATGCACATGTAATCCATGTTCACAATCTCTAGGGAAGAATCAGGTTTATTCATTTTCCAAAACAATTACACTGGTAATGTGTAAATACAGAGAAATTTAGTACAGAATTCAGCATTATCCCGCAAATACTAAGGATGAGATTATTTCTTAGACAGGTGGATGGAAAAGAAATAAAACGAAATGTCAGGTAAGTTTTGCATAACAATGCAAAGCCAAAAAATTTTGGAGGTAAAATGGCTGTAGCTGTTCCTGCCCTAGGAAAAAAAGAAGTCTGATTATGAGTCTTTTAAAAGGCTTCCTTTTCCCACCACACTCCTCTGGAGCCTCCACATCACAGAGGAAATGAGGCAACAGCCATCACACACTGACAGGCAAAATAGCTGAAGAGCAAGTGAGGTATAAGAAGGCATCTTGAGTATTTTCAGCTGCCCCTGGCACCATGAGGATTCCATTCATCTACATATGATGTAGATCAGGCTGACAGCAAAAGGCAGAAGGATTAGAAAATTACACAATTTTACTCTTGGCGTAGGTAAAAATGCCATTCTGACACATAGAGTTACTGTCACAGATATTTTCTAAACTTTTCAACACTACAAAAAGGGCTTAGGGGTTAATGTTTTGTTGTAGTCTATCACATGCAATTGTAGCAGTGCTATAAATGTTTTATTGCCTAGGGGGTCAATCTGAACACTTCATCATATTAAGGAACTGAAATTTAAATATTTTTTTTTTCAAAACCACTTGCATGCATTTTTAATTAATCTAAGAAACACTTAAGACTGCAAAACTTACCTGGTTCATTTATTCTGCCAAAAGTATGTCGGGTGTTATGTTTCCTGGTTTTAAAACACGTTTCACAGAAATCAAAATCATCACAGTTTCTGCATTTGAATCTAGGCCCATTGATAGGGAACATCTGACAGCCATCACACCTGATTTGACAAGAGAAGAACAAGTCAACATATACATGGTACAAGTTAATCATTAACATGAGACAAGATAACAAATCATCACTTACGTGACTCCAGGATGAATGCTGGGGACCAATTCCATTTCTGACAACAAGCCAGTCCAATGTGACTGTTGAGGAAAGTCTACAATAACATCTTTTCCATTGGCACTAAATGCTGTGACAAAAACGTGGAGAAAATACAAAGTGTTGCAAATCTCTGTAAAATGAAGCTGAAAGTCCTTAGAGTAGGATTCCATTTGAATTCCTCTACTCTGATTTTTTTCTTAATTTTATTTAGAAGCAGTTCCCAAGCAAGCATGTACTTCTAAGCACAAATACAGTATGGCCAAAATCTGTACCTCTTCAAAGAGCTTGTGTGCCAAAAATTGCCTCAATAACGTCCCTTACAGCCTGACACCAATGCATTCCACTTTCTCCTCACTTCCTTATGAAGCCTTCAAGTTACAATTACTTCTTAAAGGAAAATCATTTGTGGTTCATCCAAAGTGTAAAAGAGAACTACAGCAGGAAGCACAGATGCTTAAAGACTTTTACTGTGTGCAAATGAAGTGTCTCAAAAGCAGACTTTGTGTCAAAGTCTTTGTGTCCTCAAAAGGACACACTAACAAAATGGGCTGCCACAGAGTACATGTCTATGAATTCACCACAGATTTCACATGCATTCTGCATTCTCTACCATCATACAATACTTCACGAAAACAGTGTGACTCTTAAGCGTATCTAGAAGAAAGCCTGCGTGGTTGTGAGTTTATTTCCTCCCCATGCCCCATTTTGAACACACATTACCTTTGACGATGCCCACGCTCCGGTGAGTGACTGATCCCCATTTGTATTTGGGTGTGGTGACAGAGCTCTTCACACGCACTTTGTCACCGATCTTGATATGAGAGGCAGAACTCTGTGGCGGGAATCCTAGCAGATCCAAGAATAAATGTATAGTGAGTGGGGTTTCCTCGCTCCAAAATACATCTCCCTTAGTCTACCATTCACTTTTTTAGTTAAAAAGTAGTCAGAAGAGAACTCACCTAAAAGCTCAACATGGATGTATCTGACCCAGTAAGTACCACCCTTTTGTTGCCAATCACACTGCACGTTCAGGTCATGCAATCCATCTCGATCCAATTTAATAACTTTGCCTACATCTCCTTCACAAACCTCCTCATAGGTTCTGCAGCACCTAACCATCATCCCCACCTAGGGAAAAAAGGACACTAGAATGCAATAACTCTGTAAAGGCTTTAGTACCAACAGGAAAGCAGTGTCTATGTTGCTTTTGATCATCGTACTTACCTGAATGTTCTCCCTAACATAGACAGCATAGTCATCATTGCTTAAGAAATCAGCTCGTTTTTTATAGGTCTGGCTCTCTGTTACAACAGCACCACTTGACTGTAAAAAAAAACAAACCCAAAAAAACCATGAAAATTACAAAATTCATTTTCAAGTCAGATAAATAAGACTGTTGGCAAAGAATGAAAATGACCCAACAAAAATAAATCCATACAATATCCGGGCTGCATGCCAAAACAGGAAAAAAACTTCAACAGGTTCAACTCACTATAAGGATAACATTTATGATCTACTTGATTTTAAATTAAAATTTACTTTACAAAATTACTGATCAAGGAACATAGATGCCAATTCTCAAAATGTTTGAAAGAAGCTGCAAGTTGCTTCTGTGAAACCTGATTGCCAAGGAAAATCAGAACAGAGAGGATTTATCACTGCTCTAATTAGCCTTGAAGATGCACATTCACACTTCACTTCTTAGGACATTTGTTGGGCGAGAAAAAAAAAGGAAAAAAAGTGGTGAATGGTAATCTCTAACCTGAAGCTTACTAACTTTTCTTTAGATAGTACAATAGATTTAAAGTACTTCTTTAGAAAAACAAGCTAAGAAAAATGAAATAGTTATTAAAAAATATTCCTTTCAAGTTTGATTAGATTTATTTTTTAAGAGAACTACTGCATTCTAACTGTAAGGAGAATTTTCAGAAAACTTTGTTCTCTTCTGAGTATTAAATGGAGTTTTTTTTCATTAAAGGCAATACATAGCAGTTTTTCACTGCAATACTGATTAAGATACCAAAAGCTGTCAAGTTAATTTCCTTCAAAATACAAAGCATTAATTTCAATTGTAAAATCCCACATGTGCAAGAAAACCTAAGTCCTTCAAGGATAAATGGAAATATAAAACCCATTTAATTTCATTGACAAGTCCTTTTTTGAAACAGTTCTTGAAAGTCAACAAAAGACTAATATAAATTCACATTCAAGCTATCACACTCAATAGGCACTGTAACAGTAATTTTATCATCAGTAAGCGGAAAAAGCTTTTATATGGAAAAGGCTAAGTTATTTAATGGACTTTTTTTGGCATTTATTCACTAGTTCTTAAGTCCTTTCTTGTAGGTAACATATGTTTGTTTTTCAGACCAAGGGAAAGGAGAAGGGAGAACTCTTTTACCAGCGTTACACTGTAACATCAACTATTTTTGAAGAAACTAAAAGCATCTATCAGGGATACTTGGAGCTACCACCCGTGAAACATCTACCAGCTTTCTACTCTCCCCTGTGCTAACTCACAAAGTATTTATGGATTATTCTCAGTTGTTTTATGTACTGTCTTAGAAACACGGGGCAAACATGATCCTTGTTACTGTTTTGAAAGCAGATTGTCCTTGTATTCTCACCATTTTCCCAAAAAGGGAAGAATTACAAAATTTGCAGCTAGCTAGTATAACTTAAGCTTACTAAGCTAATACTCACAACAGGACAAGCAGCTTCAGCTTCTTCCACTTCTTCTGCTATTTCCTCATCTGAATATTCATCGGAGATGGTATCAGCATCAGAAAGATCCGTAACTTGAACATCAGGGTGATCCAACAACCAGCCAACTAAGGCTTCCACTCCTGACACAGAAAACAAACTCAGTTTGTCTCCCAGGGATTCTCTGACATTAAGACCGTATCCAAAAAGAGGATACCAACTGCTCCCTCCTAAGTACTGTTTTAATCAGCTTGCAACTCTTCTTTTCCTTCGAATATTATTAATTTTACTAAACAAAATACCTGGTAATCCAGAAGCACTCCCAGAGGTTCCCGACAGAGATTTTAGTGCAAATTCTATGTTTTTCCTAGGAAATCCCATTTCCATCAGTTGAACTACAATGGGGAGGGGTGGAATTGGAGACTGCTTGCGTTTCTTCACTTTTGTGGGTCGGATATGTTGCACTGTGATGGGTGTTGTAGCTTCACTAGAGCTGCAGTCCTCAAACAGTGGAGTTGAAGGATGTGTAGACTCTACAGCCAGATACTGGCACACTGCCAAAGCAGCAGCCTACAGGAGAACAAATAAATCAGTACAAGCAAAACAAGAATATTTAGTACATTTGTGTGTGTGAACATGCATGCCTTAAATTAAACATTATATGCTCAAAAGGGTCCTGTGCCACTTTTTTTTTCAACCTATAGTTTAATAGCCTTCAACTGGAATGTGAATTATAAAGAGTTATTTCTTAGGTTACTTAGCAGAAAACAGACTCTACCTCAAGCTCCTGTTTGTCAAATATGGCTTTCACAGGTGATGGTTGTGTAGCAGCTGACAAAAGTTGCTGCAAAAGGATCATGGGAGGCTGAGGTCCTTCAGGAGACATATCTCCTATGTCGGGAGAGGCAACTGCTCCATCCTCTTAAAGAAAAACATTATTTTAACCAAACGCATGTAACAACACGGCAAATCAGGAGACTTATTCTAGGTCTTTTTTTATTTTTCACACGTTTCTTCTCCAGAGATACAATGCATTTAAGATTAAGCCATATGTACTACAATCCCCATTCAAAAAAGCAAGTACAAAATTTGTAGATAAACAATATATTTATTAAAATATATGGAAGACATGTCTAACTGAAACTACTCAGTGGACAGTGAATTTGCACCTCGTGTCTTTTGAGTCCATCTTTTTTGCAAGAAGACTATTAGTTTGAGGTACTTCCAGGATAAACCACTTGATACAGACAACCAAGAATTTTAGTGATCCCAAAACCCCGGTGCATGCTTTTTGGATTTCCTTCAAAATACAATGCATCAATTATAGGAGTTATTTTCCCTATAATGTACCCCTTGGGAAGAGCTCCCTGTAAGCATTAATTGTCCCTTCAAAACAGCATACTTTTATTGAACGAACTTGCTCACAATTCTGCACCTTTCATATTTAATTTTGTATTGCTGTTGCCATAAATATTTGGGTTTCCTAAATCTTTACTGTGACTATAACATAAAAATTTTCTCTCCTCATTAAACAATAATAAAACAGTTAATAGTCCTCAACATATGTTGTTACAGTTAAAAAAAAGTGGTACCTTTTTCCCCCCTTTAAAAATGATGGTAAGAGTGAAACCATGCGCCACTCCTAAAAAAACCCTGTTGACTTAAAATCTGGAAATTGACGAAAAGTCCCACAGAAATACCCATATAAGACAAATATATTACTATATTTAAAGATATTGCATGCTTCAAAAATACCCAAGGAATAAATACATACTCCAAAAGGCATTGATAGCCACCCTGAAAGCTGACAGTTAATGTAAATACTTTTATACGCAGAATGCAGGTAGAAGAAATAATTCAAATTATTAGAACTACAACTCCTTCAACTCCTTTAATATTATGCTTAAGAAGTTGCATTTCTACACTTGTTTGACTGGAAACTGCAAGACATTTGAAGTAAAATCAATAGCCAATTTTAACTTTTGAAACAGAAAAATAAAACAATTGCAAAAAGTATTATGTACTTTAAAATTACTTACAAACCTTACTAACTGTAGAAGACGTACAAATTTAGCTAGTTCCAGTATTTCAAGCTTCAAACACTTGACATTCTTAGTTTATAAAACTTAAGTTAAAAAGTCAAAATCTTTATAACATAGAGGCTTAAAAGATGCATGAATTTTAACTTCTAATCTTTAGAGAGCAAACTGAATTTCTGCTGTCCAACTGCCACTAGCAAGGGTTATGGTCCCATACTCTATCTACCATTTAAACAAAGACCAGCACAGTCAGGTAGCATTTCAGAATACCTGCAGGATTTAATGCAGACTCCTGAACAGCTGGCTGAGATAAGATCTGCCTCAGCGTATCCTGGTGAGAAAGCAGAGCTCGTCCGGCTTTTAGTATGTACAGCTTTAACTGCTGGCACCGCAGCAGATCCAGATCAACTTGACCTATCAGAAATATTAAGCAGTCATTAGTGCTAGAAATCTGCTGTATTAGAGAAGAAAGATTATCTTTCATACAACCTCAGCCCAAACATCTGTTTACATCTTAACTCACTGTCTACTGCTACACAAGTCAGTTTAAAAAGCACATGGATCAAAAGTCTGCACACATTGTATGACTCGTGGTATTAAAAACACTGCCTTCTTACTTTTCACACCCTGGACAATCTCATAGCTGACTTATAACACAGTAAGTGCAGCTGAGATCTTACTTGGAACCAGTACTCAAACAACTCAGTAGACTAGGATCAGCCCCAAACCTTATTTACATTTTCCAATCAAAGATACTTCACTTACAGTCCAGAGCAATTCACAAGCTAAACTTGTCTCTTAAGTGCCTTTTATCCAGTGCTGAATAACAAAACAGGTAAGGTTCCAGGAGACCCTTTTCCTTATCTATGTTTGCTGATACTAGTATTTTTCTCAGAGCATATTCATCTACTTCCAAAGAAAACAAACAGCAAAAAGCCCCCAACTGTACCTGAAAGACCCTGATTGGGAGACTTCGTTCTTTGTTTTTCTATTTTACTTCCAGCCAGATTTACTAGTTGAGCCCAAATGGATAGCATAGGTTCAGTGAAAGGCAAGTTGTTCACATTAAAAGCCACAACTGGAAGCTAGACAGTGGGAGAAGAACCAGACAAAAAAAACTAACAAAAAAACCATGTAAGCGTTTTCCTAAAATCTTACCAAGTCATTAAAAAGTTTCAATGGTTATTAACTGCAGAAGAGGAAAAGTAGCATTTGTCTTACTGTTCTTGACCAAGAATAAATAGAGAGGATTTCTATTCCCTACATAGCTCCTAAGCCTGCCCTGTATTTGCACCACACAATTGCAGCTCTTCTTGGTGAAAAAGGAGAAGAGTCAGAACAAGAAAGAACTCCAGACTCTGAAGCAGACCAAGCACTTGGCCTGTGCTTTCACCAAAGTTGTATCAACTAAATCAAGATGCAATTGCAAATACCCAAGACTTTCTACATCAGTTAGCAAATCAAGTTAAACAGAAAGTTCCTCTCATCTAAGAGCTATAAACAACATTACAATAACTTGGGATTTTACCTCAAGTCAAACAACTCCAGTTAAAATCCCTCTTCCTTTCACCTCCCCAGCAAAGGAGGATGGCATTTAAAGGTTCTACAGAGGTTTGCATGAGGACCACCTTAGATGTACATTCAGAGCATTGTGTGTTGAATGTCAGTGTATTTAGCCAATGAAGAACAAATGTTTTCTTTGGTCTATATTAGAGTTTTAAACCTTCCCAGTATTAAAGCCTCAATAAAACAAACTTACTGGTTTCAGTTGGTTGAGAGGGCACACTCTGCATGTCCTCATGTCGTAAAACTGCACAGTGATTTTCCCTTTCGGGGTGATGCGTGTCACTGTGCCCTCTCCAAATTCATCATGAACTACTTGTCCACCCAGTCTCAAGCGACTGTCTATGCCACCAATCACAGCCAAGACTGCCATCAGAGCTCCCACCTCTGGATTCTCAGTGTCAGGGAAGTAGTCATCCAACACAGCCTAACAAAGAACAATAAAATTTAACTGTAGGGAGAAAACATACCCTTCTATCTGCTTTAAAATACAAAGTTAATCACACAAATTGCAACTTAAAAATTACAACACAAATATATATAAAAACAGAAAAATGGTTTCAATATTAAGCTTAATATTGTTTACAAAGATTTAGTATTTATAATTTCAAAATAAATATTGCTATAAAAATGAGCTTATTTTAAAACGTGGAAACTACCCCTTCTGACTGTTTTCCTGCAAAGATGTGGGTGATGGAGGTTAGCTGAGAGTTGATGTACTTGTTTATGAGTCCATTCCACTGGCTGAGCGAATGCAGCGTCCTCAGCAGTGCCACTATCTCTTCTGCTAAAGTACTACTATGAGTGGCAGTTAGAGATGCTTGGGGCCTGGCCTTTCTCCTCCTCAGAGTAGATTCTGAAAAGGCAAAGCAGTGGCACACAGTTATGAGTTTAGTGCATGCATTTACCATACATAAAAATAAGCCACTGAGGGAAAACTCCTCTACCTCTGAGTAGTGGGATATCCGAAGAACAAGTACTAAGCAGGCTCCCTAAAAATCCAAACAGTTTTTCCACAAGAAATTTCATGTCTCTTGACCTTTCATTTTTATCCCAGGATGGAAGTACTGCTTTCAATAAATGTACAGCAAGAATCTAAAAAGAGAACAAAATTAGTGTTATTCTAGTCTAAGTCACCAAATACTAAAGAAACTCTCAAACATATTAAGCACAGAAGAACGACATTTTTGCAGTCCATTTTCCTTTGTAGCTCTTTCTAAACTGCTGATTTCTTTCCAGCTGTGGAAATTACAGAGCTACTGATCTTGAGTTTGCTAAGGAATACTTTAAAAGAAGTGGGTAGAGTCAGTAACAATTCTAACGGTACATTATATTAGTGAACCAATCTCTTAAAAACTTAGGACATGAGACACACACGCACACTGAGAAACAAAAACAAATAGGAAAAATAGGAATACAGAATGGGAAAGTCTGTTCAGATTGCAGACTCAGAAATTAGTATTAAGATGTATTTCAGAATGAAAGTTTCCAAGTGTTCTGCAAAGAAGCTATAATAGTTAAAATTCATGAGATAGCTGAATGGTGGAAGGCAGGCAACAGCAGCCACAGTGACACTCAAAAGTAGCCACAGCGAAACCAGGGCCTCCAACACAGTAAAGAAGGAACAGACTGGCATCCCTGAACCCAGACACTCAGGGCAGGACTGACAAGGAACAGGGGAAGGTGCAGCACTGCAGCATCAAAGAGCAGAGGGAGCTGTGTATGTTGAGTAGGAAGCACTTCAGGTTTTGAGCTTCCTCCTCTTCTACCGAGAAGACCAATACAAGTGACTAACAACAAAAAGAACTCTCCTCTTGCAAAGTTCTGTCAATAACATGTCTTTATAGAACTTCAAGGTTTCATCTTTTCATTTTCCTTAAGTTAGGTGCTGGTACATGAGGAATGATCATTTCTCTTGAGTTTTCCCTGAACAGCACAGGTGACTCTACTGCACTAAGTCCTGGATAATAATAGAAGTCTCAGCATAATAAAAATACTGGCAAGAATTTACTGGAAGATCACACAAAAATCAACAGGCCTTTATGACACAAGGCTTTAGTTAACAAATGCTGATAGCTTATCAAGGAAAGGAATAAGATGATCTTTTGTTCCCCAAGCCTTAAAATTTGGCAGTTATTCCATAATATAGTTTCTTTTCAGTCTCAAGTAAAAGGCACTAACAAGACACTAAGGAATGGCAAAAGAGAGGAAAAAAAAAAGAGAAAAAATTAAAAAGAAAGGATGAGAAAAGGGGAAAGATGACAAGGGAAATACAATACCAAAATAGGATGCAAAGATGTTGCTTCTTAAAAGAGATTGTAGTTTAAGTAATATTAACAGTTTCCTATGGAAAGAGGGACAGTAGACAACACATAATCTGGTAACTTTAAATGGAATTTAACTTCTTCCAAACCATACACCTGTTATTCTTTTATTTATTCAACTTATAGGACATTATTTGAGAATTTCTGAAGCAGAATTTTGGAACACTATTTTGACCTTTCTTTCAATAGAGCAAGGGAGTCCATAGTATCCCGAAGGCTCAAAATTCAAGAGATGTAAATTTAGAACAGTAAGTGCTAAATATAAAGAAAATGTTACCTTTTTTTCCCAGCTAACTAAAAACTGACTTATGGACATCTCCCAGCTGTTTTGTAAAATACACCTTTCTTTTCAAGACAACTAAAGTCTACTCATTTTATTGCCTATTGAAGTAATTTGGAAATACACACATTACCTGTCTCTGTAGTGAAGCAGCAGTGAAAGATTCATGCCCCTCAACAATTTTCATTAGCAAAGTTATCCACTGAGATGTACTAAGAGTGCTGCACATCTGAGGCATGAGTGCTATGCTTCGAATGAATCCCAACGTGCACCAACTCCTATGCTGTTCTTTATAAACTAATTTATTTGGCAAGGAAGCTAAAAACAAAAAGATATATACATGTAACAGTTGATTTTTTCACCAGCTATGTAGTTCTCTGTATGCTATATGGGGCTTTTCTGGACAAATCAGAACACCAAGCTATTTCACTGTCTTTACATGATCTATTAATTTCAATTTTAGAGCCTGTAATTTATTTTATTAAACATGCCTTTAAAACAATTCTCATCATTACACTGCTTCCTCATTCCAAAGCAGTTAACAGCATTACTTCTGAAAATACAAAAACTCTACAAAAAGGAGTATAACACACCCAGTCGTACTGTTGTTGCCAAGCACAAAAAGGCTGCCAATAAATTAACTGTCAAAGTCAACAATTCACATCTCGTGCATTTCTTCTGCTTTTACTGTTTATATTCTAAGAATGCACAGAATCAATTATAGTACCTTTAAAAATAAGGATTTTAAAAGCTCTGAAAATGCATTTTCCAGCCTTTAGCCTTAAAAGAATTAAAAACTAGTAAGAAAAGATTTACAAACTTACAAGACACAAAGCACAAAACAGAAGCACACAACTCAACCAGACTGTTGCTGTGTAATATACCTGATTTATCTATTGTTCCACTCTCCACAAGCATACGGAGCAGACCACACAAAGTCCGAGTAGCATCACTTTGCATGACTTCAGCATGGACACCAGCAGAGAGACACAGTGTCTGCAACAGGTTCACAGTACTTGTCAGCATCATGGAAGTAGGGTGGAGATTCCTCTCAACTTGTTCTCCTTCTGAAGGGAGACACAAAAGGCAAAGGAACACATTAATATTGAGTTATTTTATTTCACAAAGGTTTTCAAACAAACATTATGTAAATGGTTTGTCATAAATATCTACTCTGAAATCATCTGACCTGACGATTCCTTATTGCCAACTCTAAGAGCAAAATATAAACCAGGTACTTTGCACACATATTCTCAAGTTTTTCTCTAGCAGTACCCAGTTGAAAGGAATTCCAAAGTATTGCCAAGAACAGGGAAACACTCTGACTAACTGTATAATTAAGCCATATAAAAATCCCACTTCAGAATGCTATTAACATATGTTAAAATGTATACCTCCAGGTATCTGCAACTGAAACTATTTCAACTGAACAACAGTATTTTCTCTGACCCGTGAATATGCAACAAAAGTGACACCATCTTGTCTATCTTCCTTTCTCACAGTAAAGTTATATTAAGAAAGATTCTGGTCAGAAGTGTACACCTATTAAATAAATCTTCTTTGATGAAGCACTTGCTCCTGTGAAAAAACTATTTTATATTACAAGATACCAATTTTAAAATTCAACTAAAACTGTGCCTCCACTTTTATAATTTTTTTTTTTACCAGAATCATCCTCAGTATCTGAATCCTCTGTTGTGGGCTGCGTTGCAGGTGGTGGCTCAGCTAGTTTGAGATCATATTTTCCCTCCTTTCCCATTCTGTAAGAATTTGTACTTCCAGTGTCCCACTGCACTCTAATCCAGCCATCTTCTCCCAGTTCTCCGATCACACGACCCAAACCTGGTGTGGGTCCATCCTGACAAGAGAGAGGTTCAAATTACTCAATCAACAACACTAATTCATACCCAAAGCTCATAAAATAATAATGCAATTGCTTCTTTTTGCTGCTAACCCAATGATAAGGCAGTATACATTCAATGAGGTTTCAAAAATTAGGCATGAAGTTCGAAAGCATTTCACAATTTTCAAAACAATTACCCCAGTAAGCTGCATATTTGGACAGTCACAAATAGATTTTTTTTTTTTAATTATGTCTTACATAAGTAGAAGTTATGTCTTACATAGTTGGAAATGTATACTAAAATAGCAAATATTAGTTATTTCCTGTTAAGTGGTGAACTAGCAGAGTCTCACTAAAAGAGAATTTTAAACATCTCCAAAAATGAAGCTGAACAAATAATTAACGTATTTCATGTTAATTCTCCAAGGCTTTTGTGGCAAATGGTCAGAATTGCACAGCATTGCTGTAAGACAGTGAAGGATTGATAAAGCTGGTTGTGAAAAACACAAGCTGGGCCTCTTGCTTATCTCGCACCTAGTTCCAGCAAGGCCTAAGAACAGAGTGACATCTGGAGTGACATGGAGCTCTCATGTTTCAGTGAGGCACAGAAGGGCACCTGGGCCCAACCCAACAGACACACTCCCTTCACCCTGGAAAACAAGCCTGTTATAAACCCAGTTCATACAGGAGATAAGGATGCACACAAAGACCCACTGATCAAGGTCAGAGAGCCCCTACTGCTGCCTCAGTACATGGAGGAGGACCAAAGTGTTTGTTCTACCTCTTTTGTCAACTATAAATTCAGACAAAGTGTAACAGAGACCCTCATTAAGCGCTATTATTAACTTAGGCACCTCTCAGGATGCAGATGAAGGAAAACATGGGATGTGTAATAATGTATGTATGGCCAAAGTCACCAAACCCCACCTATAACATGACTGTTCCACCCCATTGGGACAGGCCAAAATCTACAGCGTAGAAGAGTGGCTTCAGGGGCAGAAAGGACTGGAGGGGGAAAATTCTGCCTGCTCAAGATCTATTGACAGACTACATCTCTCTTCTTTTCCCAAACAGAAGCCTTTATGTGAGCTTTGCATCTCCAACAGCACTGCAGCACACCCAGGAAGAGTAATTCACATACACAGAGATACAGATGTGTGTCACAACGCTTACTAAGACTCTGTACTTATCACCAGCAATCCTGAGCCTACTTTTCTGGTGCTTCAATTAACCACACTATTTGTGAATCAGGATCATGCAAGCCCTCACTGAATCCATCAGACCTATAAAACGGCACTGGTGAACTGCATTATTTGTGCTTCTGTGCTCAGGGAAGTTCTCCTCTGAACCCAGCCAGACTTACAATGCTAAACTGGGCTGCAAGCAGAAATTAACCAGCTGCAACCAGCCCCTCTGACGTCTGAGGATCAGCTGGAATGCAAGGTTTATTTTCTGGTAAATTCCTATATCCTTAATTCAACATTTTTGGAATGTAAAATGCCCTTAAGTTTGATTGACCAGAAACTTTAGAGACAGTCTACTGAACAGGGACTTTATATAAGAACGCACCCAAAATGTGTATAAAAGAAGTTGTACCTGATCACCCCACTTCCAGTCAACCCCTCTCACCACCCTGGTACCAATTTTCATCATGGCTGCCAGCTCTGGTCCAGAAACAGGGAGCTGAACAGGCGTAGTTTCCTTTCTTGACTCTTCTAGGACCGTGGCAGAAGCCCCATGAGAAGAGGCAATCATATCTTCTTCAATGTTATCAGAACTGGGTCCTAACAAGGAAAAAAACACAAATGAGATTAAATCCAGCTATACATGTATATCCGTACCTTTGTCACACAAACTTACAGGCACATAAACTTTGTAATACAAAAGCAGTAACAATCAGGGACACTGACTAGCAGGTGCTAAGTCAAATGACCTTTCGGAAAACTGGGATGCAATGGTTTTGAATGCACAGGAATTGAAATATTTAATTTTGAACAAAGAAACAAGTGACAGATAAGATACATTAATAATAACAACTCCATTGGCTCAATGGTTCTACAGACATAATTTTTTTAAAAACTTTTGATGCACACTCCAGTTGAACACAAGTTACAGGAACAAATGTTTGCTATCATCTAAGGAAACAGAAAAACCATGGCAATTTGAATCATAGCAAAACACACCAGAGAACTTCTGTAACAGAACAAAAAAAGCCTCAAGTTTAAATATGCAGACTGGAAACATTTTTCTTAAGTAGAACAAATGAAATGGAGTGTAGAAAGTAGGCAGTTTTTACTACTTTAATTTTAAATTTTCCATTTTTAATTTATTTGCAAAAGCTACACCAAAACTACGCATTAACTGAAATTTTAGCAAAGGATGGTCAAAGCAAACACTTAAAAAAATAATGACTGAATAAAGGCTGCAACTAAATTAATCTCCCCCTCAATCATGCTTGCAGATCTGTCTTTTGTATCAGGGTAAAGGGAAATAGCATTAAGCACTATCTTCAAGCAGCAAAGTGATTCTGCAATTTGGGTACACAAACAGGTAAAAAACACAGGAGATTCGCAAAACAAGTGCTTTCTTCCAAGTAAGAAAGAAGAACTGTACCTATCAACCGCAGTGTGGTTTGTGTCAAGGCCAGCATGCCAGAATTGAGGAGGAGGCTCAAGGTATTCGCGCCATGCTGCAGCGTCAACATGTTCAGCATGACCAACAGAAAACGTGCTTGTGGAATCGTTCCAAGACTTGGTCCTGCTGGATTCTCATTAGTAATTGTTTGAAGAGGAACAGGCTGTAGACCTAGTTCAAATGTAAAATAAATAACAAAGTCAGCTGACATTGAGGAGCTACAATAGAATAGGTTATAGATTTGTTTGAATGATGGTTTAAAATATTTTCATTCCCTGCCTGGCTTTGAGAACTTACAAGCAGAAGTTCCAAGAAGCTGATTATAATTTGTATTTTAATGCTAAAATGTTACTAATGAGTAATCAATCACCTGTTGCTGGGAAATCAGCAATATACTCAAACATTGAAAAGTGAATTAACGGGGGGTCAAGGTGGGAAGGTTGGAACAACACACAGAAATAAAGTAATTCTCAACACATATCAGGGGAACAGATTTCAACATCCTAATCATAGGGAACTTTAAAAAAATAAGCAACAGTATTGCTATTAAACAGCTTTCTCCACAGAAAACAGCAACAAGATGAGATTCACCTAGCTCTTTAAACTTTGCATTAGCATCTAGCAAGATGTTCCGGACATTCTGAATAGCCCAGGCATACAACTTCCCAAAAGTTACTTCCAGCAGCATTCTGTTAAACGGTGGGATCAGATCAACATCCTTCAAGCAGTCAGTAAGAGGCTCCCTTCAAAGAAAAACAACAACAAAAGTAAGTATTGTTTTCTTATTAAAGAATTGTGGAAGCAAAAGGAACAAGAAGTTTTACCCTATATTGGCTCCTTCTGGAATAAGCCTCTGCCATCCACAGAACACAGCATACTGCACAGATGGGAGCAAAAAATTTTTAGCTGACAATTTCAGAATAGTGTCTATTCCCTCCAGACGAACTTCTGCTCTTTCCAACTGTCAAAGAGAAAAAACAAATTGTCATACTTATGTAAACTGCTAATAACTGTCATAATTATGTAAGTGGCACATTTTCGTTCATGTTACCTGTTTCAATAAACATTTTCTCATTTTTTCTACATCCACCGGCTCTTCTTTAAGTGCAAATTCAACAATGGTGTTAAGGAGGGCAGACTGTGGATACAAGCCTTGAACATTTTGCTTCAGCCATTTGTATTTGTGGACGCCTGTAACTGTACTCAAAATTGGCTGCCACTTATCCTGCAAAAGAAGAAGGTAGCAAGTTAAAACTTTTTAAAACAACTTTAAATTCTTGAAAATATAAGTTATTTCATGCAAAACAATTTCCAAATTTAAAATACTGGGGGGCCTGGGGGAAAAATGAAAACTTCTTCAAAGTCAGGAAAAAGCTTAGTACTATTTTAACTCATTATCTCTACTGCTACATAAAATTTCAAATGCGTTAATGTTCAAAAAAAGGAGGAAGTAACCCATCGCAACATTTTATTTTGAAATGAAGCTTTATTTAAGATCATCAATAATTTAAAAATTAGAGAAGGTATCTTTACATATGCTAAATACATAGTACAACCTTGTTTTTAAAAATCATTCCAGGCTTCACTGAAACAACATGTCACACTTAATTATACATCCCAAACATCATTATCAGCACATTAAATGTCAAGTTATGGCAATCATGCTTCAGCTCATTCTTTTTTCTCTTGTTGTTTTTATTTTCAAGGGTGATTCAAAATCTGATATCCTACCTTGGGTGATTTGATTGGTATGGGCTTTTTATCTATAGGTACAGGACTGTGAGGTACCACACAAGATTCTTCTAAATCACTCTCTTCATTTCCTATTTTGGATTCTTCTACATCAGCAGATTCAGATTTTTTAGGCACTATAAAAAAGAAGTACTATTTTTTCATGCAGTCTGATTAGATTTTACAGCGTCACATCTTTAGGTTTGCATGGTAATCTAAGCGCACAGAATACTTAAGATATGTCTGTGGTAAAATGGAAATGTATCCTCTGTAAACTTTATGTCCAGCTATTACCAAATTAACTCTGGTATTACCTGCAATATGCTTTTATCTTTAACGACAAACTTGTAAAGTCCTTTGGTGTCTGCTCATCACATTAATTTACTTCCGGTTAAATCACTGTTTGACTACACTTTAATAAAACATGATTTCTAAAAAGATGTCACTTCCACTGGAATGTTACTAAAATCAGTTCAGAGGGTCTGATATTGAAGGATTATTTTAAATACACTGGAACATGAAGAAACACGCCTCAACTAAACTTGACATTTTTGTTTGCCAGTTCTTGTGGTAGGACCTGACAGGCAACCACTGGTTTAGGAAACCTTATGAAAAAGCAGCAGAAAGCAAATGGTTTTGATGCATTATCTAAGCAGAGTCTCATAGAGCAGTAAACCTTGAAATAAGATGGATTTTCATTGTTTCAAAGAGAATACAACATTAATTCTGCCTTACCTCTTTTTTTCCTTTTTTCTCTAATGATTTTCTGAGCTACCCTTCGCCACCGGGGCAAGGAACTAAGGAGTTTAAACTTGGACATTATAGAGAGATCATTGCAAACTGCAGGACGCAGCTCATTGAATAAGAATCTCAAACGCTCAATGACAGGAGCACAAACTTCCTTGTAAGAACGCCCCTGTTCCTGATGTGTCTACAAAAGACATTGAAAGATCAAATTATTGTATAATACACAATAAAATGAACAATACATAACTTTTCAATATAACACTTCAAATTAAAATTAATCTTAACATCAGCAGCTAAGAGGCTTACCTTAATCAGTGAGCATTTTGCTTGGTAGACAACACGACACACATCCACTACAGATTTTGGTAAGGTTTTGTGCTTTACCTGGTCAACTCCAAGGGTACCAGGATGAACAAGAGACAGTGCTACATGACCTTAATGGGAAAAGACAATGTTTGAATATGCATTTCCAAAACCATGCGTGGCAGAGTTCAAACTGGTCAAAACAAACACATCACAAGCCTACCTACCCAAATCTTCATGCTTTAGAAGACAACACAGTAACAGACGTCCTACTTCTTCCACAGGATGCTCAGGAGGGAATGTGATTGGTGTTGTTAAGTGACACTGTTTACAGTATCTCTCTATTTGACACAAGAAATCCTAAGAAAACACACAACAGCCTCTGTTTAACTTCGGTTTTAAAATACAATGAAAGGATTCAAAATACCACAGGCAGCATTTAAATACCACTGAATAATCTCCACAATCTGAACTAACATTCCTGAGATACAATAGGCAGTATGTGCAATTTAACACACAGCAACTACAACTCAATACTATAAATACCCTAAACCCTTCCTCCTGTATGAAGAGCAACATGACTCAAAGAATAAAGCTGCTACTACTTTGATCTCTTCATGCGACAGTCAGGTCACCTAACACTATTTTCAATTGTCTTCTGATAAATCATGATTCACCATTATCAATATTCCCAAAGACCTATTTAGGTTTTTTTTCATAAAGGAGCTGAACTCAAAGGGTTAGAAAATCTAAATGTATTATAGAAGATAGTGATCCATGTAAATCACAGGGTTTTTCATAATATCCACAATTCCAACCTGAACCTCAAGGCCCAAAGGGATTTTAAGACAAAAGCATACGTGAATCCGAAACATAAAATACATTTGCATCTTGAAAAAAAACTCCATCTTAGTTCAACTGGAGGTGAGCAGGACCTCTGCATGCTACTGAAACCTGACATGAGAAGTAATGCATTACTAATTTTTTTTGTAAGAATATTCAAATTTTTTAGTTCTCCCACTCAAAAATTTGGAAAAAATAACATACTGTTGTGTTATTAAGTAAAATATACACATTCTATCCATTAGTAGTACTCAACCATTCCTTTCACAAAAAGTAATTCTGAAACAACTTTTTCAATTGTTTTGCTATAACCTTTGGAGAATTTTCACCACCACTATCACTTGTCAGAAAGAGAACGAGTGTGCACAGAACTACTGAGGGCTTACCTTCACAGTGTGATCCTGAATATTATTATCTGCAATAGCTTGGAGAAAGGGTTGTGAATGGTCACTCAAAGTTAATCGATGTGTATATAGTTTTGATTTATTTGGGGTAGTGTTACCAGGTGAACTGCAATGGTCTTCATCTTTTTCCTCATTGTAACTGTAATGAATCTGACTAGTTTGCAAGCCTCCAGAAAAGATTGATGACTTCAACCATTCTAAAATAAAGAAAACATGAGTAAATATTCTGATCAAAGACTAAACTACCAAGACTCAATTTCCTCTAATAAAATGCATTCAAAGGCTTCAACAACACTTAGCAAGTTTCTCATCTGCTGAAACTTTTTCACAGGAAAAGAAAAGGGTCTGTAACCAAGAAACAATTAACTAACAGGACAACTGGCATATGTTTAGAGGTTTAGGGCCTTAGCAATTTTTCCACTATTTATATTGAATTATACCTTCTATTCACCAAACCAAAACACCCAATAAGAAAACATCCAATGCCACATGATCTAGGCACTCTTAACTGACAACAAATTGGTGAGATAGGAGACTGTGTAGCATTTCCAATTTTATGTTGCATACTATGAAATGCTAAATTCATAATTTCAAAATTACCTAATCCCTATTTAAATCTTGCTAAATTACTGAGATAAGTGTGGTAGTTAAAGTTAAGAATAAAGAACTCCTACAGAAGATATCAAGACAAAAGAAGTGCTAAATGTTCAGTTAACTTATTTGTCCTTTGTCTTTTCCTTGCATGCTTTGACAAGTATTTATCACTTATTAAAGCTCAAAATAACATCCTGCTTACTGGCACATTCAATTTCCAGAGGAGAAAGTGGTGTGCTCATTGCCAGGTAGGAAGCATGCAGCCCAAGGAGAAGACCCAAATTCCGTTCTGTGTCTATCAGAGGCGATGACAAAGTGCTGAGATCTGGCGTTGTAATCACTTCCTGGTCAGGCTGCACAAAAGAAATAGCAATTGTAAGCTACAACTGAGCTCCAACAAGAAATCTGACATCAAAGCAGTGCTTTAGTAAGCATTTACCCATTAGTAACATTTTTTACCTCTATATATTGACCAACACAAAAGGCGTGCATTGATTCCCGTGTGTCCTCAAATTGCAAAGCAGCTTCCAAAGCAACAACTGGGTCCTCACCAGCAAACTGAGCTAAAGAAAAAATGAAGTAGTCAATACAGTATCTAAAAATCTGTTAATTCCACCTGGTTTTGAAACAAAAGTAACTTGTGTCTTTAAGTCAAATGAAAATTCTCACCAAGTATGCTACTGCCAGTTAAAGACTGGGTTTGGAAGTCCTTTATGTCATACACTTTCCCATCGATCACTGTCCAAAATCCTCCGTCTTTGTTGTGATTCTCTAGATCAGCCTTACGTATAAGTGTCACCTCCTCATTATTTCTGCAACTCTGACCAGTAAAAAAGGAACCTATCCATATAGAACAGAAGAGAGAATTTATCAACATAAAATCAGAAAGTAAGGGATTTTTTCTGAACACTCTTCTAATAGTTGCCTAATCCAGTTCCTCACATCTGTTCAAAACCTGCTTATTATTTTATATGCTCAGAAGTAAAAGTGGCTATTAATATGTTCCTGTCTACATATTGTGCAATTAAATTGTCTGAATACTGTGTTCTTCTATGCACTAATCTTTCATGTCACCTAGCATTGCCCAGCTATATGGCTGTTTTGTGGGGAGGTGGAGCAGAACAAATCAGTTTTCTGGTAAATCACTGTTCTAATTGCTTCTTCCTCCAAATTACTTTGGTTTTATTACTCACTTGCCTGCAAGGAATTTGCTGTGTATTTCATTTCAGCTTGAATCTAGATTATTTTAATATCAAAGAAGCCTCTCTTTTGACCAGATACAGCTCATATTACAAAGTGCCTTGAGAAAATAAAATTTCCTTATTTCAAAGCTTTCACATTACTCATCCTTTGTATTACAGACAGAATTTAGTAACAAAATGCTTAGATACACTACTCAGGTTTTCACTGCAACTTCCTTCACTCAAAATGTGAAATGATGCGAACTACTTCTTGAAAAAGCTGCATCTGTACTCTGCCTAATACTACCTCTATAAGTAACTTCCTTAAGAATGTACTGACAGAAATAAACACTGCCTTATGACTGCCATATAATTTGGTTAATGAAACTTTGTACTGTCAAGTAGGATTCCCTTCCTGAGAGTTGTTCATGAACAGCTCTCATGAAAGTAGTCCAGATGCTGCTAAGTTCATACCCATTATTCCTGGCCATGCTAAATCCTCATTGTCATCCCTTTCCTTTCCAGGGGCTAAGTGGTTAAATCTGTCTAGATGTTCCAGCAAGCCAGCCAACAGAGGGATAGCACCAGCTTCCTGCATTAATCCAGCGTTTTTGCTGAGGAGTAGCACTATAGAAACCACCAGTTCTGGAAGAAGAATGCCTAAAACAAAAAACAAACACAGAAGATACTCACATTTAGTTCAAGTTCTACATTCATTGCACTGCAGAAGTAAATCACCATTAATATATTCTGCCCTCGACTAGTGTTCAGTACAAAGCTCTTGCCTTTCTCACTGGATTTTCCCTCCTTCTCTCCCATTAACCAAGAAATTGAACTGACTCCTTCTTAGAAATTTAAAACTTTCAAGGAAGTCTTAAAATGCCATGGAAGGGGAAGAAAAGAGGACAACAAGTAAAAACCTACCTGTTAAATCTCCATCCACGACACAAGATACTTCTGCAAAATGCCTATGACTACTACAAGCAATGCTGGTTGCCACAGGAAGTATATCACCAATGTGAGTGCATAGAAGAGCAGTGTATTTCTTCAGCAAAGAACCAACACCTAATAGGTCAGGACCTGTATAAAAATAAAGGAAGAGCACAGAAAACCATCACATAGTCATATTTAGGAAACAGACTCCAAAAGTTGACATACTCTTCGAAATTATGCCACTTGATATTAGCCCGAACTTAAGAAATCATAAATTTTTAAATATTTTAAGAAGTTTATTATCTAGATCCCATTACCTATCCCCATAAAAAATTTCACTTACAGGAAACAAGATAAACTAACTACTTTCAAACACTGCTGAGACAGCAACCAGGCTGATAAATGCAACAAGAAGATAAACTAAAGAAAGAAACTGCTATCCTGTGAAAACCGTTACAGAAATACTTGGGGAGGGGGTCAGAGGTTCTCTGCTTTTTAAAATTAAAACTTACTGTATGTATTAGGGACCTGGCCAACACAATCTGCTGGGTAAAGTTTGCTAACAAGCAGACGCTGAAAACGGAGCAACAGGTCCAGAGAAGCAGATCTCTCCTTGCTATAAAGTTCTTGCTCCATGCAGGAAGAAATGCGACGAGCAACATCTTTCAGTTTGGCAATTGTCTGTGAAGCGATGTTCCTGAGTGGTTTAAAAGTATCACTTATGAGGAGCTCAGAGTGAAGACAGTCCACAGTCCATGCGTTAAGCTTTTGCTACAATTTTGCATAAATATATAAGAAACCTGTGTGAAGTTTCTATGCAGAACTTTCACTTCTTTGCACTGTAGTGCTCAAAAAGTCAGTGGTTTTGTGGATACATTTTAGTTACCAGGATTTGTAAAATATCTCAGGTTTGTGCTTTTTGTAATCACTCGCTACAAAACACAATCTGACAATCTTCAGTGAGAAGCTTCAGTGAAAGCCATGACACTACATAGCTCAAAAGAGTCTCAGTATTGATTAAATTACATGGTTGTCACCACAATTAAGTGAAAAAGTACAGCAAATTTCTTGGTAAACTTGTAATTATTTCCTGCTATACATCCTATATGCTAAGTACTCCTGTAGCTCCTCTGGCTCATATAAAGCAGCTTTGTTCTCAGCACCCTAATTGGTCATCCATTTACAACTCTCAGTCAAGAATATGAAATTGAGGTTTCTTCCTCACTTACAGTCTCCTTGAGGCAGTTCTAAATAAATAGGACAAAGTACTCAGTTCTAAACAAATTTGTAGTGATTCTCACACTTTGTAAGTACAGTCTTTTAAACATTTGTCCTATACTTGGTACAAAATCTTTCAATACTTTTTTCAGAGAAGTATCAAAATCCATAAAAGCAAGGCAGCCTTTCTAAAATTAGGTAATTTAGTATAGAACATTGCTCCTTACCAAACATAACAGAGCAGAACTACAGATAAGTTACAAGAATGTTCAATATTTTGAATTTTGAGGAGCTAAAAATGCTAGCAAGAGACTTTATTTGCTAACCAAAATTAACCGTTGTTTAGCTGACTAGTTCATAGAATGTCTAAATACATATTCTGTACAAAAGTAAAAGACAAATTCAAAGTGATTACCTTAGTAACTGCTGAATTAACTGAACTAATGGTAAACTTTGTTTTCCTGCAGATTCATAGATTCCAGTGTTAATAAGGTCTTTGTCCAATGGAGTTCTGCTCCTATGAAGTGTTGATGCATTTGCTTCTTGTTCATCAATTTCTTTTTCTTTCTGTGCTTCTTTTTTTGCTTCAATATCCTAAAAGAGTAAACCAAGTTAAAGAAAGCACACAAACTTCCAGGATGATTACGAAACAATTTGCTAACAAGTATTCACGGTAGTAAGATACAGTTACTTTTACCTACAGCAAAAATGAAACAATTACTACCAAACAAAATGTGTATTATATATTCTGCAACAAGCACATGGGCACACTTTTCAAAAAACAATTATAACGTAAACAGAAGGGTGAACGGAGGGATGAGGGTTGTGAAGGCAAAAAAAAAAAAAAATAGAGAAACTCCACAAAACCATGGTGGACACATGCCAGTAGCTGCTACTCAGCTCACATCTGAAGGCACATTTACTCTTGCATTTATAAAAGTAACAAATCCAGTGCCCTGCAGAAGAACCTGAAGTGCAAAGCTGAAGAACCATACCTGAATTTCTGCCGTAATAGCAGCGTTCAGTGCAGACTCTAAGCCTCCGTCAGCCATCAGGCTGCCCACCAAGAGGTCAATCATAAATCTACGTCCTGGGCTTACATTCATCTCATTTCCTGAAACTAAGAATGAAAGAAGCTGTTAATGAAGTCAAAACCAAGGGCCAAACAAAGAGGCTTCAATGTGAGGACTGACCTGCACTGGGCAGGAGCGCAGAGAGCGCCCTGGCACGCTCCTCCGCCGTGGGCAGCAGCACAGACCAGCCGCTCTGCAGCACCGCCTGCGCCGCCGACTGCACCGTGTTGAGAACCCCGGCATTGCTGGCCAGTGTCACCACTGTCTGCTTCAGGCTGTTGAGCAGGATACTGCCCAAACCTAAGCCAAGGCATTCTGGATCCACCTGATGACTAATGGCAGCATGAAGCTGGAAAAAAAAGGGGGCAGTGGGAAAAAAGGTAAATTTTAATTAACAAGTCATATGAACTTGGTGGGGATGGGGAAAAGTCACTTCCAGAGCAAGTGAGTAAGTACCGTGACCAAGATACAAACTTTCACCTGCAAATCTGTAAAATTTAAGGGAAATACTGGCTTGCCTACATCCTGAATTTAAACCAATACTCAAAGATTACAGGATAAGATTACAGCTATAAGTCCCAAAGTTTGAAGTAAACCTAAAGAATAATCTAAGCTGTTTCTGCATCACTACATTATGCTGGGAAAAACAGCACATTTTCAGTGATTGTCAGACACCAATTAAAGAGGTCAGTCACTTTTAAAAATGGTATTTAAAATTCATAAAAATGCTCAAAATCTCTGAGTATACAAAGCTTTAATACATTTAGATACTGTTTCTATAGTTCATTCTTAATGAAACCCAGAAGCTGTCAAGAACAACAAAAAAAAACCACTAGATGCCAAATTTCAGAGAGTATAAAATGATAGTGTAGTTATTTCACTTTTTAAAATCAATAGAAGCTTTTTAAGGCACATTAAAGGTCATAGCTTCCATCCAAGCAATTTAGTGAAAACATTCAGCTCAACGACTGCTCAAAGTGTAACAAATTGAAGGCACCTGAAGTCTTAGAAGATTTAATGTTGCCACAGCCATGCACTCCTTTTCCTGAGGAGGGGGCCAGTCAGAGGATCCATCCATTCCCTCAGTCACTTGTCTCAGTAACAGATCCAGCTGCTCAAACGTCATAGGGCAAATATCCACCACAAAAGGTACCCGCAAGCCTATTGACCACTCTGAACATGACGACCAAGCAAAACTCTATAAATGGAAACAATATACAAAGTTCCACAGTTAGTTAATTTCTAACTGTGACACTGATTACAGATAAGAGTGTAAAGCTAAATCTGCTTTCAACCAGTAATAGATGGTGTGGAAATAATACCAGCACAACTGTTGAAAAGAATGCTCTACTTGCTTTGTTGTAAACATAAATAAAACCCTACTGATCCAGAACTCTCTTATAAAATTTTCCAATGTTGTCATACCCAGTCCAGATACCTCAGTATTTCTGCCACAGAAAACATTCTGCTGACAACTCCTCAACCGCTGTACCAGACAAAAGAAAACAGGTAAATAGCTACTTCTCAGAACACCCAAGAGGGAAATCTAATCACCCCTTTTGGGCAGAACAACTGAAAAAGACTTTTTGTTTTTCCCAAAGCCTTAATTTATTCAGAGTAAGAAAAAAAATACAGAAAGTTATGCAAATGCATAGTGAATAACCAGGATTAGAATACAGAACTAACCTCACTGGGAAGTAAAACCAAGTAATTCAAAAGTAAAACCTACCTGAGCAGGTCCACAAGCAATTCCAACGATATGCTTTGTGTCTAACCCCGGGAGAGCTGCGGGCTCTGGTTTAGTGATACGCAAAGTATCAAAATGCTGACACTGATCATTGCTTCCCCAGCTGTGCACTTCACTGTCTTCAGTCAGTGCTAAACAATGGGTAGATCCAGCTGCCACATCTATCACTTTCTTTCCTGGTAGGAAAGTTAGATATTGAAAATATAACTTAGATATTACAATCATTGACAGAAAAATAGCAGAGGTAAGGAAAACTACGTTAATTACAACCATGCCTAACTAGGAAATATTATGGATGCTATGAGTCTTATTTCTGCCTCAACAGAGGATGGGAAGAGTACAGCAAAGCATAAACCAAGAGACAGATAAGTACAGAATTTTCAAGTTAAAAAAAAAAATCTTCTACTTTGTGTCCCTTCTACTTAGAAACTTTTTTTGGGAAAGAGTTATTTAAAGATCTCCCATGAGAGACTGTAAAGTTATTCTCACTTTGATCATTCAACATATATGAATAACACTTTAAAGGAAAGACAAGGCAATAAAAAAGGTTTCTCTCCCATCTTCCCCTACAGAACCTCAGGTTTCTCACAAATGAAGGAAGTAATTTTCACTCCATTACAAACCAGTAAAAAGTCAAGCAAAACTTTATTGACGTTATTTGTTGTCTGTTATCTTCATTTACTCCATTCACCTGCCTTAATCTAAGCATATATTATATATATATTTATTTGCATGACAATGCAAACATACTTGCTTTAAATAAGCATTTCTGTTAACTTAATAAAAGAAAAGCAATAAGAATAAAGAGAACACAAGGCATGCAGCATTTAAAGTAGTCATAACACACTGTCTTTAAGTCTGCTAAAATCTTGCAGGTGTAAATGCAGAAGTGATGGGAAATGCACATTATTACCTTTTTCAATAGTACCAGCATAAAATATGACAGAGTACATGGTATCATCACTCACAGTAGAGTTCATCTGTGTTGGGTAAAAAGCTCCAACAACAGAAAGATCTCTGGAATATTTCCAACTCTGATAATTACCTTTCAAGCCTTCCAGCAGTTTGGGATATCGAACGTGCTCTTCCGTCCCATGCCCAAGTCTCTGATTGTCCCCTTTCCCCCAGGTGTAGACCTGGCCATCTTTGGTTAAAGCAATAGAGAACTGACTTCCACAGCGTACTTTCACAATGTCCAGATCTTGAAGCTTTTCTATCAACTTGGGAGTTTTGCAACCATCACTACCTCCTCTTCCCAGTTTTCCATAGTCTCCATCACCCCAAGACCACACCTGGCCTTTAAATTAGGAGAAAGAAAAAAAAAAAATTGTACTCCTTTTTTGTGTAATCAAGTCATCTGTATTAACAAGTAAGTACTTAAAAATCCAAGATTCTGTAACAAGCACAAATTTTAAACAGTGTTTTAAGAAAAGCAGCTCCAAAATAATTTCTAATTGTTTGTGACAATAAGAAAGAATATTTGAAAAATGTTCACGCTGACAAGAACTAAACATAAGAAGTGCAATGTATAACCTGCACTGAAAATCTATCAGTGTACAAAAAGTCCTTCTTAAAAATACATGAAGCATAGGATTTAGTGTAAATCAAGCAAGTTAAAAACGGCTTTATTGTTTAAAAGAACTTACAGAATGTTTTCCACATCAAATGGCCAAACTGTCTATTAAACCTATTTTTATTTTCAGTTTATATCATTCAAGCATTTCTCAAAATCAAATGAGATCACCACATCTATCATGTTCTTTTGAAATATACTACTAACTCTTAGTTCTGATAGGAATAAGTAGGAACTTAGAAACAGTCAAGTCATTCTGCATCTGCAGGAAATAAAATAATGGTTCAAGAATGGTAAACCCATGCATGTCCAAAATGAAACTCCCGTTTCCCATTCTGATGTATTTGCATTCCCTACTTGCATAAGCAGAATCCCTAACGTATTCTGTCTGATAAACAATGGAAGCATGCAAGGAAGAGACCAGAGAGAAAAGAAAAATTGATAAAATCTGAGTTTCCATTTCCTATATGAGTAAACATTTCAGTTATTAAATAATGCACATCATATTAACTAACTATAATTCAAAGAAAAAACTAACTTCCAAGAGCTATCTGCTTTCTAAAAGATGACTTTGGGGTTTAACCTCACACAATGAAATGCAGGTTTTGAATCTGCCTCATTCTAGGCACCTTGATCACGGATGTTGGAAAGATGAACTTCCATGCAGCTTCTCTTTGACACTCCCAAAGAGCTAAAAGAGACAGCTCTCCTATTCTGAATTCTGGCTCTTGTGACAACATGAAATATTTGCACTTATACAGTAACAAATAAAACTTAGACATATACACATATATGTATTATTTTGTGCTTCCATTACACATTTACATGAAATATATACCATAGCTCAATATATTTGCATATTCCTAAGGAACATACTGCATATCTATGCACGGAAATACCTCTGCAACATTATATGCAAAATGTATAAATGTACATATTTATCTCCCCATAAGGAATTTCAGCTTCAAATACTTACAGAATTCAAGCTGCTAGAAATAAGCATATCTGCAGTATAAATATATTCAAAGTAAAAGGAAGGACAGGTAACCTTACTTAATTTTTTTTTTTTTGCTACTAACCATTCTCAGTAACTGCAAGAGTCTGAGCATCTCCACTCCCACATGACACATCAATAACTTTGAGTCCTTTCAACCCCGTGACCAGCATTGGGATGGTCTGATCTTCACTGGAACCTTCAAAACAAAGTAGTTCTGTGAGAAGCAAAACCCAGAAGGCCTGACAGGTTTGTTTGTTTGTTTGTTTTTTGCCTGTTTGCTTTTGGATGTTTTGTTATGTGGGTGTAGGATGGTGCTGTTTAGCTTTGTTTTGAGATTTGAGTATCAGGACTAAGCTCCCTTATGATTTCTGTGACATCCAACAAAGATTTATTCCATGAAATAGCCTTAACTTCACAAGGAAAGGAACAGATAACACCACAGATTTTTCTTCTCCATTCAATTGCTTACTTCCAGATCACAAAGGCGATTTAATGGGTTTGAGACAATCCCTCCCATAATTATTTCAATTCACATGAAGCCACATAAGGTTCTCAAATCAGCTTCAGGTGGGATGAAAGATAATTTGCAACAGGCACTAAAATCTTCAACAACTTCTCTGAAGATACCAACCAACTCACCATGACCAAGCCTGCCATAGTTTCCTCGCCCCCAGGTATACAGCTCTCCTTCAGCAGTAATGGCTGCACTGTAGGTGCTTCCACATGCAATATGAACAACATGTTTCCCAGCTTGCTTCCCAGATAAGGCAGATATCATCTTAGGTTCCTCCAGAGGCCTATTTAAAGAGAAGGTGACATATTCCGCAAAAGGTGATTTGATGAGTAGTAGATAAAAGGTGTGACATACTCGTTAGAATTGCTGAATTCTACTTGCAAAGCTTATTATTAATCTGAAGTAACAACATATAAATAGAGTTAGAAGCTAAAATTAAGTTCAAACTGTTCAACAACATACAAACCACTGAAGGAAGGTCTAACAACTGCAACTTGTTTCCAGCTGAGTTCATGCAACATTTTTTAAAAATGTTTGCCTACTGTTACTGTTAAAAATACTACCTTTGTCTATTGTTAAAAATACTACCTTTAATTACTGTATCTGACCAATAATTTCATGACACTGATAACCCTTGTGTAATCTCTCTTGCTTTAGAGGGAATTCTGCACTGGGGGAAGACACTTAAAATCTCTAAAATATATGGATGTACACACCCTAGATAATACTGTTGTAGAGGACTGCTTCTACACAAAAAGCAGGAGAGTTATGTCTGGGAAAAATGGAATAATGTACAACACGACTGCATAAAAAATAATGACCCTGCTCCAACATGTGAGTCAACATTTCAGAGAAAATGTGCTCTAGATTCATAAAACCATTAATAAAAGGCCTAATAACACTGCTCACTACCACACCCTCAATTCAGAAAGTAGCATTAATAGAGAACTGGGAATATTCTAGACAGAGAAAATACGCAGGGAGAATGAAGGCACTGTTCAGAATAGAGCCAAATGTCAAATGCTGAACATTGCTTACATACACAACAAAAGAATTTTTTACTATGAATTCAGACCATTTGCAAATAAATGTTATGATTATTTCTAATACGTACACTGTATCCCCATGACCTAGTCTTCCACCATCACCACAGCCCCAAGAGAAAACTTCACCATTTGCTGACAAAGCTAGATAGTGATGCCCATCTGAATGTGCTGCTATCTTCACAATATTTCTGGAAGCTAGACTCTGCACCAGCTGTGGTCCCTGTAAACCAAACAAAAGCAAAATGCTTACAAAATCTGCTGACATTTTCCATCACATAGCCAGGTATACTTTTCCTATTTCCAGTTTTACCAAAACTTTGCTCTCAAATTAACGCGGTGAAGGCATGAAGAAAAATACGGTCAAATATGACAAAAGAAATGCTTTGAAGTTATTTTTCCCATTAATCTAGGTCTTGAGTACAAATGAAAATGGTGTTTATCTTAACATTACAGGATACTTTAGTGACAAAGACTTCTACTTACAGTATCTTCTTGTTTGAGAAACTACACAGCTTGGACACAGTTATATCACTAAAGTAAAATCCGTTTCATATCTGCTAATTTCTGAAGTTACCAAGACCAGCATATCAATAAAAGCAATTATCACGGTATCCATAACCTCTAGCCTGACAGAAATTACCGAATCCATATGCTCTTCATCAAATCAACCCAAGAGACAAACCCCACTACTTCTGCAACTTCAAATACAACAGTACAGAAAGCTTACAAAAATCAGCATGTCTCCATCGACTCTCCTAAGATCTGTAAATATTTAGAAGAAGAAACTTATGAAGTAATACAGAACGAATTTTTAAAAACACATAAAAAATTCTCACCAGTGTATCGCTGTTATATGCTTGTGTATAAACTCTTCCATTTCTAGATAATATCAGAAAACGTTTCTCTGCACAAGCAACCTGTACAACACCAAGGTTGGCCAGTCCTTCACACTGAATTGGACCGCTCACATTAGCATAATACTTCCAACCTATTAATCCCCAAGCAATGACTTCTTGCAGTGATCCCTAGGAAATAAGAAATTCTGTAAGAACTAAATTTTGAAACACACAGCTTAAGAAAATCCACAGAGCAAATTATTTTTAAAACCTTTATATGCCAAATACGTTCAAATCTGAGACCGTCATGCTTTCCAATACTCAATAAAACCTACCTAACTAGAAGACACCAAAACTAAAGACTTGAATGCATCATATTCAGTTCAGTCTGTTACTAAATGAACAACAAGTATGTATGGTAAGAGATTCAGAGATTTTTCAGGTAGGAAAGTCTGGCTTTACTTTTTTCTTTCTTTTAATGTTTTAGTACGTCAGACCTTCAACTTCTATAAAGTCCGGTCTTGGGAGGTTACTCTGAGAAACACAAGGAACAGCTCGAAATATGGCAGAATTAGCCATAGTGTGGTAAGAAATAGTTCATAAACCAAAAAATTACACTCCAAACCTCACTGAAAAAGGGCCGATGTAGTAAGTTACCCAAATAAGACAAATTCCAGAACTCAAGGTTATAATGTGAAAATCAGAAAGGAATTTGAAGAATCTTAGGAGCTGTTCTCCTTGCATTCTGAAATTCAGTTATGCTTTTAGGGAAAACATCCTACTGTATTTGATACTGCAAACAATTACCTTATGAGATGTAGGAGAGCTACACTGTGGAGGCATACATGGGGTGGCAAGGCGGTCTAAATGGGCCATGATCACCACAGCTGTTTGTCTCAGATCAATCGCCAGCTCATTGTCCTGTGGCAAAGTCAAATACCTCAGAAAACTTTCATTTGGACTTAGAGGGTAAGTCAGGAGCTGGAAAAGAGAAAAGAGCAGTCAGTAAAACATTCAAGTTATATCTATGAGACTGCACACACAGATACACAATGAAGTTTAGACAAGATGACTATCTGCACAAGAGTAAGAGAAAATGAATTAACTCTGTACATCCTCTCTTTTACATTACAGAAAAAATTTCAAACATGAACATTGAAAAAATAATCAGACTGTGTACATAATAGAAAGTTACAAGCATAATAAAATTAATTATGTTTTATCAACCTCAGTAATACACTAAAAGTTATAGTTCAATTAATTTTAAACACAAAAACAATCCAAATATGCAGAAAAGTTCATCTAAGTTCATTATGACATCAGCATTAACTATGAAACACAATGCTTACCTCTAAACATGCTATGACATTCTTCCCCCTACCTCAAGAAACTCAATTGTTCACACATGACATCTTACATGGAAAACACCACCACCCATTTTGTTTGAATAATTTTGAGATTTTAGCTAGGCAAATGAAATTTGATTTCAACATGATGCCCCTTTCAAATAATCCAAGAATAAGTACCTGAATCTCTTCCTCAGTATTGGGCACGTCTTTATTACATATTATACTCTGAAATCTTTGTAGCAAAGGTAGAAGGGGTGCACTTGTTCCCTGTGCAGATCGCTCATTATCTGTTTCCCTTGTTCCGTTATCCCAAAGTTGAAGCAGCAACATAACTGCAGACAACATTTGGCTGAAAGAGGGAATCAACATTTTCTATTAATAAGCATTCCTAAAACCATTGGGTTAGGTTATCCATACAATTCAATCTCTACATTTTGAAGTTTAGCGAAATTGGATGTCAGGGCTTTCTGTTTTAACCAGATTATCAAAATATAAACAATGGATTTTGCAGTCTTGATAGTATTAGGTCTCAATCACCACTGTCGGAGTGAAAAGGTGCATAAGCTTTGAACCACGATTACTACATTAACCCAAATCCATGAAAACTGAAGACTGTCGGCCCATTCCAACAGTGATGGTTAAAAATCAGAGTGCTCGTGCTTCTCACCTTAGCGTACCCCTCTGCACTGCCAGTTCAAGCAATATGGCAAGTGCCAAGTGCTGGTCTTGCAAAGGAATGTTTCCTGGCCCCTTGGTACTGGGAGCTCCATGCACATCTCTATTTAAAAGTCAAACAGTATACATTAACTAATGAGAAATAATACACAATAGCTTAGCAAAAGCATTTACAGCCCCCCAAGAACCACTAAACTTACAGAAAAATATCAAAGGGGTGATAAAAGCAACTGAGAAGAAAAGCCCACACATTCCAGTCTGGATCAAGTTTTAGAGCAACAGCTAGGCTTTAAAAATGCCCCAAGCTTCACTATCTATCTACAGTTCTATTAAACATGTTAAGAACATGAAAAACATTTTTCACAGGTAAAATTCAAGTATGTTTTATGATAATCACCTTAAGGATGCAGTTCCAGTATTGAAAAGACATTTCTAGTAACTACTGAAAGAAGGTAACAATTTGAAGCCTACTTAACAGGGAAAAGCAGGGGACTGTTCCAAGTCCAACACGAGTATATTCTCCCTCATGCACAAAAAATCTGTATTATTTTACTATACTTGAAGGGCACAATTAAGATTGCATACATATAGTACTATCAAAGCATTCTTCTGTGGATATATTTACATTAGTAAAACACAATTCCTTTGGTAAGTCTTCCTGCAGTGATTCAGAATATTCCAATTCAGATTTTTCTTAAGCAGCTAAAATCATTAAATCATATTTAAAGAGCATCATTTAAATAGTTCATTTATTTTTTTCTTGCTTGTATAACAACAGAAAAGGAAGGAAATCTTACGAATTTTCTATAAATCACTATGTTTACATCACTACCTTCTGAGAGATGCAAGCTTGCCACTTAACAGCTCAAAAAAAGAAACTTACCCGGTCACAACAGACCTTAGGAATTTAGTAGCTCTTTCTACCACTTCCAGCCACACAGAAGATACAGTCCCTTCATCAAAGAGGGATGCCTCTGGTAGAGCTCGCAGTGCATCAAGTGATTCCTGTAACAATTCACTGCACAAGTCTGCATCTTCACCTAAGGAACACAGCATCAGCAGTTACATTCCTACTTTTACAGAAGTTAGAGAAATTGTTGTACGCAATATTTTGTGGAGCCTTCCTCCAACACAAGGTACCAGTTACTTCCTATAGACAAAGTTCACAATTTCCACATGAACATCTGACTGCAAGATTCTGAAGAAATTTTCACCAAAAAAAAAACAAAATTCAGAAAGGTGAAAACCCAAACCAGCTCATTTTACTAGGCACCCACTGAGAAAAGAGGAGAGCTAGGGCTGGCTGTAGTAAGGCCACACCTGCCATGTGACAAAATGGTGCAGACTGACACAGGCAGGTTTAGTGGCGCAGGTGACGATTCTGCCAACCTCTGCAATTTGACAATAGCTGACAAGTACATAAACTAAACAAAAGCTTCACACTCAAAGCTTTTTCTAAGCTGCTAGTCATGTAATAACATAGTGGCTTGACCTTGTCTGAAGAATAAATGTAACTTTTCTGAAATCTAGCTCTAAAAATACATGCTTTTCATGAAATCCCAACTTACCTTCCTCAGCATAAAATACCCCAGAAAAACCCAACATTGATACTGGCTTGGGTGATTTTGATCAGCAACAACACGGTTGGGCACAGTAACACATAAATGCAATTATGCAAATCTATCATTCATAAATTTATAGTTCTATGCCAATATTTAACACACACACTTCAATGAATCACCTGGCTTCAAATGAAATACATATGCAATATGCTCAAGAGGAGACATACCTGATCGCCAGGCTCTACGTAGAAAAGCAAACGCAAATGAAAGTGCTGCTCGGGATCCAACACGTGCAAGTCCTTCCACACCTTTGCCTACAGGTCTTGAGCTAAATAAAATTACGTATGAATAGTTTCAATAAATTTGTATTACAATAACCTATATGTATGTTACGATTATTTTGTATAACATATATTCAAAGATTTTATAATTTAGCCATATGCATGCATACACAACTACACAATTTTTATTTGTAAAGAACCATAGCTGTGCCTTGACAAACAAGGTGAACAACAACAAAATGTCGGCAACCAAAATTCAACCTCAACCACTTCAAAGAAACAACTCAATGTCCAATATCAAAAAGCTTCACAGAGAAAAATATAAACCAGACCAGCATAATGGACTGCCAAAAAAAATTGCCCATTGTTACTCCTAGTGAAATTACGACTCTTTACTTAAAATACACAAACATAAGGTACTTCACCCACTAATTATTTACTTGGGAAGTCTGTATTTTTAGTTAGTTTGGATTGCATAAGCTAAGCTTGTATACTTCTTAAAATTAACCTTTAATTATTGATAATTAATTCCACCCATTTTGTCATTACTTATCTTTCTATTCAAGTGTCAGTGGTAAAAATCTCTCTTTGCACTTTCTGTACTTGTGTGTGTAAGGAAGAGAAATAGCTTCAACTTTTGGTAATATCCACCATGGACTCACATTCATTTCTGTTAACTTCTCTTCTAACAGAGACAATCAAATTAATTTAAATAAGCTCCCTTCTGTAGTCAGCAGCAAGAGATTCCCTACCACTCCCAACACTGAATCACCAAGTCTATTTTGTTTGGTTGTGATATTACAAAGAAAGCGAACAGCTTAGGACTTTTTCAAGAAATTTTACTAGCATTTTTAACAAACTGATAACTTAGACATATCAGTGCTCTATTTAATCAGAGCTGAAAAAAAATTTCAAGGGAACAGCCTACTAAGAGAAAGATATCCTTGTCAGAACTCCAATTCCATAATAACTAGTTGTGATATCTGCTTACATTCTCCCTTCATATCTGAAGCTAGAGACAATCTAACAAAAATTTCCCTAGCCAAATTGCTTGTTCTGTCAGACAGCTACTGAACACTTTATTTAATGCCTTATCTGATAGATTTTTCTATTTTTAGGTCTAGATAGTTATCCAGACATGAAAAGTAATCAGATGATTCCTTACTCAGTTACTTCTCTTGAAATAGCTGCATATAAAATGCATAATTACATCATTTCTCACTCAAACTAAGGAAAACCATGTTCAGCTTTTTTTTGTATTTGTATTAAATAGTTGCATATAAAATGTACGATTGCATCACTTCTCACCCAAGCTAAGGTTCTATGTTCTGCTTTTATGTATTTGTATTTTTTAATTTATGTGAGCTGAGGAACTACTTAACTGAGCAACTATGGCCAAAAATACATTGTTTTTCAAATGATGTAATTTCCATTAGCACCATTTCTGAAACAGGCTTCTCCATACTTTCGAGCTCAGCAGAACATAAGAAATACTTCAATAAATGTATATTTATAGCTCAAAGTTTAATATCTACAACAATGTATTACAATAGAAACCTACTAGTACAAACAGATACTATAAGAAAGCACCAGGCAAGAAGGAGGACTGATTGAAGGTAACACCACTTAATAAGGTAAAGCCATCTTAAGAAGTAAGAAGTTTCTTTATAATTAATGTTTCACAAGGAGGAATAAATCAGATTAAGCTCTCACAGAAAGGCTGATAACCTTTTGATGGCTTTTCTAATGGATTAACTTGTTCATGCATGTGTTATTACCTTTTCTTATCCACAGCAGGCAGAGGAACACTACTGCTTTTCCACTTGACTTTGACGTTCTCCTGAAGAACTGCTCTGTTCAAAGCAATGAAATATCGTTCCAGGATAACCAGCCTCTGCTTTAGCCTCATAGCTGAGAGAGCTGTCGTTGCAGTTTGTGTGGCCAGAGTTTGCTGCTCCTTCACTAGCACATGAAGGCATTCCTTCAATTCATTCACGTCTGAGAATCAGAGAGAGGTATCATTTTATGGATATTCATCTTTGTTATATACAGTATCAAAAAAAATAAAGACAAATTGAAAACTGTAAACTGACCAGAAGTCTGAACCCAGTGAAACTCCCTGCTTCCATATTTAATGCACATGGTATGACATAAATACAATCATCCTTAACAGGTGTTTAGACAAATTTTATCATCAAAACTGGTTTTGTCTAAACATATCTAAACCTTCACATTTTATGTCTGAAATAAAAACATCACAGGAAATATTTATGCATTCCAAAAAAAACAAATTAGACAACAAATTCTTATCATCATCCAACCTTAGAGTCAGACTTAAGTGCACGCAAGTCCCTTGCAAGTCACCACAAGACTATGCTTTCATTTTGCACCCGATACACATTATCTTAAGTTTCTCAGAAGTTATAAAACTACTCTCAGAAGCTCCAGGATCACTGCCAACAGCTGCTATGCTTCTGAAACAAATAATGTCCGAAATTTAAGATGCTTTCAAGAGCTATTAGTAAAGATCTGATTTATGTACCAACACCAGAATATTAATTCTTCTTTCACTTCACCAGAGTAAGTACACAACAGCCCAAAGTCCTAGTAATCTAATAACAGATGGTAGCAAGCACATTGCAAAAGCAATGGTAAAAAAAACATTCTAAAACAAGAACTTGGAAACAATATTTTTATATACTCTGTAGCTTTAATTCCTAGGACAAATATCAACAAAGTACATTTCTAAAGGGCTTCTTTTCTGTCCCTTCATTAACAGTCTGATCACTGAGCCATCCCACTCCTCTTTGCACTGCATTACTATACTTGTCCCTAAGCCAACCACATTTGTTGCCTGGCAGCTACACAGAAGTATCTTTGTTTTAAATGACACCTGACTAAGGGGTATGAAAAAACCATATGTCTGCATACATGTAACAACAGCTTGTGAGAAGATGGACACACTTCAAAATAATTACAAAAAGCCAACCCCAAAACCATACAAAACCAACATATTTTTTGGAACAAGTGCTTCCAAACTATAGAAATTTAGACAGAATTATGGTAGTCTCTATGGTTAAAGGTTTTATCTAAGGAGGCACAGAACTACTTTTGCAACCACAGCTGTAAAAAGCATTTCAAAGTTTTGCCCCCCATCTTTGTGTACCCAGGAAAGAATTCAAGCAGCCCTCTCTGCCACTGGATCACATTGCATAGTCATTTATGGTTTGCTGTCAGCCATCCCCCCAGCCTGTTTTCAATATTGCTACTCATATTTCACCATTTCATAATGTGTTAGACTCCTTTCCCTAGGCAATTCATATCTTTCCACCTGACTATGAGTGACTTATTTTTTAACAAGAGAGAATAGATTAGAAAATATCCCTTGCAGTCTAGACCTCTCAGATGAAAGCGACAGCAGCAACTATCCATGCTGACTCAAACAACAAGAAATACGACAAAACCAACAAGAAATTTGACAAAAAGCCACATCATCCCTAATTTTAGCTCTACAAAATTTCCCAAAGAACTCTGTAGCACAAAGCAAAAACACAAGAAAAACCCCATCTCGCAGTGCGTACTTCAGAGTACCGCAACAGAACATTGACATCCCAGGTCCATGATCCCTTTAAGTAAACCATTCAAAGATATACAAATGACAATGGTTTTCCCCACTTCCTGAACACCAAAGTCCTATCAACCTCTAAATAACCACCAGGCTACAACACAGAAGTACAGAATGACCATGCTCTCTTCTTCACAAAGAGACTTTGCTTATCACTCTTTGACAAATAATTTCATCCTGCAGATTCATTTCCCAAATTATGGTCTCATATTGATACAAAAAGTAAAGAAATACTCAGTGATGAAAAAACAAGGCACTTAAACACTTATATTCGAGGAAGAAACTCTATGTTTAGTGCTACAGAAAACAAGCACTGGGTGATAGATTCAGCAGAGTCTGTCAGATAATACAGAGCTACAGCACTCATCCTTCATTCCTGCCTGGCAAGTTACCTAATTGTGAAAACCCTCAAAAATTGTTTCTTGAGACTTGAAGACTTAGATGAAAAAGCCCTTTGTTTCAAAACAACATACTTACAAAAAATGCATCATGGAGACTACTAGAAAGAAACACTTAAGACAAGCAGAAACCACCTACTCACCAATCCTCTAGCTATTACTTCAGAAGGAACTTTCTCTGAAAGTCTGCAACTGCATACCTTTCAAACCACTTTCAATTCAGCCACAATGACATCCAGGTGTTACATAAATTAAGAGAGATACATTTCCTGTCAGCAGAATTGTCTTGTTAAGGTTTAGGGCTTGGCATGTTTCAACCATCTCAGACCTAGGGGGACCTTAAGCAAGCTGGGGGAGAAATGATGTGCCTTCACAAGTAAAAACGGCTGCAATTTCAGGAAGGCTTTCTACCAAAATTAAATTATTCTGCTCATAAATATTTTATATAAACTTCCTTAGTATTTCAAGAATGCAAGACAAAGTTCATCTACAAAGTATAGTAAAGGCTGGAACAGGTAACAGTATCCTTACAACTCAGACATCTAAAAACTGAACCAAGGACTGTCTTGTTTTATTAAAAGTAACACTATTTTTAAATGAGATATATCTACACACTTCCTCACTTTAAATCTTCTCTTATTCCACAGGTAAATTTATCTTTACAAAAAAATTAGTTAATCTTTTGAAAGATTTAAATACATCTGGGAATCAACACAGTGAAACTCATTTCAATAAACCTTCAAATCTGAGCAACACTTGTTACTGATGAACTGAACAGTCTAATGAGAGAATAGCTTATTAATAGTAACGATTCAAATTTCATCTGAGAAGGTTACAGGGAACTCTTTAAACAAAACTGTTCATATGTCACTACACCAGCCCTTGATGCTAACCATCCTTTGCAAGGCTATGCTTTGCCAGTTATTCTGTGAAGGCTGGAGACACTTCATTTACCTAATCTGCACCTGCAACTGTAAGAGTTGGAGTCATACCACACCAGTTTAAATTCTCAAACCACCAGTAGTAGAATAGTTGTTAACTGGCAGCTACAGTCAGGTATGTTGCTGGCTGCAGTAGAGACAGGGAAGGGTTTTACCCTCTTCTGTTAAAATTTATCACATCTCTCCCTCCTCTTAGCAAAGAGCACAACTACACATCTTCACTTCAAAATTCCTCATGCCCAAAGTTCCCTGCATTAGAAGGAAAAACACTGGAATTGTTTAACCCAGTCCATTTGACAGAACAGCATTAAGAAATGGTGTTATTCCAATATTTGAGCAGAACGGGACAAAACAAACAGGTGAAGACAGCAGCTTCTTGAATCATCTCAGCCACAGCCAGAACACTAACCTGGCACAAACCTAAGGTAGGTAGCATGTCCAAAGGCAATTTGCTCCTGTTTTAGCAGCACAAAGAAATAAATTAACGTGCTTTTTTGTTCCTTAACACTCACTTCATTAGCTCTTTTAGGGAAAACTGCACACTTCTGACAGATAAATTAGGCACCTTAAAAGTGCCAATATCAAACTGAAACAAGGTTGACTCTCAAACTTTAGTAACAGCAAACATAGATGTTACAGTGTGGAGAGATTTCAGACTCGGAAACACATTTCAAGCAGAATCTGGCATGAATCTACTGTTATAATGAGTACACATTCCTGTCACCAGCAGAACTAATGTGCTCTAATTTCCTAGAGAATTTCATATTTTGTCTTCTCTTTCCTCTTCCACTACACACTATTTCCACTGGACAAAGAAGAGATAAAGGATGCAGCTGGCTTGGCTTAAAAGGCTTCTAATGACCCTTCAAACCTCTAGAAAGCGCAAATTGAAAAGTCAGAGGGAAGGACAAAAATGCCATCACATACACATAATTTCCTTCAGACATAAAACCAAAATAGGCTTTCAATGTTATTTCATACCAAGACAGAATATAATGCCTAAAGGGCATTTAGCTTTTAATTCTGCTCCCCTGTTCAAAAGATGAACAACATCAGACTTCACCTTATTAGTATTCAGCAGGAGAAATATTGATCAGCTGCATGTGCATTCAGAATGCCTCTCATTTTGTGGCTGGGTGCAGGATAGTGAAGGGTCTGGAGGGGAAACCTTATGAGAAGCAGCTGAGAACACTTGGTTTGTTCAGCCTGCAGGAGACTGAGGGGACACCTCTTCAACATCTTTCTGAGGGGAAGTGGAGGGGCAAGTACCCATCCTCCACTCTTGCAACCAGTGACAGGACTCAAGGATATGGCATAAAGCTGAGACAGGGCAGGTTTAGGTTGGATATAAGGAAAATGTTGCTCACCCAGAGGGTGGCTCGGCACTGAACAGGCTCCCCAGGGCAGTGGTCACAGCACCAGCCTGACAGAGTTCAAGAAACACTTGAACAATGCTCTCAGGCACATGGTGTGACCCCTGGGGCTGCCCTGAGCAAAGCTGGACTCGATGATCCTCAAGGGTCTCTTCCAACTCAGCATATTCTACGGTTCCATAATTTTGAAAGTTTTAGATCATCAGCACCTCAACTTGTTTAATTTGATGTTCTAACACTCATGCACGGAACAAAACAGCAAGAATTTAAATTCTTGTCTGTGTGTTAAACCACACACTAACACATACGCTCCTTAAGAGCACCAACAGCAAAAAACCAGATATTTGGAGCTGGACAAGTGGTTTCAAGCTGAGGTAGAGGGCACAGGATGAGATGATGATGCAAAGGCAAAATGTAAAAGAAAATATACAGGGATGAAGGAGTTCTGAGAAATGTAAAACAGGGAGGTCAAATTTCATCCTTTGACTCAGCACTTCTAAATCCAAACTTGGAAGTATGAATCAAAAATATCTCAATGAAGAAGGCTAAAAGAAGGGTATTTTCAGCGTCATGACTACTTTTTAATTACTTCTGTACACAGTGTAAATTTAGATTTCAACATGTAACTGAAAGTCTCTTAAAGGATGGAAGTTTTGCCTATCTCCTCTCACAACACAAATGCAGGAATACAAGTGTACTTAGATAAAAACAAGTATCTCAACAAGACCACTGAAGTCACATGATTAATTTTAACCTCGCTTCTTCAGTAGTGGCAAAAAAGCATTTCTTGTTGGAATCTTGGTGATATATTGTACTAACAATATCAGAAAAATAAGATGCACCACTGTCTGTAAAAATTTTGATTCAATATAGCCAACCTCAAGCATATTATGACTAAGAAAAAGAAGCCCAAGAAGATGAAATATTGCTCTGTTTTCTGTGGGCTTTGAACAACCACTTCAAAGGGTTTCCTCTTTTTTTCCCCCCATACCTAGGGCTGAACACCTAGACCTCAGATAATTTAAAATGTTAAAACCTAGGTATCTTCAGAAAAGAAAACTGATGAAGGTAGTAAACCAGAAATTTTAGGAAAAATCAGAGGAATAACTCTATGAATGTACTCAATCTGGTATGAATACAATAGGCAGAAGATATTTTAAGGGAGCATTCATGTAAAAAATGAATAGTTTAACAGTGGTATCACAAAAGAGCTGATCACAAAATGGAAGAACACTAAGATGCCAAAGAGAAAGAAAAAAAACCATCTTTAAGTCAAATAATGACTTACACGCATGTATTTATTATTATCTTATGTATTCTTACAGTACTTGGAACAGTTAAGACCATGACAAAAAAAAAAAAAAGAAAAAAAAAGAAAAAAACCCTGTGATGTCTTTGCCCTATTCTGACAGCACAGTGATATCAGCATAAATGAGACCTGCAGAAAGCATTTTGTTTCTCTGAACTTGTGCCAGGATGACAGAACAAGCACGGAGTTGAGGGGCACATGAAGTACTGTTTCTCAACACATTTAATGAGCAGGTTTTTCTCTGTGCTCTCACAATCTCTTAGCCCTCATGGGGGAGGGGTGTCACAAGGCCCACTGACCTAGATTAGTTCAAGTTCAACACCAAGATCCTTCACACTTGGCAAAATAAGATTGTATTACAGCACTTCTAAAACATACAGTGTCTAATATCTAGTTACTATTTTCATAATGTAAAGCTGTAAATCATTAAACTCAGTAGAAATACTTCAGTGTATTGACCTGAAACACTGCCTTTAAATGCCTCTTCAGTTCCTTTTGCAACATAACTTCCAATCTCCATTTCCAAATTATACCTTACTTGTTAAGGAATATAAACCATAAATGAAGATATAGTAAGTCTTTAATTCATACTTGATCAGCAATGCTATATTTAAGAAACAATTCTCCTTTTAAAAAGTTCCTTCCTGGTTTTGACAAGGAAAATTTTAAAAGTATTTTTTGAAGGATAACAGAAGAAACGCATAAAACAGTTCTCATTTTATGAAACATTAACAGAAAGTATCATAATGGAAGTGATGCTATATTGTTTTTCAAAATTAATTACCAAGCTACAAAACTTAGGATGACTCAAAAGGTAGCTGTTAAGCTATATTTCTGGCAAACACTAAACAAAAATTAACAAGGGAACCTACAGTCATGAACAAAAGCCACACTTGCAGTTTACTTATACAATAAATATATTTATTGCATAAATAAACCACAAGTGTGTTCATAGTACCGCTTAAGGATTTTTGATACAAACTTCAAGCACAAATGGTAACAGAGAACAAGGAATAAATATTTATTTCTGATAACTTATAAATTGATTTCTAGATTAAGAATCCATATATGCAGCAATAAACCATACTATATATAAGGACTAAAAGTAACTACAAGACAAAGATATTTCTTTCTGAAAACTCCAAAAACACATCCATCCTTTTTATTCTGAAAAACCATTTTTTCAATTTTTAAAAGATAATTGAAAGGTGAGCTTAAAGGCCAAGTCTTGTCCTAAACACTTTGATCAGCTGGAAGAAATTTGGTAAGATTTTTAACACTCAGATTAACATTCTGTAAAATAGTTTCATTTTACTTTTCAGCAACACACATTTAATAAGAATATGGGACATAAATAATGTGACCTTCAGCTCACATCTCTCCAACACATTCAATTCTCTCTCCATCTTCCACTGTAGTGGCAATTCTTATCATTCCTGATATACTGCAAGATTCTGTCCCACTACTAGAGTGACAGCAAATCCATCTGTCCTCCTGTCCTTAAGGAAAGGGAGCAAGCAGGCTGGCACACAGCAGAGGACAGCAGACTGGCAGCTGACCTGTGGCTCAACAGAAACAAGTATCTCCCCTAGCAAACACAGCTACACAGATGCAGATTCTGGCACCGAAGAGATAGTACTTTTCTCAGGGATCTTCAAGTGCTTCTGGGTAAGGGGAAAGGACAAGTGGCACAACAGATGTCTCTGAAGTTTGTACATGCCAACATCTGAATCAGGCAACATCATGTACCAGGAACTGTAAAATAAACTACTGAACTGAGGCTTCTTCTGATCTGCTATTTTTAAACATGGACAATTTTAGACAATGAACTGCTGCTCTACAGTAACAACCAGCCAGGAACTTCAACTGGCTTCAGTATCAAAAGAAGTATTTTATAGACCCCTACACGAAGATGTGAACACACAAACTGCTTTACCACTGTCACCACCTGCAATTTGCAATTACTGTCAGCAAAGGTCAGGACAAACAGTTTACTGAACTAACCATTTCAACCTTCCTCCTGTGATTCACACAAACCTATCTACCAGACCATGAAACCAAAGAGAAAAATCATCTATTAAACCATCATTGCCTACAGAAAATTCAGGCTTCAGAAACTAAGCCATTTCTTTATAATGTCTGCAACTGAAAAGAAATATTCTAAAGACACCGGAACTTTTCACTGGATAACTTCACTTATTCCAAGTCAGTCTATCATTCCTTCAAGCAGCCTGAAAGGGGCAAATTGACTCTTCAAGTCAAGAGTCTAATTAAACCTGAAATTAATTACAGCAAATGTTTCATTTCAATCACAGTTAACACTTATGCAACTCATTTCAATAACGTAACAGATGCATAGGTCAGCAAGTACATTTGATACAAATACTTCCTGATGCTATAAAAGTACACAATGTCAGTGATAATGACCAAAACAGCTGTAATACCTGGTTGTTTACCCCACACCCAACTCTCAACAATCGATTTGGCCCGGTAAGTGGGCAGTGGAGTCTCTTCTTCTTCTTTCTTTTCTTTGTCGTTTTGCTCTTCTTTCTTTGATGCAGTTTGGCAATCAGTGCTATCATCTAAAGAAAACAAAAGGGAGGGAAAAGAAAAGACCAGATAAGCTACCTTCAATTCAGGCTGGAATTCAGGTCTAGATTAGAAATGTAAAGGTGAAATCCCCAGCCCACAAGCTTACAGATATATTGTCTATCATTAAGAGAACACAGTGTGGGGGAAGTAGTATTTTACCATGTTAACTGTCACAGGTGCTGGGTCTCATATTACATTTTGTAAGACAGTGACCTTACAATCCAGAAATCAACTCTGTAACCTCCTCAGGATGATGAACATTTAATACAGATACCATCATGTAAGAATTGCAAAAGGATTTGCGATACACAGTAATGCAAAGGAGGCACTTGAAGTCAGACTGTGCTCCCAACTATCCATATTGCTGTAGTATTTACTTGGTTTTATATTTCACTTCCAACAGAATGTAAAAAAAAAGCAATAGCCTTAATTGCAAAATCAAGTAGAGCTATATATTGTCATTTACACTAATTTTATGCATCAGTATATCAACATCTGTAAAACATCTAGCATCTAAGTAAATACTAGCAAGTAATGAAAATAATACCATTTTCTGCCCAAGCAACGAAACAGCATGCGCAATCCATTTGAGACTACTTTCACAAAGCCAGAACACAGACATTAGTCACTTATCTCTGTAATTAAAGGCTGCCTGAAAGTCTCAATTTTCTAAACACAGGAGAACTAGACAGCTGGAAGTTTCTCTTTATTTATATTGGGACTATGGATTTCCATATCCATACCTCCAGTCAGATCAATGCATAAAGTTGCCTTGCAGTTGAGGGACACCTGGCCAACTACTTTCCTCACCCTGACCTTCTTTTCAAACCATACCACTCAAAATTTCTCAAGTTCTGCATTTGAAATTTGTCCATGAAGAGTTCAGTTCCAGTCTTTTTTAGCTGGCTCCTAGAACTGACCAATCCTTCATTCCTATCTGCCAATCTAGTCCAGAGACTCCCCTCCCTAAATGTCCCAGTCACAACATGACAGATAAGGTCTAGTATTTTCTCTTTTTTCCTCTCTTACCCCACATACTCCACCAAAAAACCATTTGTACCAGCATAAATCAGAAGAAAATAATAAGCAAGAAGTTTACATCAGTAGCCAGACACAGAACATCTGGCTGCAGCCTGGCTCACTCATAGAGTGAGATCAAAGGCTCTCATGGCCTCAGAATGTACAAAACACACCTATCACAATGTACAAAAACATTCAACTATTCTTTCCATCTGGCCTAACAGAAAATTAATGCTTCATCTTGTTGGAACTGGATCTGTGATTGCCTCTTTGTTAAGTTCTAACTGGCAACACTTCCCAAAATAAAGCTTTTTTGGGGAGCCTTAATTACACGAATTTTAAATGTAATCACTGTTTCCTAACCTATAATTGACACTAGTGCTCAGGAGGTGTTAGGATGAAAACTAAAGGGCAGGAAAAAAAAAGGAAAGGAGGCATAACTGCAGTATTGATGATGAAGCTGAGATTGTGGGCCAAGGAAGAGATAGCAACGTCACATGAGAACAGGAAAATGAAATTTGGATATATCTCTTGCAAGTGGCAAACAGAGAACCTGACTGTGTCCCTCAAACACTGAGGAACAGCCTGTGAGTCACCAGTTTGGTAACAATTCCAAAATGCAATTCAATCCAGCTGTTTCGTTTCAAAGGCACAAGCAAATAACACTGAAAATACAGAACCCAGTACAGACCAAGGACCCTGTTCAGCCCCAGTGGTCCAGAATATTTCCACAGTAACACCACAATCTCACTGTTTCTCCACTCACCCACATGTCTAGAGACACACTTTGCAGGGTCTGGAATATTAGTTGTTGGGTAGAAGGGTGCTGTGCCAAGAAACTGTTTTGCAGGCAGCTGTGGGAGAACTTGGGACGCTTTTTAACAGATCCTTGGCAAAGGATGACAACAACCAAGGGCTACAAACTTCGTCATTTTATCAAACTCCTCGCTGCAAACAGAGAAGACCCCAGTCCAGGTGGGAACTCAAGCTTTGTATGGAATAAAAACAACCCTGGCATGTAAATCCAGAGGAGGACTTTTTTTAATTGTCTGTATGAACCAAAAAGAGGAGCAATGAGAGAAAAAGTGGGAAGGAAATGAGCTAAAAATCACGTCAAAAGACCATGACAAATTGTTCCACAAAGACAGTTTACTAAACTCGCAAAAAATCAACTTGCCACATAACAGACAAAGCTGGTATCAGTCTAGATTGAAAGCAGCAACATAGATGTCAGAAGTTCTGTTATGCTTCGTGAAAGATTTTTAAACAAGAAGACCCAAAGATTTTCCAGAAAGAGGGGCAGGGAGGAGAAATATCTTGAGCGAAGCCAGAACAGACCAAAGTAACAAGTAGTAAGACAGTTTTCAAAACAATGTATGCAAAAAAACAGCAAGTGCAGTGTGTCAGCATGATTTAACCTAATTTTGTGAATATTGCAGTGGGGGAAACAAATGCATAACACCTCCCTGAAAGAGCTTTCTCTTTATTGTGTTTCAGTTTACAGCCTTAGACCTGTACACTGAGGCAGGTATATACAGCCAGCAGCCAAAACTAAGCAACTGAAGTAACCATTCTCAACTAGAAATTAGCTCCCAAATCAAAGCACAGCAGCTCACCATGTGTGCACTATCTTGCACAGCCACAGCCTAATCTGGTATAAACAGAGGACAAAAAGGAAGCACTAAAAATGGAACTTAGATTTCATAATCAATGAAGAAAAAACCTGACACTGCATAGTCGCCTCCGCCACCTGTTGTCTTACGCTGCTCTGAAATGCCAATGAACTGATGTAATTGGGAATCCCTCCACAGAGAAAGCTTGCAACAGTTTCCCTACAGATGTTGCCACTGACAGGGAAAAAGTCACACAGTGTGCTTTAGACAAGGGCTGTATCTTGTAACCACCCGAAACCAGTACTTGGTAGTCCCAGATCTAGGAAATATTTCGGCTGCAACATGTTTTCTGTCAAAAATCCTTCATTTTTTACACACACACACACACATACATACCTACATACACAAAATTGATAGTAATTTGTGAGGGAAAGATACATGCCTTACTACATGTAAACTGTATTTATACAACCTTCTAGGTTAGATGGTAAGAGTCTGATTTCCTAACCCTAATCAAAAATAAAGTCTATTTTCTTCCCTGGTATACTATGTTTTTAAAAAGTATTAAATTATTTTTTGAATATACAGTAGAGCATTACACACTCCTGAAGTCAAACTGTCCAGAGTGACTACAGACTTCCCCATCCTGCAGAGAGAATGATAGTCCACAGCTGAGCACCCAACTCTTGAGCCACTGGGTACAGCCCACAGCTGGGTCAGGGGAAGCAGAAAAGTTCCACTTCTCACTTTTAACAAGTTCTCCCTTACACAGCAAAGGAGGCTCAAAGCAGGAGCCAGCCTACATCCCTACAAACTACTACAGTTTGATTTATAATGTGGTCTGAACAGCAACCACCATAACCAACTCCCACATACTGTTATTCTTGTCATAAATATTTTGTTTCTGCCAGCCTCCCTGGAATTGCTTGTGGCATTTGGACTTCAATTAACCTGCTTGCAGGTGCAACACTAAATGAGGTTTGTATATACAGAGGCACCAGGCGGAGAAAGGTCCAACTTTCAGGAAAAGGGGGAACAGAAGAGGAAGCCCACACTGTTTACCAAAGGCAGGACAGAGGTAAGAAGCTGATGGTTTCGTATTTTTCTCCTGGAACTTAAAACAGCTAAATGAAACAGAATTTTCCACCTACGAAGTTTGAGAAATCAAAAATAAATAAGAAATAGCAACCCACAAATGAGACCCGTGTGTGTTAAGGAGACTGCTATGTCTTAAAACTTAACAGTAACAGTTCTCTAACTTGAAAATTCAGTAAGAATACTATTATTTAATACTTTTTATTCTTTTGAGACCATATCTTCCCATATATGAGGTATTAATCTAATCCAAATTTCCTGAGGGCAGCCTGATTGTCTTTGAAACACATGCATTGCTACAACAGCACCTGTATTTGGACATCACTACTGTCACAGCTGTGTCCTCAAATGATACTTGGAAACATACAAACACATTCTGTTGAGCACATTTATCAAACATGCTTTTCTTAAAGTGCCATGAATTCAAAACAAAGACCTTATTTCTAACTGAACCTACTTGCCAACAGGAGAAAAATAATGCACTACTTCTATATTCTTCCTAGAGAGAAAAGGAATGTTTTTAGCTATCAACAGCATGTTCTTTCAGTCTACTGCCACTGCTAATACCCACTGACAGAATGAAGTGCCTCTTCTGAACAGTCTAGTCAGCATCAACAGAGAGCTGCACCAGTAGGAAAGAAGTAAGACTTATAGTAGATGGGCTTAAATCAAAACTTCTTTAAAAGGACTGAATAAAAGGGACTACATAGAGCAACCTTTCCTGTTCATCTCCAGGTTAGGCAATTTAGCTGCATACTCTGAATACTGACATTAATCTATATTGCTTTCCATATAAAACCATTGGGTTTTATATAAATCTCATTACTTGTATGTACTTTTCCCTCTGCTTTTGAATCATATTTGTAGATCATTTATGCAAAAAAGTAAGTACCAACTAAACAGATGGAAATACTTTTGATTTGAATTTTATGAAACTCAATTTGAGCTACAGGTTCAGAGGTGCAAACTGAGCTTCAATTTTTCTGGTTCCATGATTTACTACTGCCTAACAGAATCAGACATACAACCTGATTTGGCAGTGACCAAAAATAGCCTTGATTAGCCTTTTTTTTTCCTCAAAACTCAAGCCTGGTAAGTAAGATAGTTGTATTTTAGAATCCTGTAGGCCAACATAATATCATTTATGAAGGCTAACTTCACTGAAACACAGTTCATACATTAATCCTAAAAGTTAAGAGCCTGAAAAAGCTGTCATTTAAATTTCTCAACTACTGAAGCGTTTCAAGAAATACGTAGAAGAACATACACCCTCCAGCTGTGGAAAGGAACAGGTGTGATCTGTGCTATGTAATACCTACACTTAACTCCTCCAGAAGCAAAGACAAGTGGAAGGTGGTGTTTTAGTTTTTACTTTTGTTACTCACCATCCAATTCCATCTTAACTGGCACTAAAATAAACCAAATTAATTTTCCCACGACTATTTTGCTCATTACAGTAACTGGTAAGTGATCTCCCTGGCTTTATCTCAACTATCCCAAGCTTTCCTATTTTATTTTCTCCCTCTGTCCTGTCGAGGAGGGGCAGCAAGCAAGGAACTGGAAGGGTGGGCACCCACCACAATACAGTACTGGAAAAAACAAGCTGTAGTCTGCCTTCACTACCACCACACTGTGCATATGAGAAAACTTTCAAAAGCCTCATCACAGCATGGACATTTTAGAGTAACATAAAAGCCTTACGCCTACAGTAAAGCATCAGAAAATCTGTATTTTTAAATAACAGTGTTCTACAGTCTTTAACACTTTACACTTTAAATCTTCATTTTCTGAACCTTCTAAGACATACATACAACCAGCATTAAAAAAAAAATTCTCATCATTGCTCAGAATAAGTGCCCTAAGCGTGGACAAACATGAAGTCACAGATGACTGACTTAGCACTTCAGGATTTTTACTTTATACTGCTGTCTATATTTTGCAACAGAAGTGAAAGATTGCATTTTCCTAGCTGATATTTCAAGGATTATCCTGAAAACTAAAAACAATTATACTATGACATCTTTCTATAAGTTTTCTCAGAACTACTAAAAGCACTACAGCACCGTAACTAACTAAAAATCTCAATTCTCTGCAGCTACTTAGCTGTAAAGATATTGGAAGAACACTTTTCTGTCAAAGACTAGTACAGGTACAACTCTAAAAACAATATGTAAGTATCTGGCACAAAAAAGATCAATTCATCAATTTCATTTGCAAAACAGGTATCTACTTTATTATCCCCTGCAGTATTACAGATGTTTGTTACCCTTCTTCAACATGAAAGCACAAGTGTGTTGAATGGTTACACCATGACAACCACACCACCTCTGTCATGAGCAGTCAGTGAATGGGAAAGCATTTCCTAGAATTCCCTTAGGAGGCAATCCTTCCCTTTATTGCATCAACTTTACAATGCCTTTTACTAATATACATGGAACTAGCCAACCCAAATATTACACTACCCCCACTCATTTCATGAGCAGCTTTGTAGTAGCCTTTCTGATAAGATCAGCTGTATTTTCACCCAGTGTCAATAATAATATTCCAAAGGGCCAGAAGCATAGGGATGACAAAAGTTTTCTAACTCTGTAACAGTTAGGAGCATAACCTGATTCTTTGCTACAGCATGCAGCCACCAATAACCTACAAAGCTTATGCTCTTGTTAAGTAAATGTATAATTCATTCTTCTCTCATAAATTTTTTATTGTATCTTACTTCCTGTAGAAATTACCTCCTTTAGTCAAAAACATATCCATTCCTCCTATTTTTAAAGGAGGCATACTATAGAGCTAGGAAAAAATTGTCTACATGAGTAACTGAGCATTATTGGTTTGAAATAGCATGTCTATCACACAGTAATACACTGTGAATCACACAGTTCAGGAAATTAAATAGATACCAAAATACTAGTTCACTGTTACCAACAGCAGTATTTCTATCCATCTCCTCATTTATCTGGGAATCTTACAAATTACTGACAAAACTTATCTGACCATTTGGTGAGTCCCTTTCAGCCAGATCAGGAAACAAATATTTCCCTTTTCGACTAGTTTAATTTTCTGTTCAGTAAGGAGTCAAAGGAGCACCACTTTTGCGGTGAAGGTGAAAAAAAGGCCAAGAGCAGAATCACTCCATTCCAGCATTGTCCATCACAAAACAAAATCAACCCCCACCAAAGTAATCTCTCTAAACAAATGTATTACTCAGCCATTTGCAGTATTTGCAGTGTTAGAACTGCTCTCAAGTACACTGGAAAACAAAAAACAAAAAACCAAAAAAAAAAAGCACTAGACTCTCAGGCAGACTGGGGACAGTTTTTAAGCTGACCTTTCAGTTACTTTCTGAAGACTGTAAACAAAATTAGGAATAGCAGAATCAGCTTTATCCCATTCCTCAGTCCACTTCCTTTAAACAAAGGCTTCAGCTGTAAACACACCAAGCATACCAAACAAAAAGACACTGCCAAGCCTCTCTCAGAATAACATGCCTAGTTATGAAGTTAAATTTCACAAGGCTGGAACAGATTTAAGCCTTCATTTGGAGGCTTGGACATTACCTTTCTGTACACTTTTAAATACAATTGAAAGTAATTTCTTAATTCAAAACACTAACTCCTGCAAATTGTATAGATGATAAATGAAAGTTTAGCGACAATATGGAAGCTGAAGTCCATTTTCACCATCACAATGAAAGAAAAAATGAACAAACTGAAAGAAATTTAAAATTCATACCTTTTCTTGGAGGTAGTTCACCACTCTGCATTAATTCTGTTCCAGGATACACAATCTCTCCATCTTTTACCATTTCATTCCACAAGCCACATAGTCCATCTCGTGTAAAAGCAAGCTGTTAAAAATAATACATTATATATAATTACATACACTTTTCTCTCAAGGCAACTCAAGCTAACACTTAAAACACATCTGATTTTATACATCATCCCAGAAGAAAGAAAACACATGTACCATCTCACTGGAAATGAGACTCCATGTGTGTGGTAAGGACTTAATATTATCTTCAGAATCTCTGATTGTCTAGCTATGCTACTTTCAGGTTAAAAGTGCAAAATGGTAAATTTTAGATAGGTTCAAGTCCAGCAAAATTAACTTTTTTTTTTGAGACAAATTCTCATCAAAGCCATGGATTTGGCCACCTCAGAATTATCCATCCATTCCAAGATGACATCAGCTGGAGGGCAGGAGAGGGTGTGGGGTGTCCTTCTTCTGGTTCAGGAAAAGCTACTCAAAAAAAGTTAAGCTGCATAAAATCTCAAGACAGAGAAGCATACAGTCCCCTCGCCAACCAGCAACTGAAGAGCTGGGCATCTTAACCAGAATGATGACATCAAGGCACAGATTTGTAAATGAATTCAGCCAGTTCAATCTGGTCCTGCTGTGCAAAAGCATCTCTCACAAACCTGCTTCTTCTTTCCAACTGCTACAGTGCCTCCTCTCCCAGAAGAGAACCAGATTATGGAATGGATCAAGCCTAAAATCAGCTGCACTCAGAGGAAGATCAAAGGGCTGCCTCAGCCCAGGTCAGTTCCCAATACACTTTGTGTTCAAGAGGACAAATACTGGCAACAGAACATAGACTCTGCTAGCTAGAACCACTCACAAAAGCACTGGCTGTAACACAAGTCTCCTAATGATTTAGGAATTTGGATCTCCCTTGGAGAATCCTAATGACCAGGATAACTCCTCTTCTACGGATGTTGTTTTTTGCTTTATAAAATGCTGCAAAACAGGTAGCTACATCCCAAGTGAATTCCATAATAACTAGGCTGTAATTCACAACTGTATAGAGTAAGGGAGGAGGGCAGGACATGAAACTGAAAAACAGAATACTTTCTGCATACCAAAGTGGTGGAGTGGACCCCATTAAAAAAACACAAAAACAAAAAACAAACAAACAAAAAACCTCACCACCACAAAACCAAACAAACAAAAATTTTAAAACCCAGCACCTGCTGAAGGCTTATTCAGAAGCGTCTTTGTGTTATGTAACTAGCATTCAAATCCAAAGTGTTTTAGCTGAGAAGTAATACAAAGATGTGGCTTTCAACAACTGCCATAAAATATTTACCACTATAGAGAAGTCCACTTGTCTGGAGGAAATAGCTCCAAATAAAATACATGGTAATGATTAAGGATTACAGGTTTTAGAAGACACACCCACCAGCAGGGAAGACATTTGTTGATGCAGCTCATCACAGTTAACACCAGTTGAAAGAAAAGTTGCATGCTTTCACACCACTGTAACACACTAAATGACCATAGTAATTCCTTGACTTCATATTGCATACTTCAGAAATCCACTCCAACACGTATTAATGATTTCAGTAATTCTTCTTTCAGCATAAAATATGAGTTGACATATTGTATATGTCTGTCACTTACTATTGCCTGATCAGGGCAGAATCATGTAGTGTGAGCTAGACATTATTCATCTTACCTGTGATGTATCAATTGTACAGCACCAGAATCAAACTCTGACCATGCTCTACTGAAAAGTACAGTCCCTATTCTCCAGTGTTAAACAGCACAAAGAGCTTTTGGAAATATTTGTGTTTCACTAAGAACTTTACATCTGGCTTCATTTTTTAAAAATTTGAATAATCTGAAGTTGCATTTCAACAATGAAAAAAATCATTCGCCATTCACCGTTTTTCTTGATTGTTCCCAGTCTATGAATATTTTACAAGTGCTGTGCACTTTTTCCTTCTTTAGATGTGGTCATATACTTTAGTGGGACACCTAGGGAATATACTTTTCATAGGTTTTTTTCTTGTGTAAAATAGCAAAACAGCTGTTTCACTGATTTTGGTTCATATAGTGGTGATAGATTTTTTTTTTTAACTTTCACCTGTTAAATGCTAACCTATGGTAAATGACAAACTTGAAAAAATGCAAGTGGGGCAACCCTCCAGATGGGTTGCATAATAAATTACAGTTTTCAAAAATTAAAGATCTTTCTCTAATAAACTGTCTTCTCACACATTTCTTTTACATTCACACATTTTACTTCACATTCTCAGAACACCTTGGTATGGAAAATTATTCTCACAGCCCATAGAATGTAAATGTCTCCAGGTTTCAAATGCCAGATTCTTCATAATGTAGCACTGTTCTTTTTCAGAAAACTTACTTATTACTTTTGAAAGCATTCATATACAGCAGAATCAGGAACTGTTTTCTCCACTTCAACCTCTAATCCTTTTACATGGCACAAAGTTCACTCAACTCCTTCATGCAACTAAAAACTGAAAAAGTAAACAAAATTTCTTTGGCCTTGGGTTTGGTTCAAAGTCTTATCAAAGTAATTTTCTGGTTATGTTGCAAAAAGATAGAGGAACCACCAAGACTACAGGTCACAGAGTTCCAGCTCCTTCTCCAAATACTGTAAGCAGCCCTCAGATAAACAATTTTGCCTATTACTCATGTTGTAGTTGACATTTTGTCAGCAGTAGCTGTGTTGGGGGAAGGGAAAAAGGAGACAAGTTTAAAGTAAAGAAACACTGGACTGGCTTTACAGCAATAATTAAAGAAACCAACCAAATGGATAATTAAGAAACAGTATTTGCAACCAATTCATGTGTCATAACAGAGGGTAACTTAACTTCAGCTGTAATGAAATGACTATTAATCTACTCAACATTCAGCAGCTATCTAGTATTTGCTATATATATTAGCCAAAAGTGAAAGAAAAGTCTGAGTTTTTAAGCAAGAAATTATTTAAGCAATTTTATTTTCACTATCTCAAAATTACATAATCACAATAGAAAATTTACAGCTCCCTTAAGAGAAGTATTTCTTTTAGCCAACAGAAATGGGGAGGAGTAGTTGATACAAAGGAGGGTCATGCTGACAAGCTGGAGAAATGGGTTGACAGAAACCTCATGAAGTTAAACAAGAAGTGCAAAGTCCTACAGCTGGGGAGGAACAGCCTCAAGCATCAGCATAGGTCCAGTGCTGGGCTGAGTGTAAGAGACATGGACAAAAAGGAGAGAGCCCAGCAAAAAGCATAAAAATTATTAAGGGATTAGAACACCTTTTTTATGAGGAAAGGCAGAAAGAAAGGGCTTGGGAGGGAAGCTAATCTGCAGATATCTGTATCTATATATGTATAAAATCTGAAGGGAAGGTATAAAAAAAAAGATGGATCCACACTTTGCTCAGTGGTACCCAGTGACAGGATCAGAGGGAGTGAGTGTAAACTGAAACACAGGAGCTTCCCTCTGACCACCAGGAAACACACTTCCTCTGTGAGAGAGTGACCAAGCACTGGCACAAGGTGCCCAGAGAGGCTGTAGATTCCCAATTCTTGGAGATACTCAGAAGACATCCAAACACAAACCTAGGCACTGGACTCTAGGTAGCCCTGCTTGAACAGGGGAGTTGAACCAGATGACCTCCAGAGGTCCCTTCCAATTTCAAACATTTGTGACCCAGTGAAACTTGCAGCTGAAGATAATACTCATTTGTGTGGCAGAAAAGTCAAGTGTCTGCTTTAACTGCCCAGTTCTGCATTTTTTTATTCCTACAGTATTTTATGACTTTCTTCCTTTGCTCCCACCAATACCTCTCATATTCACTCATTCATAAAGAATCTATCAACACATCTCAGAGTTCAAACTAGAAAACTAAAAAAAAAAAAAAAGTACTTCTCCCACTAAATTATTTGAAGAATGTTCACAAGGCAATTTGTGGTACAGTGCAAGAGAAGAAAATCACACTTGGTGTCTTCATTGTTCCTGACATACTGGAGTTCCAAACACAAGAGCAGCTACTCGTGTTTTGTGAAGTCTCTCTCACTAGATTGCTTGATTGATATGAACATCTTTCCCTCTAATAATTTAGTAACTTCATTTGCAAGTGTTAAAAGGGATGAAACTAAACTCGATAAACAAATTAGGAATGCTTTCACTGAACTTTTGCAACTGACAACAGTACCAGCGATGTACTCTCTGTGAATCTCCTGCTCAAGGCCCTGCTCGCCCCACCACTGACATGCTTCCTTCCAAAGACTAGGACAACAGCAGCTCTATATTCCATTACTACCATCCACTGCCTTGCAACTTTGGCCCATGTTCTTAATCCTCCTACTCACTCCCTATGCTAAAAATCTCCTTTGTCCTTTCCCATGACATCTACTGACCTCCTCTCAACCCCCATCTCCTACGCATCTCACCTTCAGAAACCCCAAGCCTCTTCCATGATTTGTCACACTTTCTCATCCCCAGATCATGTCTCGATCCCTGCACTTGAAAGCCATGTATCTCAACAAATCCATACTTCCCACGCAGACCTAAGGCTCAGTCTTGCTCACTTATCCCAAACTAAAAACGCAAAGGCCTAAGGAGACTTTGAAGTGAACTTCTACTATAAACTGGGCTGCCTCCACTCTAATCTTTTGCTAATCTTATCCCTGCAGTAGAACTGTAATTTATTCTGTCTGGTACAACATCTGATTATGTTCAAGGGGTATCTAGTTTTGTTACTGACATAGGCTGCTGCCAACCTCCAACAGGGCTGGCAGTGAAATACCCATCCATCCCATCAACTCTAGACAATAACACACTGGCGTTAACATTTCCTTCCATTTCAAGAAAATTAAATCTTGCAACCATAACTGGGTAAGCTCCTGAGAATCCTCAAAGCCCTGAAACGATTTTGCTTTCAGTAAGTTATTTTAAGAGGAAAAAGCAATTCTGATTTTGTTTTGAAGTCAGCTTTTTTAATTAGACAAACTCTATGTAGTATGTTAGATTATGTTCTCAATGCGGTTTCATAAACTTCCCTGCAGAAAGCATAGAAGCCTTCATAAAAGTTAACTTGAACTCAAGAAAAATGAAGCCAGGAAAATAAAATGACATAAAAGGACAAAGATTGACTCAGGATTCTTCATTATATAGTTGCACTGGAAGTTTAAGAAATTGACTTCATAACCACAGAACATCAATATGGATTTAAAATATAAGCTACTTAAATAATCTTCACCTCAGAACTGTCAAGGGTAGTGAAGAATCTGTTCTTCTATTCACTTATTTTTGCATTAGCCACTGGCCATATTTTAAAGACTACATGAAAAAACTTTTCTTGTTAGAAAAATATTTAAGCGAAAAACATTTTCAGCCCAGTAGTAGGGAAGAAAATCACAGAACAATAAGTCCTTTCCTAACTCTCTCTTTTGTTTTTGCTTTTTTGAATCCATTCAATTTGTGTTTCCTTTTTCATTGTTGTGTTAGTATTTTGTCCTAGCTTCCTTCCTTCCCTGCTGAACGAAGCATGCCCTGAAACCACAGCTGCTTATCACACCTATGCAGAGCACAGTGCAACATCACCAGACCTAAACACAGGGCTCAAAAGCTTGGACAGCGAAGTCAAAAAAATTCAGCAGCCCCACGTTACTTCACCAGATATGGGGTTAAACTAGAAATGTCCCCATAATAGCAGGATGCTGATCTTCCACTTGCTGGAAAAGGTACCAGTTAATAGTCACACACAAAGAAATATTATGCAAATACCCTCAAACCTAGAAACTATGCAGCTGAAGAATAGCTCTGCCTGAGCCCAAATATTTGAACCAATGTGTTAAATCTAGTTTCTCTAACCTATCACACCACATATAGTGTTTGTCCCTCCATCTGGAAATCACTTATTTCGGAGAGACAGCATTACTTCATTTTTAAAATAACTTTTAGAAATTGCTATTGCAAAGTTCACTTCCTTTAAATACAAAGGAGTCCTCATTTGCAGTTTGCTGCAAGAACTTCCAAAAAAGCCCTTCATTTTTTCATCAGAAAACCAAAACAAAGATTAACAATAAAAGCAATAAAATAGAGAAGGCAACTTTCACCAACTTCGTGCTTTTAATAGCCAAGACATCATTTCTCCACATAATCTTCTCAAAAGTAAAGACACTGATCTAAATGTTGGAAGAATGAGATTTTCAAGAAAATCAAAATGACAAATATAACTTTGAAGTAAGGGTGAAAAGATTTCCAACCAAAGCAACTCTTAAAGGTCGCTATTTCATTAAAAAAAACTCATTTTCATCTCTGTGGCAAAAGATAATGACAGAAATAGCCTGCCAACCATGAACTCAATGAAAACTGATGAAAATGCCTCATATTCCTCTTGCAGACAACTCTTGCACCTTGACTGTTGCCTAAAGTTTTTCTCCACACTACAGGAAAATGAAAGTTTTTCCTTCTAACTCCTGCTATTAAGCACAACAGCTCTCCACAGGATCCAGAATAAGCAGCCTAATTAAACTCCATTTGAACACACACACATGCATCCCATTAGCTCACAGCAATTCTAGTTTTTAGTTATTCATCCATCACTAATTAAAGGTCTCTGCATAAGATTCTAATTTAGTTGTACAGTACATCTATTTAATCAGAATTATTTTAAGCACAGTTTGATTCCATAAACTGGGTACCCAGGTTTAAGTAAACAATTTTAATCTTCTCTTTTCATGAAAAAGGATGTCTTTCTTAGGAATAGTCATTGAAATACAATCTCCCATTACACACAGTGTTTGCTATAAATGGGATGGCTTCTATAAATGTGAAAGTAATAGTCATCAATAGGTAGGTGTTTGCAATGTATTAATTCAACTCTAAAAAATAACTTAGAAATTGAAATAATACATTAACTTTTCAAGGGACTGCATTAAGAATGACACATGAAAAAGCAGCCTGCACTAAAATCCACCTATTTCATAACTTCATAGGACTATTTGATTAATGGTGACGTTATACACACCCTATTGACATGTCATAGGGGAACATACTACATATTGTATACTCATGTTCTCATATTCAGCTGAACTACCCTGAATTTTCAGCTGCTGTAACAGTTCATTTTTTCAGATAACACAGAGTATCTTATTTTGCTCCACCAGGAAATTTAGATTTTCTTTAAGTAAAATTAATGTTTCTGAGCACTTCAAAATTACACTAGCAGCCATAAATCATACAAATAATTACAAAGTTTGTAAAAAGACATGGAGCAGTTACAGGTTGCATTTGGATCGCTGTAGAGCACTTTGGCTTAATAAAATAGTATTGTTCAGTTTCAGAAAAAATAATGTAAGCAAAAAACATTGTGAAGATACAGTTCCATTAACGTTTCACACCACGTCAGGTAATCTCACAGGCCAGAGGCTCACTGCTACTACAAAAGGACTTGTGCCTTTGATATTCACTTAGGAACAGTAATAACATGCTACATCACACTGCTTTTGTCTCACAGCAGTAACATCCCAAAACTGAGTAAGTACATTTAAATTTGGCCTGGACAACAGCGATGCACACAGGTGATTAAACACAAGCCATGCTCCAATCCACTTGTGTCATTCTTTTCTTATTGTATTAATATCACGATATAATACTTATTAATGCAAAAAGTACTAGAATACTGCGTATTACATTATTCATGCAACATCATCTTGAGCTAAAACAAAAAAAATGATTATTTTCAGACAGATTTCATTGGCTTAATCTACAATAACTGCCAGTTATCAAGTCTTAAGAACAAACTCTCTGACAAAAGGAAAAAAGTAAAAAAAATGTACTTTAGAGACTACTAGGCCACCAAAGGAAACCAATTTAATTCCAATCCTAGCTATACACCCCAAGTTTTGCAGCAGCAGAATTTATTTTAAAAACTAATCAGTCTCTGTATGTCTCCTAAGGTAATTCCGCAGAATAATTGTGTTTCCCCAAGGACTGTCACCTATTCAATCTTGAACTATTGTACACTGAGAAGTTAAAAAGGTAGCTGTAAAATGAAGAGTTCCAGGGTCCAATTCCAAACAATTTGTAGTCATCCTAATCCCTTCACATAAATTTAGTGCATCTTCTTCAACCCTCTCATAGAACTGTGTTCACCATTTCAATTCCTGCTGACAGTCTCTTGAACATCAATAGGGCTCTTCTACAGTTGAGCCAGTAAAAACATGCACAGTAAGAAATCTACATAATCAGTACACATAGAACTTAAAGGATTAAGACACAGGATTAATACCTATTAAAAAAATAACCACACACAGCCAGGTCATGCTTGTCAACCAGTAGCTAAAATAACCATTCATGTATTAAAAAATTCTCCAGAGCAAAAATCCCCTTTCCTTCACAGAAGACATGTGCCATTTAATACATTAAAAGATGCTACTCAAGATTCACATGCTCAATTTTTCAAAATACTGAACACACGCATTCAATTAAGAGTTCTGTGATGAGGACCTGTGTAATACCAAAAACAGGTAACCTAATAAGAAAATTATATTATACCCAGGAGACCTGGCTTGTCTTCAGATTCCAGAGAAGTGATGTTTGCGTCCAGCAGATCACAAATCATTACTGTTCTCTTATTTCATTATTCTCATTATTTTGACTACAGCTTGATTGAAAGAAAAAAAAAAAAAGAAAAAGGAGCACTCTGCAATTAGAGTCTAACTTACTATTACTCATAAAGAACTCATTTAAGTAAGAGCATTTATTCATAGAAACATGCTGTAAATGAAGATTTTTATTATTAAAAGGAATTCTTGTAACACATTAACTGAACAACAGTCTCATACACCACAAATATTTCATTGCATTTATACACACAACTGAAAACAACCCTTAAAACTTTAGATGACAATTGAAACCCTCCTAACAAGAGTTTAAATAAATAGGGAAAAAAAAGGATATAGAAAAAAGGCACTACAAAAAAGGAAAAATCTGATAAATCACATGAACAGTCACATTTTTCATCCCATATAAAACAGAAGAAAAAAAAAGGCAATGTCATAGTCAGCAGGTGTTACAAACAAAGGTTGCCACTTTTTCAGATAAATCTTCCTGTATTCAACAATCATTGAAGCAATATACTTGTAATCTAAAAGCCACCCTTCTGGAAACATAAAAATATTTCCTTATTTCTTAATATGCTTATGTCCAAAATGTTGTGTAGCACCTTTATTTACTACATTAAAGAAAACATCTGGCTTTAGATTGAAACTTTTACTTTGGTAGGAACAAAAGATGAAAAGAGAATTAATCTAGCCAAATCAAGAGCAAGCCCTGTCATTTCATAGCATTTACATTCAAGATCTACTGAATAATGGAACCTCTTAGGCTATATCTGTCACTTCTGATTCCAATTTATCTTGTTTGATGTAAAATACTGGAGAAAGGCTGCTTTCGAATCACAACTGCATAGGGGAAAATCCTTGTCTAATCATAAGAACAACTCAACTCAAGCATGTAGACTATCAGCAGGTAATCTGGGATAAAGTCACAACGACAGAATTTTTAAGAGTTTTTCAGCAGCACTATTAGTAACAGTAACAAAAGAATAACACCAGTTGGCCCATCCCAAAAAGAATGTTACAGTTTTAAGCTGAAACCTGGAAAGGCTATTCAAAGTAAGGGATCTATATGCAACATCTGGGTACAGGAAGGCAAAGAGACAAAGGAGACAAGGACTTAATCCAGTGACTCATTTCATCTAAAACAAACATAACTGATCCAAACTGCTCTATTTTCTCTATATTTTCCACTTAACCCTAAAACCTGAATTGGGAAAACATGTTAGTATCCTCCTCCTATCACACAACTTTGCTAAATGAAATCTTCTAAGACAAAAGAAAACTTTCACCAAATACTGGCATATTTCAATGAAGATCGCTTCCATTTCAACCTTGTACCTTTGACAAAAAATTAACTCACTTCAAAAAGGACAAAATTTAAAGGAACCCTTTACCCTAACGCAAACAACTACAGCAAAATCTAATTTAAACTCTTCAAACTATAAATTACATTTCCATCGCCTTTTGCTTCAGTTCTCCTGTGCACTGAAACTGTCAGCTCATATGCAGGCAAGACATTTAGCAACAGCCTAAATAAGAATTTATAGTTCTAGCAGAAATGCCACATACTCTGCTATGGGCTTTGGCACTCAGCAAAGATAACATACATATGTAGCCCAGCACTTTTCAAAGCAGAAGGGACTGGACTGAAAACGCAGATCTATTCTGAGCTCAAAATAACCTAGCGTTTCTTCAAAACCACTAATAAATCAGCATACTTGGGAAAACATATGCATTATCTCAAGAGCTGCAGTCTTCTACTTATCAACTTTTTGGACTAAAAGCATCCTTGATCAGCACCTGAAAGGTCACAACGCAATATGACCATCAAACTCCTTACCTGCAAGTCTGTCTTCAACCATTTGGAGTCAAACCTTGCTTGAGCAGACAGACAAAAAGAATCAGAAGACATGTTTCCTTCTTCAGCCTTCTCTCCAGGCTGGCTGAGCAGCCCAACCTGCTACAGAATGAGCGGAGGGGAAAAAAAAATTAAAAAAGACAATCTAGCACATGAAGTAAACCACACAAGGTTATTTTTGTTCAGGCTAGGACGGCTTCCACTCGATCTTTAAAAATGTATCACGAAGAAGGAGCTCCCTCGTTCACATCCCCTGAATTCGCACGGGGAGAGGAACACGCAATAGGAATACTACCTGAACCTAGGAAAAAACCTCCACATCCCTTCCCCATCACACCCGCGTGAAGGAAGCCTCCCTTCTGCTGCACTGAGCCACACCAAAGGCCTGAACGCTGCCCCTCAGCCCCGTAAGTGGTGCATGAAATAAATAATTGATCGCAGATTACGCAAGCCGCAGGCCAACATAAAGCGATTATCAGGGTCACCCGCACCCCCTCCTCCCGGCGGCGGCCGAGGCCGGGGGCTCCCCCTCTCCCGGGAGCATCCCACCCCCGCGCTCACGTCCCGCTGTCACCGCCCCTGACGGCCGCCAGCCGCGGCTCTCACCCGCCCCGGGGACAGGGCGGGGGGCGCGGGCAGCGGGGCGGGAGGCGCGGGCAGAGCCCCGCCCGGGCAGGGGTCGCCGCACACGGCGCGGGGGCCGTCCCTGCCCTGCCTCCCCCTCCCGCGGGGCTCCCGGGATGCGGAGCGGAGGCCGCGCTCCCCCCGCCGCCTGCCCGCCCACCACCGCTCCACGGCGCTCCCGCCCCTGCCTCCCCGCTCCCCCCGAGCCCGACGGGGCTGTCGGGGCTCTCACACTCACCGGGCAGCCGCGGCAGCGACGGCGGCGCCTCCGGCTCTCGCTCCACCGCCGCCCGCTCGGCCCCGGGTAATCCTCGCCCCTCCTTCCCTCGCCCGCCCACCCCCCACCCCTCCGCCGGCGGAGCCGCTCGGCGATCCCTCCCTCGCTCCTCCGCTACTGGAGACGGGGAAAGCTCGGCCCCCCCGTACATAATTGGGAGCTCTCTGCCAATCGGGAGAGCGGCGGGAGGCGGGACATCCTGTCCCGCAGCGGGGCGGGGAGCGGCGCGGGGCGGCGGGCGGAGCCGCGCTGCTGCTAACGGAGATCCGGGCGTCCCTACCGCCGGCGTGCCGAGATTAAAAAAAAAAAAAAAGGTTGTGTAAGGCATTGAGGGGCCATCTGCAAACTGTGCTGTTGATTTCTAAAAAAAAAAAAGTGGCTTTTGAACGTTTCAGACGAGAAAGGTTTGTAACGAGTAGCTCGGAGGCAGAGTCGCAGTGGGTAAGGTTGGAAGGGACCGCACTGGGGCGTCTGGTCCAGCCTCCCCGCTCAAGCCGGGTCATCCTAGAGCACGCGGCACAGGATTGTGTCTCTCTCTGGAGACAGTCAGAACCCACCTCCCTGGGTTCCTGTGTAACCTGCTCTAGGTGGCCCTGCCTTGGCAGAGGTGTTGGACTGGATGACCTCCAAAGTCTTTGCCAACCCTAATAATACTGTGACCCTGATTCTGTGTCCTGATGCTTCCTGGCTATCTCCAATGAGGGGGACTCCACAACACAATCTGTTCCAGTGCAAGGTCATCCACACAGTAAAGAAACTCTTATTCAGGTGAAGCTTCCTGTGCATCAGTTTCTGCCCATTGCTGGTCTTGTAAGTAAAGACCATTGCGAAGAAGACATCAGTAACTCTGCCTCCTCTGCATCTTCAATAACCAGGGAAGGAACAGAGGCTCGGAACAGTAAAGTGATGCCACTACACGTGGAGGAATAAGGGTGCTGGGGAATAACATGTGAACTTGCTAATGGAAAGCAATGACAGGACACTGGAAGCAAATGCTGACTGATCCCTCAAGGGAGAAACTGCTCTGGGGCAAATACTCATCCTTCAGCACAAGTTTGTTGGGGATATATATTAGTAGTTTGAAATTCAAATTAACCAAAAGTCAAGTCTCTCACAATACTTAGACTCCTGTTCCCTGGCAGCTAAGGAATTAGGAATGTAGAGCAAGACTTGGCAGATGGGACTATTATTGGCTTTGGCCAACATGAAGCCACAGTCTGAATGTCAATGAAATGCTAACAGAACTGAGACCATTTGCTGGCATTTAGACAAAGGTACACAACATTTAGTTGTTGTTATGTAAGAAGCATTGTAATAAAACAGGGAATATGATCCTCTAGGCTTCATTTTCAAAGTAAAAATGCAACTGTGACCTAACTGATTAGCCTGTCATTTATCACAGACCTTTCTTGGATCAAGATGTAGTAGGCACTTGAAGGAAAATACTCTACAAAATTTCTGAAATACTTTACTCTTGTCTTACCTGTCAGACTGAAAATGTAAGAAAGTAGTCATATTGACATAATCCAGATAGGGATAAAAAGTGCTTTGAAATGTAAGGATTAAGGGACAAACAAATAAAGCAGATGTTTTCATGGGAGTCTAATATAGGTCACCCGTCAGGATGACAACACTGCTGAATTATTCTTTAAGGAACTAAGGGAACACCTCTAAATCAACCACCCTTGTCCTTATGGGGGACTTCAACTTGCGAGATGTTACATGGGAATACTGCACAGGTGGTACAAACAGGTCCAGAAGATTCCTAAAACACCCAGATGATAACTTAATGCAGGTGTTAAGGCAGCTGACTAGGAAAGGTGCCCTCCTTGACTTTTTAGTTCGTTAATTGAGAGGGTGTCATGAGTGAAGGGGTGATTGGTGGCTGTCTTGGCCACAGCAATCCCAAAGCAACCCAGTTTAAATTCTCTTTTGGCAGGAGGAAACGTGCCTTCAAAACTTTACCTCTGGATATGAGGAGAGCAGACTTCAGGCTGCTCAGTCAGGGAGCTAGTTAGGAAGGTCCCCTGTGAAAATGCTTTTGAAGGTGCCGGCATCCATCATTTTCAAGATTTTCAAGAAGGGCAAGAGGGATGGCCCTGGTAACTACAGGCCCATCATTGCAATGCCTGTGCATCATTCAGCAGGATAAACCCATGCAATGGGTGAGCAACTGTCTCATGGGTCAGACACAAAGGGTAATAGTGTAAGTGGGGTTCCATCAGGCTGGTGACCTGTCACAGGAGGAGTTTGGCAGGGCTCCATTTTAGGGCCAGTGCTCTTCAATATCTTCATAAATGACTTTTACCAAGTAAGTTTGCCAGTGATATTAAATTGGCAGGAGTTGTTGACTCCCCCAAAGACACAGAGACCTTGCAGAGAGATCTTGACAAATCGGAGGTCTGGGAAAATAATTTCAACAAGGAGAAGTGCCAGATTCTACACCTGAGATGGGGCATCCCTGGATGTGCGTCCCAACTGGGGAACGAGATGCTGGAGGAGCAGCAGGAGATCTTGGGGTCCTGGTTGATGGCAAGTTGAACATGAGTCAGCAGTGCCCTGGAAGCCAGGGGGGACAACCCTGTCCTGGGATGCATCAGGCACAGCATGGCCAGCTGGGCAAGGGAGGGGATTGTCTGCTCTACACTGGGGCAGCCTCACCTTGAATATTGTGTGCGGTTTTGGCCAATGCAATATAGCAAAGATATAAAGCTCTTAGAGAATGTCCAGAGGAGGGAAACAGTGATGGTGAAGGTCCTTGAGGGGCAGCTGTATGAGTAGGCCCTGAGGTCACTCCGTCTCTTCCGCCAGGATAAGAGGAGACCGAAGGGAGACCTCATCACAGTCTACAACTTCCTCATGAGGGGAAGAGGAGGGGCAGACACAGTTCCTCATGTTGGTTAGCGACAAGACCCAAGGAAATGGCCTGAAGTTGCCAGGGGTGGTTTATGTTGGGTATTAAGAAAGTGATTTTCACCCAAAGGGTGGTTGGACACCAGGCTCCCCAAGATAGTGGTCACAGCACCAGCCTGACAGAATTCAGGAAGCATTTGGACAGCACTGTCAGGCACAGAGTGTAACTCTTAGGGGTGTCCTGTGCAGGGCCAGGAGTTGGATTCAATGATGCATGTCGGTCCCTTCCAACTCAGGGTATTTTATAATTCTATATTTTATGTGTAGTGCCCAACCTAAAAGGAATTATGAAAACTTGCTTGAAACCACAGTGCCCACTGATTGTGCCTACTGCTTGTTTAAATTATTTGCAAGTCATACCTAAATGAGATAATTTGCATATGCGACATTCACTGCTAGTTCTGGTTTGGCTTTTCAAGATGATCATCTTTAGACGGTCTACATTGATGTCCAGAAGTTTTCTTTCTTTTATTAAACAAAAGATGGCATTAGCCTTTGCTAGAACTCCTCATGTAAGGAATTTGAAAAGTACTCAGTGATCCAACTCGTTAGATTTGAATCACTGGTCCAATTAGCAGGTACACACTCACTTCAACAAAAATCATATTTGGATGCAGTAACCATGGAAATTCAAAGCTAGAGATACTTATGAAGAATTTATGGATTATTTTGTATTTCCACATTTAGATTTCACTTCTGATGAACATTTCTTTCCATTTGAAATGCACTGTAATAGCATGGGGCAATATCAAATGGCATTCTCAATTATAAAAAAAAGCACCTGCCACATTTTCCAGAGAGAAAGTATGTCTGGCTACAGGAATAATTTTTTTGATAACATTATTAAAAATAATTTTATTTTCAAATAATCAGAAAATTTGAAGTTTTAGGAACTTGAAGTTTGTCTTCATACAGAGTATTTGCAGTATTAAGTCCACCAATAGCTGTTATTCTGATGTTATTTACATGATGATGGCGAGCTGTATCACTTCAGACTGACCAAGGTCATGAAGGTCTGACAGACTTCAGAAGGCAAGTTCAAGAGAAGCTGTTGAAGTATTTCCACTCCGAGCCTTGTGCTTCACTCTCCTGGTGCATATTTCCATCTTAAAACAGGGTTATATGATCCTGCAAATCAGTTCTCCAGGCATCATCCTTAGTGCTGCAGTTTGCTCAAGCAACCTGCCTTACATCCGAGATAATCATTAAGTGGATCTGATGGATTTTCAAATGCACACCCCAGTTAGATATTAGGAAGAAATTCTTCCCTGCGAGGGTATTGAGGCACTAGCACAGGTTTCCCAGAGAAGCTGTGGATGCCCCATCCCTGGAAGTGTTCAAGGCCAGGTTGGATGGGGCCCTGAGCAACCTGGTCTAATGGAAGGTGTCCCTGCCCATGGCAAGGGGTTTAGAATGAGATGACCTTTAAGATCTGTTCCAGCCCAAACCATCCTGTGATTCTATGATGGCCTTGCCTTAAAGACACCAACATCCTCAGAAGCTGCAGGGCAGAAAGCTAGTGAGGTGGAATGAACGTCAGCTCTCTGCATTCACTACAAGTCTGTCAAAATCTGTGCCCATCTTTCTTACTTGCTCCAGAAAAATTGTTGAACATGGAAAAATCTAGTTTCCATGCTCAGACACAGTCACTCGTTTACTTGTATCCACTTCTAGGCATATTGTAGATCAATTCAGTCTTATTGTAGATCAAAGCAAAAATTAAATACATAAAAATGAAAGGCGCACTAAAACCAAGGGGTCACATTTTCTGTTCCACCTCTTGGAACACCTACAAACAATATAGAGTACTTTAAAAATGTTAAGCTGTGGGCAGGAGACCTCTCTTTTGTTGTAAATCTGGTAGAGGAGATACACTGCCTTCTACAAGAGGCAAGGTGCTGTAGAGGTGGAGGATGCAGAGGGAAGATGGATGGTGGTGCTGTGAAGACCATGGAAGGCTGAAGAAGGTAGGGTTGGTAGCATGAATGGTACTCCTCTCACCTCCAAGCAGTTAGTACACTCACCTCCAATTTGTAACACTGTCAGGCCAGCCTAAGGAGGTGGGATGTTAATTGAATAAAGTAAATCTATCACAAGAATCTAAAGGAGAACAGGCAGAAGAAGGAGAAATATCTTTGGGCAATCTGGACAGCGCCATATTTCTTTCTATTTCAGTTGTGAAAATGAGTTCATAAGTATTGATAAGATCATTTTCAAAAATTGAGGCAATTGCATTCTCAAGTAACTAAATGCAAAACTGCAAAAGCCAATGAACAAATGGTGAGAACAATTTTTTTAATGAAAAAAGGACAAAAATAAGCAAATAGATGTTTACATAAAAATAGTATCTAGTCCTACCTGCAGGTCTTCTCAGTGTCAGCATGAAATCTTTGCTGATTTATAATTATTTTAAATGTATGCGCTCCAGGGAATCCATTCTAGTTTTAACAGCAGTGGAATGTGGGCCGTTTTTGTCTCTCATTAGTGAATATCAAGAAGTGTTATGCATGTGAATGGGACACAAAACCATCTCTGTAAGACCAGTGCCTAGCTGCCCACTGCGAGACAATGCCTGTTTTGTTTGTATTATTTTTTTTTTTTTGTCAAGAGCTATTTGTGTTGAGCTGTCCCGCTGAGTTTGGAAGCCTTTGTGTATTATTATACAGAGAACACAAAATCCAGTCCACTTCAGGCTTAAAACAAGTCTCAAAGAATTCCCTGGCTTACTTCTGAAGGATGGAGGCTTTCCCAAAGAAAGTGAGGAATTCCTACAATTAGCCTTTATTGTTTTAATACTCTCTGAACTGAGCAGTTGATCTAAATTTCAGTTTTATACAATTAAAAGCTCATGGTAAGGCCCATTATTTCTTTACTGTGTTATTTGCAAAGAATGCCACCAGTTCAAATTGATCAATACGTATTATTATGCTGTACCACTGCCTTCTTCAGGGGGAAAACAGGACAGTAAGGACACGAGAGGATTCTCCTCCTTTGCCATATTTACTATTTCTAAACAATCACAATGTCACTTTCTACTAACCATTTTCATTACTGAATAAATATCATTTACATAAGGAGAAGAATAACCAAACAAAGGAAGCAGCTTCCACATCCAGAAACCCAAGCCTCTTGCAATCAGTATCCTGTCTTTCCTCACACCTCCTCAGAACAATGAAACAAGATCTTCCATCTGTGTCCATGGCTTTCTGCTCCTTTCTCATTTTCAGTGGTAACAGCTCTCTTCTCTTCTACTTCTCATCCACTTCTCTAATGAATCTCCCTCTCAACCTATATCCTTTACATTCTTCCACACTTCCGAGGTGATTTCACTCATATCTTTACTGGGCAGTCATGTAAGTTCTAGTGTGGAAACTGTGTTGTTTCTCCATTAAACAGAATTAGGTTAACTCCGCTCTGTTTTTTATTATTCCAGTTTAAGATGACAAATATTGCTTACAAGTCAAAATTTTAACAAGTTCTTCTCTTGTGACAATTTTTCTTTGTGAAACAAGTGTTGTGTGAGTCACAGTATATTGCACAGCTGACACAGCCCAGTTGCAGAGGTGGTGTTGGAAAAGCAATTCAGAGTACAGAGGAGTGAAAAAAACTGTGACAATAAAGGCACAATTTCCACAGGTAACTAATTAGAAATCACTGTTAATTACATTTTGCATAGTTAATTATTTTTAATATTATACCTAATCCCATCCTTGTTAAAGCAAGCAGTAACGTTTTCATCAACTTCATTAAGCTCAGAAATTCAGCCTCATATAACCTTACTCATACATATAGCCTTACTCACACAATGCTAACCACACAAGTTTTTAGTCTTCCAGAAAAACACAGGCCCAGAAGCTTGCTTTCCAGGTTATGTCTTCCATTAGAGAAAAAAGGTTGTTTTGCTTCCCCCAGGCCAGACCCAGTGTTTCTATCCAGGGAGTCTCTTGCTTTACAGCCCAAACCAGTCTGATCAGATTTCATCCTACATCTCTAAACTCATCAACAATAATTCATTCTCTGTAGCTCTTTGTGTTACTTCTTTAAATTGTCAATTCAAAATCATCACTTAATAAAATATTCGAGATGCATGTTGTTCTCTGACTTGCAAAGTAGCTTCGAAAAAGTAGCTTTAGAAATGCCGGTGGAGTATGCCCACTGGGACAGATCTTCATGAGACTTTGGAAGCATACACCACACAGATATTCAGATATCCATTACAGACCTGTTGAAATTAAAAACATTTGGCATGCAATAATGGCTGTGTCAGCAATTCAGATAGAATATATATATATATATATATTCTCCATATACTAAAAAATAGCATCCTCCATATACTAGAAAATAGCAACTTCCAGAGGCTGTCTATCATTTTCAAATTAAATACAATTCTCAACTGAGAGCCAAGAAGAAAATGCTTGCATTCAAAAAGCCTTTTCAATTACAGAAACATTCTGTATAGGTTAGCTAATAATACCATCTAAGGATTTATTACAGTGCTAAAGTATATTCATAAAACTGTTCACCTACAAATATTAGATTTGCAAACTGCTCAAGATGTAATTTAGAAATCCACCCAAACAACAAGGAAATGCTAAGGGTGATAAAATCAACATGGTATTACACTGGAAATTGAAATGTATTATCATTGTTATACTAACCTATATATTGAGGGCAGAATTGTCTTAATACCACGGAAATAGATTATCAGTATTCAAATATCAGTATTCAAATTTGCAAATTAACCCTTCAATGGACAATGCAGCACAAGTGCTTCACAATCATTTAAAATGATGGAGGGATATTCAGAAGGCACTTTCAGCAGCAAGACCATTTCAGATTTCGAGTTTAAACAAGAATGTTGCAACTTTTTCCTAAGTTATTATGCAAAGCTAGGTCATCCCAGAAAGCTTAGAACCGAAATGAAAATGATTCTCCAAAATGAGAAAAAGCATTAAATCCATTTGATCCCAAAAATAAAAAAGTTTCATGCCCTTTAGTTAGGGTGGGTGGCTGCAGAAGAAGGAAACTTTACTAGATAGAGATGAGAACAGTAACCTTTAGCCAATAATCAGTGCATAAGAAAAATCTCCCAATATATGAGAAGGAAGTGGGATGCTAATTTTAATTCTTTCCATTTAGAAGCTACCGAGTATTGAATTTCTCCTAATGCCTGGAAGGTGGCCAAGACCACTTTAGCTTTTATACATTGCTCAGTATATAGGGAAATCCTTTGTGAATGTTGATAGGGAACCTTTACTCATTTAAGCAGGAAAGGAAGCAGTATTTCTATAAAGGATTTGTTAACCTAGACCCATATGGTATCCTTTCATACAAAAATGCTTCATAAGGAAAAAAGAACAAACTTACTTTAAAGCAAACAAAAAATGTTAGGACAAGTTGATCTTTTGCCATGGATTGTCCTGGCTACAGGGTGTTGGAAGGCCATTAGCAGTGGAATAGAAATGTCAAGGGCAGGTGGGTCAAAGCACAATCCCAGGTATAATGGCCAGGATGGGGGAGGAGGGAAGGGAATAAAGACAAATTGTTAGGTCTATCCTTTAATATTTTAAATATATCCCAGCCCAAAATAAGAACAGGCTACTTGTCTTAATGAAACAGGCAACTGTCCACAGCTCCATTTACAGAGGTGTAAAAACTGTTGTGAAGAATCTGTGCTTCTCCAGCATGCCCTTTTATAAAGGGAGTTTTTTGCAGTTCTTCTGTTTGGCCCAACCCCACTTACTACAATTTCAGGAACTTGTTTAATCCTCAAGGGAGAATCGCATAATATTTCAGATATCCTAATAATGTATATTGCACCCATAGAGTTCGGGGTTGGGACGCCAACAATGTTGGTGATCTAAAATTAATGAGCTCAGACAGGAAGGAAAACGATCTACTGGGACAATGTGTGCTTCAGCTTGTTCCGGCATTAGGTCTTCTGTTGATTTGTGTTATGTTGGCTGCAAGCACAATAAACTGTTGCAACCAACAGCATTTGCACCTGTTATCTTTTCTGCTTTCAGTACAAGAGTATTAACACCACTAAACACTGCACTGGGCCTGGGCCCATCCTTTAACGCTTTCTTCAGAGCCCTAGTTTTGCATCCCCTTTCAACCAGATCACAGATTTTTCTCTATGACACTTCATTCCAACATGCCAGTTTTTTGAAAAATCAGAATCAACATGCCAGTTATCAGTATTTTTGAAAAATCAGATCTCCAATATCCTTTCTACCTTATTCATATTCCTTTGAAGAAAAGTAGAGCCTGGGAAACTGCTGCTATGAATCTGTATCAATTTCAAATTACTGCTGTATTTCCAGACAGTATAGAAGAAACCATTTATGAAACCTTTGCTATAAGGTTGACTGACTGCTCCTCTGTGATAAAAAGCTGTGATAGCCATGCTGTGGTGGGAGGACTGCTGCTTTATCACAAACCTCAGAGCCCTTCCTCCACAGCTTCCCTGACACTCACACAAATGACCCTAGTAATTGTGTGCACTTCTGGTCTGTATACACGTGCATTTCAAAACACCCAGTGCTCATCTTCGTTCCACCACCTGAAGGGTCTGATTCCTGCTTCTACTTCTTTCCAGAGGGACTCCATCTTTCACCATAATCCATTAAAGAGTGATTTTTAGTTTTTAGCCTTAGCCTTTAGCCTCGCTCATACCATCAACCCTTTCAATTACTGATGACATTTTAAATTCTTTTCAGTTGCTTGATAATTCGATTTTCTCTTTGATACTATAATTTATTACCATAACCTCAAGAGAACCTGAGAAAATCAAAACTGGCTTTGAAGGTAACATACTGCAATTTGAAAGCAGAGCCAAAAGGTAAATCTTGTTTTACAGCCTGTCAAATTTCTATTGAAATAGTTCTGATTCTGATATTAATGATGTTTGTTAATATCTTACTAACGTACAATATGTCATAAGTAAAAAGATCACTTTACTTTTATGAGTTACTCAAATTGTAACCGTCTTCCTTCTTGTTTTGAGGACGAACAGCTGAAATCCCATTTGAAATATGCAGTTGTATTTACTTCTTGTCTGAGAACAGCTGCAGACACAAAGTTTGACCTGGATTAAGTCAGTTAGAACTGACTTACAGGGGTATAAAGGAGATATAATTGGAGGTATGTCACCAAGATTATGCATATAAAATACAAAAATATCAGATATAATACTTTAGGAACATATGGTTTTATTATTATCAGTGACCATCAATTCTCCTCCCACTTACACTGTTGTAAAGTACAGGCAGGATTGTTTTTAGCTAGCATTATCCATTCTAGGATAGTCCTTTGGGCTACTTCTAGTGTCAGTGACAAGGGATAGACAGACACCTCAAATACAACTCATTCTACCCCAAAGCGAGATGGAGGAATTGCACTGAGAAGTACAGGCATCTTTCTGCTCACTACACAAGAAAGAAAGACAGTGAAGTGAAATCTAAAGCAAGATTGTAAGGCTGAAAGTATGGACATATACAGATGGTGCTCAGAGTAAGCTCTTATCTTGGTTCTTTCTGTGACCTTTAAGAAAAATATGCAATATTTTTCTCTCTCTCTCTCCCTCCCCCTTTTTTTTTTTTAATTAAGAAAAGAGGTCACAGGACTTTCGTCTCATTTCTAAAATCAATTCTGATAATAAGTTAAATGCAGTCACTCCAGTTATGTTAGCCCTGTTACATTACATTACAGCTGGCATACTCCCAGGAAATTACAAACTAGATTTGCTTAGCAATTCATGTGTTGACTGTAAAGTTCTCTGTTCAGAAAATACTAGTTCAAAATAGTCATTACAGCTTCTCTGCACTATCAGAATACTTTTTAGCAGAGAATTATGATGCCCAAATTTAAACAAATTTATTAACCTTAGTCACCTCAACAAAAAATATCACTACAAACCTAATGCTTCTTGTCATGTTAACTTTACATTGTTTAACAGTAAAGTAACAAGCTATGATAATGTATTTCACATGTACATAAAAATTAGAAAAATAGTTTCATTCCAAAATATAAGATGACAATTTATTTAACAAAACAGTTACTGAATCTATTTGGGAACCTGGTAAGGCGAAAACACATCCTTTAAGCCTATAGAATCACAGAATATCAAGATATTTTATGTTATTCTAAAGTTGGAAGGGATTCATAAAGATAATCCAGTCCAACTCCCTGCTTCTCACAGGATTACCTAGAACTTAACCATATGACTAAGGGCATTGTCCAGACACTTGAACTCTGACAGGCTTGGTGCCATCACCACTCCCCTGGGGAGCAACCAGTAAACAACCACCTATGGTGAACCTCTAGTGAAGAATATTTTCCTGATGTCCAATCTAAACCTGACAGTGCTTCATTCCATTTCCTTGTGTGCTGTCACTGGTCACCAGAGAGGGGTCATCACCCATCCCTCTTCTGCCCCAATATCATCTCTTTTCTGAGACCTGCAAGCCAACATGAGTTTCACTAGGAGATACTTTTTATTGAAGACTCTTCTACAGTGAGACCTTTCTCTAATGCTCCAGCCCTGAAGAAGAGCTCCAGAAGCATCAGTTTTAAAAATTATTTAAAATAGGAATTTAGGCTGTATTGTCCACTTTCCTTGTTCACTAACCAGTTAATTAATAGCAATTTGCTTCTATCCTTCCTTTTGGGTACCAGATACTGGAGTTATTCAGACTACAGTCCAAAAGAAGTTCAGGGGATTCCTCCACCATTTAATGCAGTTATGTCACAAGAGCACTTCAGAGAGTAGATGAGAGAAAACTCTGCTATCCTAGAGTGAAGGCAAACTGAATTGGAAACAAAAGGGAGAAGCTAAAAGGGCCTGCCCATACAAATATTACTGCACATCAACCCACTCATGCCTTAATTTTTCACTTTTTAGCAATTGTCCAGAGTATTAGAGATGATGCTGAGGTAACATACTCACCACTATGTCAACCCCCTGCCTACAAATATAGCAATGTAGGAGATGCTGCACATACATGGATGTATGTATTCTGGAAAATTTTTCATATACTAAGGAATTAGTGTAAATTTTAATTATCTTCAACATTTTGGAAAATATATGTTACATCTGATTTTAGCATCTTTTGCTGTCCTGTAGAAAAGTCTCACACTGTCTTAGCTGTAAATTAGCTTCCCGGACAGAGTCCAGCAGGGGCAAAAGTAGCCAAAGCCTTGGTTCTTTATAAGATGAGCAACAAACAGATCTCCAACTACTTTACATAACTGTCATAAGTGACTTTGTGGATGATACTTTGAGTGGTAAAAACTACATACAGAGACAGAATTTTTGCATTTATGCAAACAGCTCTCATTTGAGTAGCTAACATGGCAGTAACTCCTCTGCATATAACAAAGGCTTGCTGGCTCCTGACTCTGGTCAGGTGGCATTTCAGTAGCAATGAGGACATCCGATATAGCTTTAATATTTCACTACTCTGATTCAAAAACTAAATCAGTCCCAGTGCTTTTACAGCTGCTTGGTCCATTGGATGTTTTGTAGATTAGACGTCACATAGACAGACAATTTTGATAGACTTTAAATGATGCTTTGCCTTACCTCACTGGTATATAGTACCTGCTATTAAATCTACATGGCAGTCTTGTTAGCTTAGTTTAGCTGGAAAGAGCTGCTACTGGGCTAAATTAAGTTAGAATTTGAACCTTAAAGCATTAATGTCCATCAAAATGGACAATAGCAATTAACATATCACTAATTCTACTACATCTAAAATATTACTACAACAAAGCAAAGGATAATAATAATGGGAAAAGTACAAAATCAATAACCCTGCAAATGAAAATTCCTTTGCATGTTATAATTCAGCTTTGCTGTTCAGCTTTTCAGAGTCTTGTTTCAATACTGTGCTGGTGATACAGAGTAAATATGATTTTGCACTGCAAGACATTTTTTCCTGTAAGGCAAATATCATATTCAAATTTAGCTCTCAGAAGCATCCCATGTATTTTCTTGACACATCCATCCTGGACATGAGAATAAATGAAAAATGGTGTCCAGTTAGTCTCCATTAACAACCCAACTGGTAACTAAAGTAACAAACATCCGTTTTTTCACTGATCAGTGCCTTTTGTAATGAAGGCATCTTGCAGAGCCATCTTTAGCAGTTAAAAAAATTCATCATCAAACTAAAGATTGTAACCCTTGAGCAGTCCTGATTTTCCACAAGACTATTAGAAAGCCATACAGACCACACAAGTTCTATTTTCATCACTATGATGTATAGTAATTTGTTATGGACTTCAATAATACATCAACCACATTTGGTTTGATTTTTTTAATTTGGTGCAATTCTGAACTAATATTATATTCCCAGAGTTCTCCAATTTTGAAATATATTTTTGAAATATATTCAAAAGCCAATTATTACCAGAGAACACCAACAAGGCTAAGTACAGAAGAGATTGTACAGAAGAAAAAGTACTTGGATGAGATGTTATAGTCTCTGCTTTCAAAAGTCACATCATTCAAACTCTGTAAACATTTTCAATCCTACTGTACTGCTATGTCATGGATAAGTCTGGAAAAAATTTATTGTTGCATCTTTTGATTAGGACTTCTCATAAATTACTTACGTTGCTAAAAATATCACCAGGATTTACAGTATACTGCACAAGCAGGTGAATGACCTCCAGACTACTTTGCAAAAAAGCAACTAAAACTTTCTGATTTGCACCAACCAAATGGCTGATGCTGAGACCACCTCTGGACTGCCAAAATTTTAAGCAAACCCTATAATCTCAGTGTGTAAAAACATTGCGAGAAAAATCTCAGATTATCTCAATGAATGTGAAAATCCCCTCCTCTTTGGTTCTAGAACAGGTTTATTTGAGTTCAGAATCAATGTCTGGGAGAAGAGCCAGATATTTATGCAGCCGTTGCATTTGAAATTGTACAACAATTAGCTTTAACAGTTTTGCGTATTTTGGAACTCATCCACTTCACAATGGTGACATTGTGGAGATCAAGGACAGGAGAGGGTGGTTTTTACCTACCCTACCATTATTGGAGAGAAGAAACATTTTAGGAGCTGCGGCACTGGCTGCATGCCTTACAGATAAACAGATTTTTATTGCCGTTATATTTAGAGGTGGAATTACACTGCAGCAGTTTTTTTTTAAATTTCACTAAATAAATATACATTGCAAAACACCTGTTAATTTATAGAATACTTCGAATGCAACAAGGAAATTCCTTCTATAATTACAAGGAATTACAATCCTTAACTTCAAGAAGGTAAAAGGTATGGTGACTAGAACCCCATGCAAGTGGTTAATTCAATGTCTGCCTTTACAAAGGACCTTCCGGCTCTCCATGAAAAAAGAGCAGCTGAAGTGCTCACCTTGTGTATTTTTATTAGAAAGGGTCACAGCATAAATTTCCTGGAGTTCAAGTATGGCCACGTTTGCTTCTCTGTCCAAGGCCTGTTTATACAATTTAAGGGAGGCTAGACTAGCCCAAGCCCTGGCTCAGAGACCGTGTCACATGATGCATCTGGATGTGTCCAGAGCAAAGACCCAATGGCCTGGAGCATAGCCAGCAGGCTGAATAAATGTCACCTGAAAGCAGCCTGGAAGACACATTCGGGGGTCTGAGTGTTCATTCCCTCAGTGGGAGAGGCTTGGGGGCAGTGGCCTTCTCTGCAGCAGGGGCAGAAAGGAGACACTTGCCAGCATTTCAGGCCAGAATACTGGGAGATGGGATCAAGTGACTCAGGTGCTTCAGTTCATGAGAGCAAAGCTACTGAAAACAGTAGAGTGGGAGGGAATAACTTGAACCAAGAAATGGCAATGAACTACAGACCGTGGAACCAGAAAGGTTCTAAGCAGAAGAGCCTAATGTTGCAGATTCTAAAATGACATTAATAAAATACTTCAGTGCAACTAAGGATCAAAAGGAGACTGTGGCTGTAATTACTGTACTACCCATTTGCAGAGGTGAACAAGAAAAAGCTGGCAAGATACAAGGGTTCCTCTTCACTGAATATTTTCTGATCAATTCCCACAGTGTTACAGTACTACCTTCCACATATTAAATGAACCTAACTGCTGTAATTGTGTTGTGCATACAACTATAGACCTTATTTGCAGAATTATTACATCACCCAGTCCATTTTTTTTTCAGTATAGCATGAACTATAAAATTTTATGCATTGGGGATCAAAAGCAGTAGGTGTAAAATATGTACCCAGTCTAGACATGAAGCCATCTAGAATCAAAGATGTATCAGGAGTTGAGTACATTTTCCCCCATTTCTCAGGGGCTTGGCTGCTTGGGCCCCAGGCTGTGCAGCTGTCCAGGCTTGAACCAGAACTGCAAGAAGTCTCATAAGACTTTCTTCTCTCTAGAGATGCTTTCAAGATGAGACTCTTGCCCTTGGTCTCTGCCTAAGCTACATGGCAGCTCTGCCATGCCTAGCGTTTACCCGTGACCCAGACCTTGGCTTGCTGCCTTGATTTCCAGGCTTGCTCTCAGACTTGATTCATCATCTCAGTCTTGTACAGTGATCTGGACTGTTGGATGAACCTGGTTACCCTCACCCCTTGTCAGTGAGGTCACTGCCCCTACCTGCCCTGCTCCCCTTCCTTGGCTGGGCAGCTCATGGTTGGACCAGATCTTCCATTACTTGCCTTGAGAGTTTACTCCAGCAGGTCATCATCTCTGCAAAACAAAATCAAAGAAATACATCCTTTTTAACTAGTAACTACTTATTCTTGCTGGTTTTCCTGCAGAACTGAAGAACATCAATGGGCCCTCACCGTGAGGAAGGGATTACATGTTTTGATCAAATCACTGTTTGATTTCCTGTAGGGATGTAAAGGAAGTTCTTGAAGTTGTTCACTCTCAGACATTTCCTTTTATCTCTCAAATAATTTACAAGCCCTTTTCTACATCATTAGATTTTCAACATGCTTATAAAACATTATGAGCAGAGCAGCATCTCCTATTTCTTCATGTTATATAGAGCACATCATACAGGGATCCTGTTTAGTGTCACATTGCCGGTTTCTGGAAGTCCTCTTCGCTCTGCCATATCAAGATTGCACATTCAGATACTTGTTCACTGAGGTGCCCCATCCTACTCACACCAAACTGCTTTTGACAATAGACTTACCCTTCCACTTCTTTCTCAACTCCCATCCCCTTCCTTGCCTTTTTTGTTCTTAGGTCAAATTTGATGAAACCCCAATTGTGCAACAATGTGGGTTTCTCTGCCTAATGAGAGCAGGGCACTTGTGCTGTCCTTCTGTGTGGTAAATGGTCAGAACAGCAGTGTTGCTTTAAGGTGGTGAAGAATTGATGAGGCTGGTTGGGAAAACAAGACTTGTTATAAATCTGATTTGTTGAGGAGACAAAGATGCACACAAAGATACTCTGATAAAGGTCAGAGGGCCCTACTGCTGCCTCAGTACATGGAGGAAGAGGATCAACGTGTCCCTCTTTGGCACTATAAATTTTGATCAAAGGTAACTGAGACCCTCATTAAGCTCCATTAACATATTAACTTACACCCCCCCTTGAGATGCAAATGAAGGAGAACATGGGATGTTTAATGCACATATAACCAAATAACATGAGATTCTTCAATCCTACTGGGATGGACCAAAAGTTATCATATAAAAGGGAAGCTTCAGGGCAGAAAGAGTTGAAGGGGAAAAACATCTCTGCCTGCTCAAGGTCAGTCAATAGACCATGTCTCTTCTCCCGAAGGGAAACCTTTATACGAGCTTTGCATCTCCAGCTGCATTGGAACACAGCTGAGAATATTCATTTATACATATAAAGCATGATTAGATCTTACTGATCTTTCTATGGCAACACATATGAACACTCTGTAGTTGGTACATTTATTACCCACAATCCTGAATTTGCTTGCCTGGTGCTTCAATAAATTCATGAATCCGGAACATTCCCAGTCCTTACTGAATTGATCAGACCTACAGTAATGCTTTAGCAGGTTTTTTCCTGTTATTTTTCCTAGCATCAATGTAAATCCAACACACCAATTATCCAAAAAGGGTAAATGAGACTTCTTAAGGCTGGACAATCATTAACTCCTCATTCTTTCTGTAATTTCCAAAGTGTTTCCAGATGTATTTGTATAACCAATGCAGAGATTATCTCAAATAACTTTGTGAGAATTAACTTAGACCTGCTAATTCTGGAGTATCCATGGAAAGGTGATTCTGAAGACAGCCTAATTCCACATCTTTTGACTCCCGGAAGAGAAGAAGGGGGATTTTAATGATGCCATGAGGTCGGAGGAGCACTGGAGAAGGCAACCAGCACAATGGGGCACACAGTGCTGTTGGATGGAGCTGCTCACAATAGGCAGCTGGAGTTGGCAGTCTGGAATTTAAGTCTACAGCCCCAAAGGGCTGACCTTATGAAGCCTGTAAGACAATTCAGATAACCATTACACACCTAGGTCTGCTCCACTAACAGGTTGACAATGCAAGGCTTGGGCACAAAGTCTTCAAAAGTTATAGGCAGGAGACTTCCAGAGCATGTCCTCCCTTTCCTACACACATTATGATCTTTTCACACAAGGATAACCGGCTTGTGTAGTATGTTACACAAGAGATATTGGGGCAGCTCTTAAGAGTTTCTTCTTCCGTGTGCCAGAGGAGATGGAAATGGTGCTGCTGCACTACCCTCTCGTCCATGGCATAGCAGGAAAGGACCTTACCTACTGATAGAGTTATCTACACCCATTGCCCACATGACTTAGATTTCTTGGTCTCAATCATAATGAAAAATAGGTTGAAATTTTTCTTTAAAATAAAGAAGCTCAGCCTATTTCCCTCAATCCTCATCTTTCCGCAATCCCTTCCACTTCATCAAAACTCCCACACAATTATGCTTCAGACTGGTTTATTTCTTAATATGTCTTTCAGCCTCTTGAAGCTACATTTCTGGATCAGTGCCAGTACTAGCTGTCTTTCTAAGGAAATGAATTTAAGTGATATCATATCTTGTCATCCTGCTTTTATTTCTCTATCATGCTTTTCAGAGATATATTTGTTTGTGAATGTTTTGGGAGGTCAGTGCTCTCTTAGTATAAATCTTGCTATTGTTCATCTTCTCACTTGTCTTGTAACTGCAGCTGTTCCTGCAACAACCTTTAAGAGTTAATCAAAAATGAACAGCCAGTTATAAATGCAAAATTCACATTGAACATTACCCTAGTAGCCTCAACCTAAAATTTCAGGCTAGACTCAGCCTAAAATCATGTCTAATGCAGTTGAAGTATTCTTAATTACTGTCAAAATTGTCTTGAGTCCCTGAATTGGGAAATGGCTGGACCCATTTTTTGGCATGAAAGGCAAAGAAAATCAGGATCTCGTCTGCTGTTGCTCTGGCTGGCTGTGTAAGATGGCTCTAACAGTGGTAAACATTTGTCCCAAGACCACTCCGGAGCTGACTGGCCAACTTCTCTCCCAGAAGGTGCCTCAGATGGAAGGTGCCTTATTTTCTGACTTGAGAAACCTTTATCCTCTCCTTTCACGGACGCACAGAGCAGAGAGCAGAACATGGCCTGCCTTAGTCCCAGCCCAGCTGCTGCTCTGGGCACCTCTAATGCACAGTTCTTGCTCCTTCACTCTACAGTTGTTGTACTGCAGCACATTTTCAGCAGCCTCAGATATTGCTCCTGCTTCATCACAGTAAAGACTGAGCCAAGAAATGTAATTATTGATTTATATGTAAGATACTACTATGAGCAGGGAAACAAATAATTCATATGTTCTGCCAGCATCAGTCTTACTAAAATTGTTGCATGAGTTAATTTTTTTACCTCCATCCTCTCAGAGATAATCAGGTCCTATTCCAGTCCAAAAAAGGAGATAATGATTCCAGTTGGAAAAAAATCAACTTCAATCTGTACTTGAAATTTGAGGAGAAAAGGGGGAGAAAAAGGAATTATGCAAAAGAAAAAGGCATTTTCCCTTCAAATAGGTCTCATTTCCATGTAATTTACTCATATAATAATTTTACAGGAACTGGATTTTGGGGTGGAAATACTATTTGTGAGCAACAGGGAAAGGATGCTTGCCTGTGTTAACAGCAACTATCCTCAAGCTTTATTTTTCCAAGGGAGGAAGATGCTATTAGAGACATGTATTTACCTATGAGTGAGAAGCAGCAAGGGCTGTACCTGGCTGCCCTTCTAGACACCCTTGTTCTCCCACATTGAGCTACCAGGGATTCACCTGCCTGTGCTGGTTTTAGCTTCTGCTGTAGATAGACCCAGCCTCTCAAAGGCACATCCATCCTCCTCAGCACCATCCACCCATTTACTAAAAGCAAACCTCCTGCAAATCCTGCTCCTCAAAACGCAAGCAAGTGCTCCAGAAGAGAATTCAGCTTCAACACTTTTGGGCAGCAACGGGTCCTTGAGCAGCAAGGGGATAATTAACTGTCATTTAATCCTGCCTGTCTTCAGCCTCCAATCTCCTTCCTGCTAACCTGTGCTTTGGGCTTCAGGGAAGGGCCTGTAGGAAACCTGGACAAATGGAAATTCCCAGTCGACACTTCCTTTCTTTAGATCTTTTCCCCTTAGGGTTTAGGAGTAACAGGCTACGCATATATATGCACATAGGTTAACACTGTAAGGAATCATCTATATTTCATTGTCTCAGTATTTGATGCATCACTTTTTTAAGCTTTAACTTTGTTAACCACATAGATCTTCTGTAAAATTTCTGTTAAGGCAGAAATAGCATAACAGTAATATTGCATACAGTTAAATTCTCAGTACAGGAAACTGTATCAAAAAACAAGATCTTCTGATTTTAACTCAGTCTCCCGTGGGCTGAGACTGAGACGTTTGAGCCGAAGTGCATCATTCAAAGTTACAAGAAAATGAAACAATTGTATGAAAGATTGCATAGCTGATTATTTTTTTCAGGACAGACTAGATCATAAACATCTTGCACATTAGTGAGCACTTACACACAGTACCAAAATTACCAGTTAAGAGCGAAAACCTACCCAGCCTATCCTTTGAAACAAAGCAAAAGCCTCAGAGGCATCAAGCACTGTGAAGCCCTGAAGCTCTCTCAATAAAGGAACAAGTAAATCCTTTGTTCTTCTCCAGATGTTTCTCTTCTCACGGATACATCTAAGGCTTTATCCCACCTGAACATCAATGATGTTTTCAACACTATCATTTCACCAGTTACAATTCCAGAGGCTGAGCATTCCTGGAGTAAACATGCCGAATGATTTCGATGTGAATCTTGTAATCACTCAGCCTCAGATCTGCCAGGTGAACCACATTAAAAAGACTTGAAAATGTGCCCTTTGAGCTGTGGGCCATCTCCCATATCCCTGAAGTCTAAAAGCACCTCACAGTCAGGATTTTTCCTAAGCAAGTGCAAGAGCACCCAGAGAAGAGTATATGGGAACTCACTTCCATGACCTCTGAAGCATGATTATGGGAATACCTTCTGTGGAGAGAGACTCCTCATTTCAACCAGAGTTTCTTGCCCCTCTCCATACTTGCTTCAGCCTTGACTCACTTTCTGCCCACTTAGCCTGCCAGTTTGTTCTGCTGGTACAGAACAGAAGACAGTCCCTTCTGTCTTGCTGCCACAAGGACCAGCAGGATAAAACTCAGCAGCTGAGGTGGGGGCAAGCAGGCAGCTTTTCTTCCTGCTGCCAACTGACATGACTTTCTCATAGGTATATAATATGCAGCATTCCAATGTTGAAGCACAGGCAAGTTAAAAATAATTCCATTGTAGGGATATTAATTCATACTCATAGTGGTATTTCATAGTCACATAGCACAAGATTAAAATATATCAAGACCTGTACAAAGATCAAAAATGTTTCAGACACCCTAGCTCTCTCTTGCCATAAAGGATGGGAGGAAACCTACACGCTGGTGTAGTCAGTCTATACAGGTACAGCAAACCAAGTAGTACAGCTACAGCTGCTGGCCTAAGGAAGCTATTCTGAAGTGGCTTAAAATGAGATTTGACAGGGTTTGGGGCCAGTTCTTGCCTTTGTTCTCAAGAATTAAGTGAATTATCTCTCTGAAAGCAACATAAAATATTCCTTTAATATATGCATTCAAGAACCTATTTTTTGCCTATTTTACAAGAGCTGCCTGTGTATTTGAGCTTTCCAGTATCTTGCCCTTGAGTGAGCCATAATTTATAAGAGTTCAGATTCATGCTGGGCAAGAAAGGGAAGAGGACCCTGGGAACCAAGGGCTGCAACCCACGAGAGCTGAAAGTATTTGGCTGATGGTTTGCAACAGACGGCTTACCTAAAACACTACATTTCCTTCCCTAAGTGTATAGAAAATTATTCAAGGCATTTCAACAAGGTGTTAAATATAGCACTGATGCTTTCCTATTTAAGAACCATCTTTCCCTCCAAAATGGTGGCCTACTGTCCAAGAATTTAGCATAGGACTGCTCTTCAGTGCAAGTTTAGGATTTACCAACCCATCCACCTATTTGCCTTGTGAGAGAGCTCCACATTGTGGGAGGAATGTGCAGAGGAGCAACAAAAACAAGGGATGCTGAGAAGAGAAAGCATTACCCAAAATTTACTCTGCTATTTTGTTCATCAGTTTTTCACAATAATAATATTAAGCAAAAACTCCAATCTTTCTTTTTTCAAAGAGAGTAGACTCATGATAACGACATTGTTTTATCCTAGCCTTCCCAAGCATGTTAGATGCAGCACAGAAATGGGGAAGTGGAGAGCCTCCAAGTCAAATCAACTACTTAAATACAGACTCAGCTAAGCTGAGTGTTGGAACCAGAGGCACGGATCGGCATCCAGAAACAGCTAAATCTTAAGCTAGCAAATGTGTTCATCTTGCTGAAGCAATGATTTATTTAGAAAGCGCATGTATTAGAACCTTCTATGCTGTCATTTCATGCCTGTTTAGTTTCTCATTGAATTTTAGACTTTAAAATGTAAACTGCATGTTTACCACTATTATTTTTAAGAAAAGTTAATAAAGGAGGTAGTGCCTATTAACTATCTAAAATGCATGATATGAGAATCAGCATGCAATGACCTTTAAAAATGAAGTTGCTCAGTACCATAAAATTTTGTTTGGATGCCATGATTGAGTGACATTTTGTTGTGCCAATTTTGTACCTGGCAAAAACTTCAGGGCTGGTCAGAGCAAGCTGTACCTGCAGGGCACTGATGGCCCTGACAGCAGCACAGTACAGTCCAGCCACCCCACAGATGTTGAAGAAAATGACAGTCCTGCCCATCTGGACCCCTAAGCCATCTGACATCTTTCAACTTCTCCAAGAAGGGAAGATCTCTGCCCCATGGCAGTCTCCTTCCTGACTCCTATCCTTCCTTTACAGGTTCAGTGATTCATAGGTTTACGATGCAATATTGCTATATCAACATACACTTTCATTAGAGAGTCCACTTAAAATTGCATGGAAAGGCTAAATTTGGGCATTTCTTACCTGAAACACCATTTTAAACATAATTTATGTTTAACCCACACATGGACCATCTGTACTGTCCAGACTTTCAGACTATAAAAATACACACGCTACTGCTTAGTTGCATTTTCACTTTGCAAGTATTTCTTAAACTGAAGAAAAATAGTTTCATAGCAAGGACTTTGTTCATTTAATTCTAGCATATAGGTACGGAGTCAAAGATAACGATTTCTGTTGCATAAAAGTTCAATAATAAATATTGATCTCCCATTTCCTCTACATTTCACTGTAGAAAACCTATTGCAGCAATATTTAAGTGTCTGACTAGAAAGGGGATAGAAAACACAAAGTTTTACCCTTTCAAAAACATTAGCCACTAGAACACAGGTAAGCAAGCAAAAATACTTAGAGGAGTAGAATAGAAGAAGAGTTTGAAGTTTGAAAACAAATCCTTGAACAAAAATCCACTAAAAAAACAGCAGAGAGGGAGCTCTGAAAGCTCAGACAAGGAGAGGGACTCTGTCAAAATTTGAATAACAAGCGAAGACCAGCAGCCAAAATCACAGTCTTCCTGGCTGTTACGTTTTGTATGAACGATGCAGATTGTAGTCCTTGTCATGTGATGACGGGAGATAGACCTAAGGCTCCCTCTGTTGGAAGGAGCAGCACCGAGCACCACCCCAAAGGACAGAGAGAGCTTAACAACGCACTGCACTGCAATATTTACACCCAAGTTACTGCTACGCAAATCTGACAGGCTGGACAATTGCCGGGAGGGGAGAGAGAAAGTGGGGAGATGATACCTGTAATTTCTTCGGAGTGGACATCTCCCAGGTTCCCTAGCTTTTCCCCTGGGAGCCAGACAGGTACTAGCACAACATGGCCCTAACAGAGGTATTTCCTGTGACAAAAGATAATCCCTGTGACATATGCACAGTGGCATTTGGGCATTCACATGTTGTCATGCTATTTTGGAACGCAGAGAAGTGCCACTTTTTCCTCTGCAGTCTGGAAGAAGACACACCAAGCCAGCAGTCCTCAGATTGCTTTTCTACAACCCCCTCGCCATAAGTGTGTTCTGGATTTTGGATGCTCCTCCCACATAAGAGTTGCTTTTGGTTTGGATGGATGCAGGGTGAGTGCTGGCTGGAGTGTAGCAGGGAAGATGGCAAGCAGAGGGCAGAGGGAGAAGGGGACAAAGTAGCCCCTGCCAGCCAGGCTGAGAAAGGACTCAGGGGAAGGCTGTAACTGCTGCAAGCCACAGAGCCAAACCAGTACCCCTGAGCAGGACAAGGAGACAACAGAAGAAGAAGGCCTTTCCCTGCACCTCTCAAAATCCACAGATTGCCTCAGTCACACTCTTTTTGGTGAAGCCTGTCTCTCACCCAGAGGGAACCTTTTAAGCCCTTTGCTCCCAGGTAATTTTCTTGCTTTCCCACCTCCTCTGCTCTTCTTTCAGCAGCTCCCCAGGGACAGGCCCTCTTCCCTCATCAGGAGATGTATTCCCCAGATCCCTAACGAAGAATCCATTATCAGTTTGAGAATAGCTGTGCTAAAATGCCACGTCCTCTCCAAAGATCATAAACAGTAGCCCACAGCCCAGCATCCAATTAATTAATTAAGATGTGCACCCTTACTGAAGAAATTTATTGTCAGGCAGTGAGAAAACCAGGCAGGATAAGAAAAGCACACATAAAACAAAACAAAACACACAGGAAAAAAAAAGTGTTGACTCATATTCATTAGTAACTCCAGGCCTCAAGAGAACATTGCTGATGTGAATGTTAAAAACTGAGAAAAAAACCTCAGAAGGCAGGTAAAAGACAAGAGCTCATCAAGACAGAGGATTATCCTGCTCCAAGGAGCGACAAAGACAGATGTTTTCCCACATGGCTGACAATGGTGTGACCAAGAACATGTTGCCCTGGGGTGCTGAGGCTTGCATGCCAGACATGTTAGGCCTATTTAATTCCCGGAGTTAGACCTAGCTCCCTTCTGTGCTCACTCACCAAGGAATAATCGCTGGGTACTCAAAAACCTTTATGCTCCTGCTTGCAATCCTTTGCACACGGAAAAAGATGCCCAAATATTAGTGAACCAGTGGAAAAGAAGGCTCACAGTCCAGATGCTCAGGTGGCACTTTAGTGCTCCACTTTCTTCTCACCGCACGGCTGTCAGTAGGTCCACTTGCCCAGACTTAGATACTGAGAAGAGCTCAGTTCTGAATCGCAGAGCCTAACTGCAATGCATTCATTTCACAGTTCAGATCAGCAAGTGTTCACATGTATTTGCTTTAAGTACTACTGCAAATAGCAGGCTGTTTGTTTTCTTACTTGCTAGAAAAAAAAATTTCCATCCACTTTTTCTCAGCATCTCAACATGGGGATCATTTCCTCCAGACACTGTGTCGTGGTAGCCCACCTTCCAGCAGCAAGGCAAGCTATGGCTTTGATTCTGCTATTATTGTTTTTCTCGTTTAGATCAGTTGATGGGTTTTTTTTTGCTTTTTGAGGAAATTCTAACAGCCATGGCTGAAAGCCTTCCCTGCTCAAACATGGCAGATGTTTCCACACCTGTCGTTGTCCCGGAGTACAACAGAAGATGTCAAAAGGAATGGCAGGAGGGGGAGGGGGGGAAAACCAAACAAAACAAATGGACAAAACAATGATTTATTTAAGGCCCCAAAGAGGGAATTTTCCCAAATATTAATTTTGGGGGTTGGCAAAACTGAAGTCAGCCAAACAGAGTCCAAAAGAAACATTAAGGTAGAGAATTATTCTATTCCAGCTACTGTCTAAATCTCAGACAGGAGGGAGCTTCAGGCACTCCTGCTGTTCTATTGCTGAAGTAGCAATTATCTTATCTCCCTTTCACAGAGCTATTATGCAGGCAGTCTCATTTGAAGGAAAGATGTCCTGAAATAAAAGATATAAAAATACTCTTTTGTTCACAGGTTCCTTTAAAAAAGTGTTGTTTCGTTCTGTTTCCTTTTCTAAGTAACATTTATTTGACAAAGGAATCTCATAATTTCATTGAATTTAAGATTAGATCATTAAACCTGAGACACTATTATTTGTTACAGTCATCCATGACTCTCTACCACAAGATCTCATTTCAGCAGTGGTTATCATTAAAATACTCTTTATCAGTAAAACTAGAGACAATATGATGTACATCAAAGACCACTTTCTCTCTCTGCAGTCTATACATAGGAAGCCTTGCCCCAAAGGTTCCTGCAGTATTTGCTGGACATCTCACATAGCCAGTAAATATTTCTTGGCACTTCAAAGTTAGTGACAGCTAAGCACAGGGATTCCTGCTCTCCAAGCTTATTCAGACAGTTCAGCACCTAATACCTTTTGTGCAAAAGTCAGCAGCTGTCTGGATGCCAGTAATCACAATCTCCATAAATTCTAGATAAATATAACACTGTGACAACTATCAGTAGAACTGTGAGAGGGACCAAACCCTTTGGAGTAAGTATTTGAGGAAAAAACATTATCAAATGAATCCTTAGGACATACGTATGTCAGAGAGCCTCAAATATGTAAGTAGAATGGCTGAAATAAGAAGAAATTCAGTAATTCTGTTATCCCACATCCCTTGTTCCTCATCTGCTAAGAACAAGAGACATGACTTCCAATTCCACCTAAGCAATCAGCATTCCTGTCAGCTGCTTTGCATGAAGTCAGACCAAACCCAACCCAAACATTTTAGTCATCATTAAAACCCCAATTATGTTAGGATCCATGATGTACAACAAGGCATTAATATTGACCTATCACATAACAGGTCCTTTAACTACTATGAAAAATGACTTTTCAGCATGGATGTTGACAGGATTTAGAGAAGATAAATAAATTTCTCTAGAAGGTGACAATACCATTCTGACCTTACCTGAGATCTTGATGCCACATTTAATACAAATAAATACAGCCTTGTCTTATTAAAAGGTGCAGATCAGCACGTGCAATGATTGTGGCACAGCACTGAACATCTGCTGAGCACAGTGAGATTAACCTCGTGCCAAATGGTTTCCTTCCAGCACAGGTCAATAACTACAACAGCTGGCTTTCATTACAACTCTTTAAACAGATGTTTTACATAATAAACTCTATTTTAAATATTAAATACTGTCCTGGTTTCTGCTGGGATAGAATTAATTGTCTTTCAAGTAGCTGGTAAAGTGTTGTGTTTTGAATTTAGTCTGAGAATAATGTTGATAACACACAAGTTTTTTAGTTCTTGATAAGTAGTGTTGATACTAAGTCAAGGAATTTTCAGCTTCTCATGCACTGACAGCAAGGCTGGAAGGGCACAAGAAACTGTGTGGGGATATGGCTGGGACAGCTGCCCTAAACTGCCCAAAGGGACGTGCCATACCATTGGGCAACATGCTCAGCATATAAACTGCTGGGGAGAGCTGGCCCAGGGTCCCTGCTCAGGGCATGACTGGGCATTGGTCAGCGAGGGGTGAGCAATTGCAACACCTCTTCTAGATACTATCATCATCATCTTCTTCTTCTTCCTTTTCTGTCCCATTAAACTGTCCTTATCTCGACCCATGAGTTTTCTCACTTTTACTCTTCTAATCTCTTTCCCACCCCAGCTATGTGGTTCTTCATTGCTGGATGGGGTTAAACCACAACCAATATGAATTACTGCAGTAGTTGTGTCTGCAGTTGCCCTGATCTGTAGCAGATCATGGAAAGCCTCCTTCCATCATGCACTGTCTGGCAGACTCTCCCTAGAAACAGTTCGCATCAGCCTATCATCATTTCTTCAGCTAGAACTCTGTTTAGACCATTAGCTGGGAATCCCAGCATCTCAGCATTGTTCTCCTAGAGCAGACAGACTGCTTCTCTGTACTCTCAGGTGCAATAGTGAGTGATGTTGCAGATGTAGCTTTGTTGCTGGGTACATAGCAGGTAAATATACAGGTATATAGCAGGTAAAGGTACATATTTAGTAAATTGAACATATTTCTATGGTGGCATACTGTAAATAACTGGGTCCCAGGAGCACGGTGGTTTTACAGTTTGCAAATGCACGGTCAGTTGGAAGCGAAGCTTCAAGAGGAAAGTAGTTAAATAGGGACCATTTTCATGGTATCCTATTGTTTGGTTTGAAAGAAAAAACATCCAGTTGAGATACATTGCCATGCATTTTCAGTTTTCGAACAATATTGAACAGTGAAACCCCATTCATAAGCACCCACATAAAAATAAAATTTATCATGACATTCCAGCTTCAGAGTGCAGTATGCACTCAAGGGTACAAAGATTGATCTCTGAACAGGCAGCTGACTGCAATATTTCTTGAGGTGTTTGCTAGAAAAGATGTTTTGCTGAAGAACAATGTAGTAGAAAATCCATACATACATTGTTGGAACTACCCAGCAAGTCTGACGAGTGAGTTTGATTTATGGGAGTGCCTCCAATGTTCCTCACTTGAGAGAGTTTCAATTCTTCAAAACTCCAAAGTATACCCTAAAATGTAGTCTTCACTCATGGAATTCAGCAGCTGGCCAGCTTAACAGGAAGAGACTGCCACCACAGGTGATTCAATGATTACTACACTTTATTTAGGCATGCAGCTTATGAAGCAAAAAAGATCACCATGTCAAAACTTATAACATACAGACAACATTGTAAGCCTGAATCACGGGCCAGAACTCCCTTTATCTCATACAGAAGATTAATATATCTACTTAATGGACAAGGTATGGGAAAGACAGGCAAATTCTTCTCATGAGAGATTGTAATAAAGCCAGGATGGGGGACTTAAAGGTGATTGTGATGACCATGCCTTGGAAGCCCTGTTCTAAAGGCTCATGCTAAAACACTTTGCTGGGCTTTTACCACACTCCTAATACAGGAGGAAACAGAGCTGGTTCTACATATGCTATACTTCATCACATGAGGGTTGTGTAATCAGCTTTTGGAAATCTGCATAGAAAAGAATGTCCTAGTCATAGTTTGCAATTAATGTAGGTGAACTACAACATCTGCTACGGGATTAACTGGGAAATCTCTGATTTCTTCTGTGTTCCCTAGTCACAGAGGATTCCAGAAGTTTCTGCAGAGCAAATGTGAGCAGACATGATGTTAATTAATGTGGATCCTCCACAGCATGATCATGCACACTTATCAGAACTAGCTATCTCATTTCTGCCGGCTGCATGAAGGACAGGTTGTCTCTAAAGAGATCTGTTTTCCTTGCAGAAAAACTGAAATGGTATGGTCTGTTTGCAGTAGTCTTGCTGCACTTCCTGTGTAAATAACTTAAAAACAGTCTTGCACCACCTCGTCAGGATGCTGAAGTTCTCCAAAGCCCAGAACTATGTGTGGCCACTGTCATTTAGCAGAGAAGTTGTTTTCCATGGGCAAAAGTGGCAGCAAGCCTCCATTACTCATTCAGACCAGACTTCTGGAACTGCACATCACTAAGAAGCTTCCTTGCATCAGCCTTGGATACTTTGAAAAATGAAACCACCCCTCACTTTTCTGCTTAAGACTGCACTGAGTTGCTTTGATTTGCAGCCTAGTGTTCTGTCCTTGAAGAGAGTTGGTGTACACCAAGGGCTACCTTTCCTCTTGTAACCCATAGGACAGAGACACCACAGAAGCTTGTGTAAGCTCAATATTGCAGATAGAAGGCAGCATTTCATTGCAGTCCTAGACAGTCAAATTCAGGCATCAAGACTGAGTTTAATTTTTAGCTCCAGCTGCAGAGGAGTCAGTCTTGTGGCCATTGTCAATAGTGCAGCAGAACTCAGCACTACAATTCCATTTCACAAAGATCACTCTGGACTTTAAAAGTCCAAATCTGAGCCCAAAGACGCAAAGGAGTCCTTGTTAATGAAACACAGAACCAAAAAGCTGACAGGACCCATCTCTGCAGGCTTCCACTCATTCTCCCATACATAGCTGTGGATGCCCATAGCCAATCAAGGGCTGGACTGCAACAAAGGTTCAACTCCCTTCCTTTCCAAAGCAGGACCACCCCTACCAGTGATGTCCCACTTATACCAAAGCTACTTTTTAGACACCAGCTAACTGATTAAGACTGCCTATAAAAGTTTTTTAGGGGCTTTTTCTGGCTTAGGTTCAGTGGATCATTACACAAGTTTTCATATGACTGCCCTTACTTTGGTCTTTGGTTCTCAAGAGCTAGAAAAGTAGGATTGCTGCTGTCCTCTTGCTGTTTAGTTTGCAATCTCAGTTCCTACTGCTCCAGTTGCTGGCACAGTGGATCTTTATAGTGCTTCTGCCAAGGAGATTTACTGCTGTTGCTTCAGGGTCTGATCGAGCTGTTGGTAAACTTCCACCCTCCTCTCCCAGCTATTTTACAAGGAGTTTCAGATTATCTTCTGGGCTCAGTTACTGTATTTTCATTCTATGCCAGATGCAGAATTATCTGATTTTCCTCTAGCCTTGATAAAAGAGCCGGACAATAAAAAAAAAATCTTTTTTGTACATAAACCAAACATAACAGAGGAATCCAAGACATTAGAGAGGAAACAATAAATTCCTTTAGATCAGGCACAAGCCTTTTTCTTCCCTCTAAAATCAGGGGGGAAAATCCTAATAAGAAAAGGTCCACTGACCCTACCAAAAAAAAGGTGTAACATCTACCAACTTTGCTCACTCCCTTTTAACTCCAGCTTATCTCAATCACTCATCTCTTCCTTTGGACAGGAGACTTATAAAAGTCTAATAAATACCCCTCCTCCCTCTTGGCTGATCCATGCTAATAGAGGGAAGCAGAGATTTTTGGAGGAAATGCCACATAAATCTGAGGTTCCTCCTATGCAATTTGTGTGTTCATAAGACATCCTGATATGATATCAGTCTCACTGAACATTGCAAGGTCAAAGCCAAAATAACCCAAAGCCTTTTATTTTGCAATACATGATGACACAGCCTGGGCAGGAGGAATGATGCTATCACAATGAAACTCAGCCCCAGAAGACTAGATGGACCTAAGGAGTTTATATGTGATATATATGTAATAGTTCAACAAAGGTCATCTTATTTCCATTCAAATAATGATAACAGCTGTTTTCATTGAGGTACTTTTATGTCTTGATCCAATTTGTTTGTAAACTTAATAAAGCAGATATCAGGTGAAATCAGGCTATTTTTCAAGATATTTGCAAATTTAATATTTATCACTGCTGCACATATTACTTTAGTCTATGACTAATCCTTAGGAACACTACACCTTTTACATGGCAAGTGCAAGAGTAACTAACTGAGTAAGGCAGATTAAGTATGTTAGACTTAGCTACCCAAATACATACTTCAGAAAGACATAAATAAGATTTATAAGTAGGATAATAGATTTATATGTCAGATATTAAAATGACATGGCTGGAGCGAAATGAACTGTTTCCTTGAGATTTCAGGTACCTGTTTTTATCTTGGTTTAACCACATCAGAGAGTGATTTTGAGTATAAAAATTGGCCAGGTTTGAGCTGTGTTTAGAAACCTGCCTGATAATTAGATGCAAAGGCTGTTAAATATATATCATTTTTTCACTGTGCAAGCCTAAATTATTTCCTGTAATAATTTTTTTCTGTACATGTTACTAGGCTGTATATAGATCAGAAATGGATATTTATAATTAGCCTGTATTTGTCTTCACCTCTATCTTTGTTTCCAAGGGTTGCTATGGATAACTGTTCTTCCACCTCCTGTGTACTCATTTTGCAGGTCTTGTGAGTCTCACAAGGATGAGATCTCTTCCATCACATTCAGTATTGATACAACGACCTGATGAAAAAACCTAGGTGAAAATATGGGCACTACTGCAGTAAATATTACGTATCTTGCCATTAAATCTTTAAAAATCATCACAGTGTTCTTGTGCCTTCCTAGGACAGCTGCCTCAAGCAGAGTAGGCAAACCAAGAAATATGCAGACAAGAGAAATATTTCCAGGAGTTTGCCTCTTCACTCAACTCATATTTCTTGGGAATGCCAAAATATATGCTAAGAACAATGCCCAATTGTTAAAAACTACAAAAATGTCCACTTTCGTTTTTATTAAGCCAAGATACCATAGCTCATTTCCTTAGACGGATGTTGCTGCTATTAGGAATCCATTATGGATTGATTTATTTCAACATATATCTGGAAATGGTAAGAACTGCAGTAAGATACCTGCTACGAAATATTTCTGCTGAGCAAGGAAGATTACTTTCAGCTCAGCACTTTATCTTTGAGAGACCGAGTTCTCTCAAAGAGAGATCTGTGGCCCTGCGATGGCCCAGCTGTACTGCTACCAGAGAGATCCCCAGCTCTGCCCTGCAATGGCAGGATGCCTTATGTTCTGCCCTCCCAGAACCTGGAAGATGCTGGATGATAGCTCAGAGGGGAGGTTCATAAATGTGAGCATCTGACCTTGCTCTGTGCCATTAGAAGAGAGTGAACATTTTCCTGGAAATAAAAGCGGATTTTTGGATTTACTGCAGGAGTGACTATGGATCCCCCAGTTTCCAGGCAATGTGCATGACTGCAGGCAGAGGCCAAGCTTTCCCAGCGTGTATCCACCCAGTGCCTGGCTGATCGTCCCGGTCTGCCCCTCACATTGAGCCGGCGGCTATAATGGCAGCCTTGCCCCCGGCCTGGCCCTGCCGTCACAACATCCCACGCTTTTGGGCGGAGCGGGGAGCCGACGCGAATTTTAGAAACCCCACAGGAAAGCGAGAGCTCTGGAAAGAAGCACTGCTCCCGCATCAGAAACACTGGCCCGGCGGGACTCGTCCGCCCTGCAGAACATCCCGCCGCACGTCTTCTCGCATCCCTGTCATTCCGCATCCTTTCGCCCTGCTGTCATCCCCCTCTTCTTCCACATCCCTGTGCACATTTCTCCACATGCCCCTGGTGTCCGCACCCTCTGCCCGTGGATGCTCGCAGCTCCGAGCTTCTGCCCGGTGTCTCCCCGCGCCAGCAGGGCAGCGCTGTGCCGGGGCGGCGCGGGGCCGCGGCGCGGGCCGGGCCGTCGGGGCAGAGCCGCCCGGCCGTGACGTCACGCCGCTGCCGTCCGCGCGCGGGACGGGCGCCAGGAGCCGCGGCTGCCGCCGCTCCCCGCCCGGAGCCGCCCCCGGCGCGGCGCAGCGCAGCGCAGGGCGGGTCCCGGCGCAGAGCCGCTGCCGGGAGCGCTGGGCCCGGGCAGCCGCCGCGCCTGCAGCTCTCGCCGGGGCCATGCGGATGGCGGTCGGTGCGGCAGCGGGCGAGGGGGCAGCGCAGAGCCCCGGCCCCGCCGCCGTGTCGCTGGGCTTGAGCGTGGCCGTGGTCTCCAGCCTGGTGAACGGCTCCACCTTCGTCCTGCAGAAGAAGGGGATCGTGCGGGCCCGCGGGAGAGGTAGGGGCCCGGCGCTGCGGTGGCGGCGGGTGGGAGCGCCCCTCCAGGGGCTTCCCGGTCTCCCTCCGCACCCCGCGACCCCCCCCCCCCCCCCCGGTAACCTGCCAGGTGTGCGGGGTCTCGGCCCCGGCACCGTGCGGGACGGCTCCCCCGCCCCGAGCCGGGCCGGCCACCCGCGGGGCCGCTCCCTCCCTCGCCCCGCAGCCCTTCCCCGCGCTGCGGCGGCGGCCGGCCCGGAGCGAAGGGCGGGAGGCGGGGGGGCTGCCGAGGGACCCGGCCCGCCCCGCGGGGCCAGGAGGACGGGCACCCTCGGCTGTGTCAGAGCCCGTGTCGGGGCTTGGCAGTGTCGCCGGGTGTGGGGGACACTTCACCGGCGTCTGGACCGGGGTGCCGGCTTCAGTTTGTCAGCTTAAGCGTGTTTGACATGAGAGAGAGGTCCGTGACTGAGCGAGGCGCAAGGGAGGTGATAACTGAGCGGAGAGGCGGCAGGTGGGGGTCAGTCAGGGTGTGTTAGCGGTGGAGAGCAGCGAGGGGTTGTTAACTGCGCATCAGCAACAGCTTCCTGATGTGCGGTCAGCGCGCTGGGCTGTCACACTGTAATACAGCACCGGGGACTCGGGTGTTGCGTGCACTCCCGTCCAAACACAGATTTTTCGTGTACTTGTGGGACTTCACCACCAGTTTCTGTGGCTTAGATACTGTCTTGCCATGAACAGCACCAGCACATCTTGTCGCTTGTTTATTCCAGCTCTTCCACAGACAGAAAGTTGTATCAGTCACATGGTGGTTTCCACTTTTTTGAGAAGAGACAGATCAGTAGCATGAAATAATTTATTTCTTATATTTTTCATATTGAAATCCCATGCCTCATTATTATTTCCGGAGGTGAACATATTCAAGAACTGACTGTGCTGTCTAGACAGTTTAGCCGAAACAAAGCTGTAAATTCACAAGTGTGAAGATCTTGTATTTTAGTTTGAAATTGGAGCTCCCCAAAGTATGCAGCTGAACAGCATTTGCTAGATGCATTTTCATGCTTTGAATATAGGAAAATGCAATTTAAAAAAGTATTAATTTGGTTTTATTATCATGCTTTTATGTAAGGGGAAGACTGTAAACACAGGTTGCATGATGCCTTTGAGTTGTATTACTGTGGTAAATGGCCATTTCATTTTGTAGCTGATGATGTCTGTGTATGAGCGTGTGTCCATAAGTTCTAGGAACTCTTTTTTTATGAAAAGTCCTTTTTAGTTCCAGGGCAAGGAACTAAATGTGTATACATTGCACATTTGTAAATATGTACATATATGTACACATACAAATAATATACAAATAAATATTATATTTATATATATATATTTGTACTTCCATTTCCATTGCCTGCTGCATCTATCATGTTCAGGGTGAATGCAGTGAAGCAAAGCAAGCTTGGAACTGTGTTACCACAACCTGGAAGTTTGATGTAAAAAGTTTTTTTGATTTTTTTTTTTTGTTTGTTTGTTTGTTTTTTTTCTTTTTCTGCAATGACCTTACATTTAAGGGCATCAGACAAACTTTTGTTTTGCAAGCAGTCTCCCTCCAAGATGGCTGTAACCCATTTTGATTGTCCACAGGGAAATCATGTTTGCATCATAAATACAAGCTTTTTTTTTTTTGGGGGGGGGGGGGGGGAACAATGAGAAAACACAAGAGAAAAATAATTTTGCATCCCAAGGCAGCTGGAGGAAGTTTCCATTTTGAGTGTACCTACTCTTGAAAAGCCCTCAGTGGAGCACTGGGTTAAGTGAGTGATAGGCGTGTGCCTGCTTTCTTAGTGCTAGCAGCTGTAGAACTTCCTGTTTTGAAGATATTACTGGTGTTTGTGCATCCTGCTGAGCATTTTGAAGTTCTTTCTATTGGCATGCTCAATGAAGAGGCATCCAGGAAAATACCCGAGGTTTCTCTCTATTTTGTGTTATGAAGCAGTAGGGTTCTGCTTTGAATCTAGCAGTTGGAGCTGCGAGTCTGAGACGGCCAGTGTCAAATGATGTCTTTTTTCCATTGCCTTCAGCAGGTGTTGTATAATTAACAAGGAGGCACTTCAAGTCTCCACTGTCTTCTCTCTTGAAGCAATAATATCGTATTGGTGTAATTAGCAATCCTTGTCTAGTTAGAAACAGCAGTGGGTGACAAATATTTTGCGAACTTACCTTACTTGAGTCAATATTTTCTATCATTTCTGCCCCCAACAGTGTTTTTATTTTATGTGCAATAACAAAAGGCTAAAAATTACTACGCCCACTCTAAAGCTGGCCATTTTCATTAGTCATATTTCATCTCCTTTCAATTGTATAGTGTGATTTCCAAGTGCTTAATACTTTATATGTCTCCAGAGTTAGTGGTGACTTTTTGTCATCTCAGAGTTAGTGTTTTTCTTCCATTTGGGATTTCAGAGTGGGTACAATATTGCCTACTACTCCAGCAGCTTTTGAGAGGGCATCTTCCCAAATCAACGCAGAGCTGTATTGCTAGAAAGAGGAGCAAAACACAGGAGTGTAACTTGATGCCAAGGTTGTGCTCAGTGGCGGCCATGCTTTAGGAAGTGGTCATGAGCCTTGATGTTCTACAGCAGCAGAACTTCTGTGGTACACAGGCTCCACCTATGCACATCCCAAGGCAAGAGCTTATAATTTGACAGTGAAAATAATCATCCTCCAATTTGGGAGGCACTAAGGACAATGCAGAGTTTGTACTCCTCTCTAAAACAGGGCACTGTGTCAGGAATTCAGAGGTCTCAGTTGTGGCACTTTCCAATGCTTAAATGCAGGAGGATTGGGCAACACTATGGTCCTGCCAAACCTGTGTGCCAAAACAATTTCTCAGATACAATTTTTCCGATACAGTTTCACTGAGGTTGTATTAACAGACTAACTGAGCCAAATCACGTTCTGTTTCCATAGGTTTACAGTTCTCCGAGAAGTGGTTCTAATTTGTATGTTTAAATGTCACCCTCAGAAGCAGCTGGTGACATTTTGGATGCTTTTCTACACAATATTGCTTTTGTGTCACATAGGTACTTCAAACTGAAACCAGAACTTCTGACTAACACATTGTCTTAAGAAGGTCTTACTTGGAAACATAAGCCAAATCCAAAATTGTTCTTTTTTTTTTTTTTTTTAATCTCACATTTAGTTGCTTTGAAGAGTAGGTTTAAGATGAAGGTCCTTTATAACTGAGACTGTTGTTTTTCATCATTCCAATAATGTGATTTCATATTTTTCTAATACATTTTCCTATACTTCCAGGTACTTCGTACTTAACTGATATAGTATGGTGGTCGGGCACTATTGCAAGTAAGTATCTTAAGAAGTTTTAATTTTTTTTATGGGTTTTTTTGTTTGTTTGTTTTTTGGTTTTTTTTTTTAGAGAGAGAGCTTTGCTTAGATGGTGATAGGAGACTTCAGGAAATCTGGGTTTTCATCTTGAATGTCACACTCCCTTGTCATGAAATTCCCATCCCCCATCCCTAGAAATATCCCACTTTTAGTAAACTCTTACCATGGCTACCATGCCTGGTGGTGTTTGCAAAGGCAAAGAGCTGGGACAAACATGAGTCAGACATCTTTCCACATTTCCAAACCATTTGGTACTTGCAGCCCTTGGCAGTCACACACTGCTCTGACTCTGGGTTCCTGCATGGTTTGTGTCTCTGTATTGCACTGGCCAGCTCAGTTCTTAATAAAAGTCAAAGCTGAATTTAAAATTGTCGCTCTGCACAAAAGGGCTCATTGAGCACATGTTATGTTTTAGATCAGAAAGCATTTAACCAGCCTCAATTAAAAAAAAAACAAAAAAACCCTCTCTTGGTTTCTAGTTCACCAGATACAGTTTCAGTTTTGCTTTTAATCTGCAAGATCAATGCAAAGCCTTCTGTGGTGCTGTTATGAGATCTGTGTAATTTTACCCTTAATATCTTTGTAACTCTGCTAACACCAAGTTCATTCTCTGATGTGAATCTGGAGCTTGGGGAGCAACTAGCTTTCTCCTCTTACACATCACCCCTAGTTCCACCCACAAGCTTAGAATCATGCCCCACTTTTAGACTCTAATCCAGCCTTTTGTGAATTATTTGGAAAGTTCTGATGCTGTTTCTGAGAAGTACATGAGTCCAGTTATGCCCCTGGTTTTGTGGCACCAAGGTAGGTCTCTGATTTTTTGTTTTGTTGTCTTAGAAAGGAATGCAAAAGGAATGAAAACCAATAGATCCCATTGAACGACAAAGTTCACAGCAAGTGTAGAAGCCAACAGAGCTTCAGAAGAAAAGTCCTCAGCTGATTGAACCTGAGTTTAAGTAGTTCTTTGACAGCTTCCTCCCCTGACAGGATCACTACTGCCTAAGTAGAAATAAATCTGTGCACCATTTGTCAATCCTGAGGCTCCCATCTGTAATATCTAAGCAGAAGGAGTTAAAAAAGGGAGGTTTTATTACAGGACTTATCTTGATGAATCAGAGAAAACAATTTCATGCTTAAAAGAGCTGACTGAATTGAATGAAGGCAAAACAGCTGAAGGGAATGGTATCAGTTGGCTTTTTTTCCAGTAGCTGGGTGCAGGTATTTCAAAACAAAACCTCAGTAGCTTTACTAAGGAACTGAGCAAGAAGAATTGCTTGTGGATATTATAGACTCAGAATGGCAGCACAGTCACAAAAAGCAGTATCAAGGGCCAGGTAGGCACCTATGGGATGCAGAGAAAGGTGCTGTTTGGGAAAAGGTGTTACTTGTGGAATTAGCAATACCCCCAGTTATCTGGGTGAAATGATAACAGCTGACATCATTTTCTCAAGCAGAGAATTTGGAGTTTGGATGACTAACAAAATCCACATAAACTCTATCAACTTGTTCTCATGGTATTTGTTCAGATGGTGAATAAGTGTTTCTGTGTTGGCATGCTGACTCAGCATAATGCTGCCCAGCCGTTTGGGGGCCCTGGGATCCACTGGATTACTGAAGACTTCAAAGGAAGGGCTGCAGAATCTGCTAAGGGACTTTTCCTTTCTCTGTAGTCAAAAGAATGATTGCAGCATGTGTACAGGTATTTCAATGAGCATTAAATTAATTAATTGGCTAATTAATTAGTTTCAGTGCAGGTTTTGATAGCAGCATAGATGCGGCTGGTTCTTACAGTGAAAACATCTGCATTAGTGTTGTACTACAGATGGGGAGTACACTTGTGAAGTGCATCTCCTGTTTGTCACCACAGATTGGGCTGTATTTCACATTTCATAGCAGAGTTGGAGCTCCTGACCTGGTCTTTAAAATGAAACTAGGCTGGAAAATGAATTCTAGGAACATACTTAATGCATGTGAGCTGTAAATAGACTTTAAGCTAGCAGGAGGAGGCTGAAGTTAGTCTGAAATAAACCCCCTGACATGCCTAGAATAGATATCTTTTGCTGTACAGGTCTACTTCTGGTTTCCTTGCTAATGGAGACATGCCAGTGTGCATCAGATTTTGTGTTGCAGTAATTTTGAGGGTACTGGCACTTGTTTATCATATTAAAAGCTTGGTGTGCCTTCAAGAAGTGAAGTCAGGTCTTGACTTACAGCACTGATGTGTCTGATGAGGAATTTCTGTTCAGAGAGGACCGGATAGGTTGGCAGCAAAGGTCCTCATCATCAGATAGATGGTAACAATTACTGAGATTCTTTTTTTAATTGATTTTAAGTAGTCCTGGTCTGTCATTTGTGGGGGTAAAGGGACTATTACTACTCCATGGTGATATGGAAAACCTCCAGTAAGTTCAGTTGCCTTACAATATGTTCCATTTGGCTGAAGCCTCAGAGATCTACTTTATGGATTGATGTTGGTGCCATCTGTTAAGAGTTCTTCAAACAGAAAGTTAAGACACCTGATATCCAAAAAGAGCAATCTTTTGTCAGAGTCATTTGGAAATGTATGTATGTAATCTGCAAGAATGCAGAGTGCCAGCTGTGTGGACCATTCTCCATCCAAGATCTGCCCCAATGCCTTCAGATGCCTTGAAGATAATGCCAGAGTTGCCACACAGATCTCCAAACAACCTGAGGCTGATAACTGAGTTCCTCTGTTCCCAGGACAGAGAGATCACCACTGTCTCATGTGCCTTAGAAATGCTGCTCATCAATTTCTCTGTCTCACTCCTGCACATAGAGAAATCCTCAGTGAATTTAATTAGTATAATTTTGCCACACTCTGCAGTTTTGCAACTTGTTTGTCTCCTTCATATTTCCTGTAGGTTACACAGGTCTTCAGCTCTACTGATTATGTGAGCTAAATTGGTAAATTAATTAATGTTTGCAGAGTGCTTTGCAGATGCAAAGAATTGGATGATAGTAATGATATTTGATAGTTGAGGGCAGTGCCAGCCTGAGCATAAAGACATCTTGGATTCTTGAAATGTTTTTAAATGCTGATAATGGCTTTTAACAGCAACTGGAAATTTGAGCTGTATGTAATTTGTGCTCAGTCTCAAGCTTCTTGCCAGTTACCACAGACCCAGTAACTGTGCAAGTGTGTTGAGCTATTATAAACTTGCCAGCACTTGCAAAACTATCCAGCTTTTATTTTTTAACTGAAAACTTGAACACATGAACTGTTCTCACAGCTGTGATGTGCAATACTGTGGTATATCTTGGAACTTGCTTTTACTGGAGGAAAGAAAAATAAGGTTGAGGTTGTTACTGTGGGTTGTCAGGCATGTTCTTTTTATCGTTGTCAGGAATGACTTCGGATGTTACATAGTGTTATGAAAAGTTGATGTAGTGTATTGAAGAACCCTTATGCATGTGCTTAGTGTTTCAGTAGAAGATTCCTCAGCACTGTCTTTATTTCCTCCCCCAAAAGTAACACTGCTGTTAGGAACTATAATCAAGTACATTTGTTTTACATGAATGCACATTCTAAACATGAAACCATGGATTATATGTACTTTTACCCCTCCTCATATAAATATTTGGGTGTAATACTGAGATTATAATCCATGAGTGTTTCTAACTCATACATAGTCTTATTTATATTTAACTAAGAGAAGTTACAAATGAGATTATTTACTGTGCCCCCTTGGATACTCTTGTGTGGCAAATATAAATCCTGTATTAACAAATACAAAACTATAGAAAAATTCCAGCCATCTTGTTTACATGCAAAATTAACAGAACTAAGTAAATTATAACATCTGTTTTCCAGTTAGGTCAGTCTTTCCCGAACAGTGTTGGGCAAGTTTTGATTACTTATTTTTACAAAGGGCTTTAAAGGCTTATTTCTGGTTCTCTTGACAGTGGCACTGGGTCAAATAGGGAATTTCTTGGCCTACACTGCAGTCCCAACTGTGCTAGTGACGCCCTTGGGAGCTCTTGGCGTTCCATTTGGGTAAGAGTTTGCTTTTCTTGTTCTTATCTGGATGTTATTACTACTTAATAAAATGTCAGATGGACTCAGTGCTCACTGGAAGTCCACTAAGAAACATCAGACTTACGGCTGTTCATGATGTGCTATAATGTCACCTATTACTGTTTTCCCCAGGAAAGCTGGGCTGGGGGAAGGCAGTGGTGAAGAAGGATTTTCCTGGGTATCTTCTGCTTTTAGCTCTCACTATGATTTGGAACAGAAAAAAACCCATTTTTTCCCTCCCTTTTCTGTGGTTGTTCTGGACTTTTCTGCCTATTCTCTTGTTCACAGTTCCCTTACTATGTAGATCTTTCCTTTTGTCTCACAGTCTTTCTCTACCCTCTATCCTGCTAGCCCTCATGTGTTTATTGATGCTGATTTCATTTCATTGGATCTGGCCTCTTCCCAAGGAGGAAAACTCAAGGGAGTTCCTTGTATATGCATGCCCTCAGCTATTTAGAAGTTACGTTTGTGGGAGGCACAGAAAAGGCAGTGAGTTTAAGGAGTTTAGTATGTAATTAATGTTTTGTGAATAGATGAACTACAGTTGTGGAACCACTGTGGTGAAAAAGCACAACTCTTTGAAAACAAAGCTGTACAGTGCTTTGAGATTTTTCTGTTGCACTGGTTGTCTGCTTCAGAGTGTAGTGGCATTGCTTCATGGCTGTCTTCAGTTCTATCACTATGAAACACTTTGATGGTGCTCTAAGTACCACCTATTATTTTATCCTAGGCCACATATTTTTGCTTACTTTGGTCAGCTACATGTCTGAGCTGAGCCCTGGGATCTTTGTAACCAAAAGTCACTTTTTGTCTCATGACTGCTTAGCAGCTATAAAATGGGGCCTTGTGACAGCTCACCAAAATGGTAATGGGTAGATGTCTGCCTCAGGGATCAGATGTTGGTTTGGGGAGTTTTGGTTGTTTGGGGGGGGGGGGGATGCGGTGTTTGAGGGGGTGATGTGGTTTTGTTTTCTGGGGTGTTGTGGCTAGGAGTTTTATTGCAGTTTTTGTCTTGTGTTGTTTTGGGGTTTTTTCCCTAAGGTGAGATGTCAAGGATTGAGTAAAACTGCAAATGGATAAATCTTTCCTCAGACAAGTCAGAAATACATTTTAAGAATTCATCAACATGTTATGGTATTCCTTTAAAAGGGAAATTCATATGGCACAGCATTGTTAGAACATTATTAACAGGATGTAGTCAAACTTCTTTCTTCCTCTTTTCAAAGGTCCATCTTAGCTTCTTACCTACTGAAAGAGAAACTGAACATTCTTGGCAAGCTGGGATGTTTGCTGAGCTGTGCTGGGTCTGTTGTTCTCATTATCCATTCCCCAAAGTCCGAGAGTGTAACGACACAGGCTGAGCTTGAAGAGAAGCTTACAAATCCAGGTAGTTTGTTTTTTCATTAATTCATAATGGTTTTCTGAGGTTGAGCAGGAGCACGCTTGAGGAAGAGGCTTAGCACTTCTATCAGATTGGGAAATTGACTTTTGAAAAAATCATGACGTGACAGAGGCGAGCCAGTAAAGGTTTTGTGTAAGAAAACTATGCCCCTGCTCTTCTTAGAACTTGTCATATTTATTGGGACATATGTGCAGAAAGGAAAACATGGATACTTTTGAAAATGTTATCCTGCATAGCAAGCTCAGAACAATGGCCAGCTGAACTTGTAATTTTACAACATTATGGAAAACTGTATCTTGCTATTTAAAGATGAAAAGTATAAATCTAGGATCTCAATTTAAGTTGTTTTATACAAAACAAAAAAAATACTGTCTTTCTTCTCTTTTTTATTTCTCCGTTTTTTTTTTTTTTAGTTAGAAGTTTATACTAAATACCAGTTATGTTCCCAGATTTCTTTGCACAATAAAGGTATGTAGAAATAGGCTGTTGAGACATATGCTGAAATGCCTGTTCTTTCTCACCAGCTGGAGGAATACATACTGGTACTAATATGTTCCAGGCCCACTTTTATTTTTCTTGCTTAAGACCTAAACTGCCAACTATTGTTTTTCTTGTATTTGCTTTAAGTGAGAGAAACTCAAACCTAATAACATCAGCTATTCAAAAAATCTGCAAACAAAGAAAAGAAAACAAATACCTTGGTCTCAATTTACCATTTCAATCTGAACAAAGTGCATTGGCTATATATTTCTTTAAAACTCTAAAACATGAAATGTTTTTCACTGATCTTATATGTGTACTGATGGTGTAATGTAAGTAATATGGCTTCATGCTTGTGTTAACTGTCCCTACTCATGTCCTCACCTTAGTGGGATCTAACCTTATGTTTAAGCTCTTTGCTGGATCTACACACTGTGCCTTAATGAACTGTTTATGCCTTAATGAACTGTTTATGAATGAGGTGTTATCCTTTTGTCTGACATAGGAGACTCTAAGGAGTATAGTCCTAATGGAAAAGAGAGTAAGATTTTAAAAAAGCCATCTCAAATATGCCACAGTGTGTAATTTTCTATATGGTTATGTGTTTTTCCCAAAGAACATGACAACATCATTAGTCATGGATGCCAGTATTTCTGGATGCTCAGTGATTTGGATCTATCTTGAATAGCAAATCTTAATTGTGATGTATACCTGAAAGTCACTGCTAGGACATTATTTGCCTGCTAAAATCTCTAGAAGATCTAGAGTTCTTATCTTGATATTTTCTTGTTTTCTTTTTGTTTTCCAGTTTTCGTGGGTTATCTCTGCATAGTGCTGCTAATGCTTCTCCTGCTTATCTTCTGGATAGCTCCAGCTCATGGACCTACTAATATTATGGTTTACATCAGTATTTGCTCTCTGTTGGGCAGTTTCACTGTTCCTAGCACAAAAGGCATTGGGCTGGCTGCACAAGATATCTTTCACAATAACCCATCAAGTCAAAGGGCTCTGTACCTCTGTCTGGTACTTCTGGCAGTATTAGGATGTAGCATTATCATTCAGTTCAGATACATCAACAAGGCACTGGAGTGTTTTGACTCCTCTGTGTTTGGTGCCATCTACTATGTTGTGTTTACCACCTTAGTCTTGCTGGCTTCAGCCATTCTTTTCAGGGAATGGAGTAATGTAGGAGTAGTAGATTTTTTGGGCATGGCTTGTGGATTCACCACAGTATCTATTGGAATTGTTCTTATACAGGTCTTCAAGGAATTCAACTTTAATATTGGAGATTTAAACAAACCCAACATGAAGACAGATTAAAATATTTTTGAGGGGAAACTGGATGGCTCAGGGAAGGATGCAGAGCTGTTCATTTCTAGGTCACTGTTTCAAATAGGATTCAGGTTGGTAACTGCCCTCTGACAATTTGGTGGCCTATGTGAAATTAATTGGATGCCTCCATCCAGTTTCAAAGGAACAGCTGTCCATGTAACCCAGTCAACACAATAAATGAACTTAATTGGAACTACTGATTGAGTCAGCATAGAGACCGATGTATTTCCTCACTGTAAAAGGTAGCCCATCAGAAAAGCTCTGTGAATATTCTGACAGACTATCTGAAAACTTGTATTGTGTCTTCTGAGGTACCATTTCTGTGGGCAGAGGACATCAGTTTCTAATGCACTCAATCTGATACCTTTCATCATAAGTGATGTATACCTTAAAATAAGGGGGGAAAAGTAAGTGGAACAATTTGTGAACTTCAGTATAGCAATGTCTTCACCGTCAAGGCTGTGGATTCTTAGACAAATGTTGGTTGGATCATGGACTGCAGATTTGTTCTTTTTAGTGACTGTCTTGGCAACTTTGTCTGCCATGCGGTGAAGACACAGGGGAGTTTTAAATTGAATTCTTTATACAGAGCAATGGACCCTTAAATATCTTTCACTAATTACTTATCAGCTCATGGTAGTGTCCAGGTATGCATTTTTCTTTGTAACTTACATACATTAAGACATACTGCATTCATCTGAGAGTTTTTAATTGGGACAGGTAGAAAGACTCCCAAGGATGTGGAAATGATGCACAGACTCATTGCCTGCATGGTGGCTTATTTGTAAGCAGCTCAGAACTGTTTCAGTGCCTTTGCAATCAAAAAACCTGCATAATCGTGAATGTATTTGTTTCAGATGGTCTATACTGGCTTAATAATTCAATTTCATTGTCTACTGTATTGGACTATATTCAAATTCTAAACACATAAAGCATCTAGAAGGACCATATCTCTTTGGAAGAATTTACAAACCTGAACTGAAACCCCTGGATGCCTTGACAGCTTCTGAAATACTCGTAGTCCTAACAGGAAGAGGAGTGTTGAAATCAGTCCAGCATACCTTTATTTTAGTTTCGTGACTAAATGCAAGAGACCGTTTTGTGAAACAGCTAATAAATAGGGACCAGAAAAAAAAAATTAAGAGAGAGAAGAGCATGAGATTTCTCATAGCTCAAAAAAGATGGTCTGATGTTCTTGTAATGTGAGAAAAGGAGGTTAAAGACTGAAAAAACTAAAGCATTCAGAAAGTTGAATTTTAGGTAACTGACAGGGACATACATTCAGATCAGTAATTCACAGACTTGTGTGAACAGTTCAGATGTAATATTTTGACAAGTAGTACAGACAGCTTAAGCTACAAGGGGGATGACTCTGAACAGCTCAATTTAAACCATTTAGAGAATATTGATATGTTAAAGAATGAAATAGTTTATTTCATGTTCTGCTTATATTTGGTAGTGAAAACATGAGTCAAAAAGTTGAAGGCTTGAAAAGCAATGAGTGTTTGTTTCCATGTAAGTACAAAAATGGAAGAGTACAGTGGAACTCAACATCTCTAGATCAGAACATTTCCCAAGAAAACAGAAAATCCTCATGTGATTACAGGGCAGTATTTGAGAAAATTCACAACACTTTATGAAGAAATCATGAATGTAGCTTTGTATTGAATGTAGCCTGACAGGAACATGGACGTTGATTAGTGGAGAGTGATACTGTCTGCTCTTGTGATGTTTTTTGTTGACCTGAATTGAGGTTTCCTTAAAACTCAGCCTCCATTTTCATTTAAAACGAATGCTGTACGCTCTACTAATGGCAGCAATAATTGCAAAAGTGAATCCAAAAGATTTAGCTTTCTGAAGGGACTGTTCTGAGGGAGCAAGAGCCCTTCTGTGTTATTTGCAAGCTTGTTTTAAAACTTCGTATCACAGGGGGATGGCTCTGAGTTGGCAGAAATGTGCATTGTTATAGGCTGGCACACAGTAACTGGGTATCTTTATGAAATAGAGTAGCACTAGCAGAGAAAAGACCATCTTCATGGATTTTCAAATATTGTGCAAGGTTTTTAGAAAGTTTGAGAATTGTAGATGAGGGTGATTGGGCTATGAAATCTGGTTAAACTAGCCTCTGTCCATTATTGATTGGAAGATGGTATCTTGGTTCTCAGCAAACACTTATATTTTGTCATATTAATTCCCCTTTTTTTTTTTTTCCCTATTGAATTTGGAACTGCACATAGCTTATGAGATCTGTACTAACCTACTTTTTAAAACAATGTTTTCTGAAGCAGTCAAGTTGTCTTTTCAAAATTCAGCTTCAGAGTTCATGGGTTGTATGTTGGTTTTGTATTAGCCTTTAATCTCTATGAAAATCCTTAAGTCAGAATGGAAATGTAGTCTCATTTTATTCCTCCTTTGGCCATATTTGTTTGTCTTGGTTGGTTTTAAAATTAATTCTTAATTATTTATAAAGTGCCTGTCCTAATATGTTAGATGCAAATTCTTAGTAAATATTAGATTCAAAATAACTTGATTGCCCTGTCTAAACCTTGACATTTCCTGCACCACACAAAGTTTACTTGGTAAGTGCTCACTATGCAGAGGAAGAATTAAGTAGCAACTGTGTTCTGTGGTCTTCTGACCATTGTAAACACTAAATAAATAAATGTCAGCATAGTTTTCTTCTCTTCTCCCCAGCTTCTCCTCATCTGTGATGAGCTTTCTAGAAATGTCTAATTAACCTTGATGTTTAAAACAAAGATGTCAGAAGCCAGCACATAAGGTGAAAGAAATTCTCGTGGCCTTGCACATCATTTGTATCTGCAGCCTTTTACTTCTTGAATGCTAAGTAACTGAAGTTTTATTTTTGCTACTTTGTTCAGTGTGTAGCAGTGTTCTTTCAAGTTCTGCTGTACCTGGATCTGGTTCAGTTCTAACTTTAGAAATGTATTAGCATTTTCTGTTGTCACTGTTGATATGATTCTTTCCCCCTCCATCCCACGCCCTCCTCTTTCTAGGTGTCCTACCTTTTTTAGTCCCATTGCTTTTCTGATTTAAAAGGAGGCACTGTCAAAGTTGAATTTTAGCTGTTCCCCCTTTTTTTTTCCCACCCCTTTGACAAGTAAGCACTTTGAATAAGACAGATATGTGCATTCCATCATCTCAGGGAGCAAATGTGCATAGTTGTCTCCTGAGCCCTGGCATCCCTCATGGGCCTGTCCTTTTCACGTTCTCATTGTGTTACATGCATTGATAGCTGCAAGCCAAGTGACTTCAGTTCTGATTGCAAAGCGGAAGTGGGAGAGGCTACACATACAAAAAGTGGACTCATTACAGTGGTGGAATGCATTTTAATTACGTTCAGATCCATATGAAAGGCACTTCACTCTGTATGTCTGACTTCTATTACACTTGTCAAACATATTTACTTGGTACTCACTTGAGGATAGCTCTTTGATCATTATCCCTTCAGTGTATGGAGGATTTGCATTTGTCAGTCACGATGATCTTTATTAGGTGTCAAACACAAAAATCCCTCAAATGTTCAGTAGGAGAATAGAAACCTTTTTGATACAACCAAAAAACCACATTTCTTACACCTTAAATACTTCTGTAAAAAACAAAAAAAATCTAAACAAGTTATCTGCTGTATTGACTTTCCAGGACTCTGTATGTGTAAATAGGGCCTATTTATTAGTGAGCTGCAACTAACATTAATAAGAACCTGTCATATCACGGTTTGACAAGTGAGGCTTCCTATTAATAACACTGATTTGTATTGGAACATATGTATTTTTCTGAAGCAACTAGCACTGAAAAATCGAAACACTGGATTAAGTTGTTGAAACTCTAGAAAGTGAGGTTTAGCTTTCATTTCATTTTAAAAAAATACAGGGTTTGTATTTGAAGAAATTTGGAGTTAATAAATAGGGGGTGCTTTCAATGGGAAGTTGTTTGCACGTTGTACCCCCCGCTCACATTCTTGTTCTAAAAATATAAGACATCAAGGATTCTACAGATAATTCCCCAGTTGTCTTGAGATGGTGTAACTGCTGAAGTTTTACTGTTAAATCAAGCATTATCAAATGTTTTTCTGTTACCTGTTATCTTTGTAATAATTCTTTGGTGCTATCTCTGGGCTTACAGAATACAGATTTTTTATGTGTACTGTATTAGGCACCAATGTTGTCAACAGTTATCATTACTAGTGCCCAAGTGTATCAGACAGCAATGTTGAAATGTTATGGATTAAGAAATTTCTTTTTAAAAGCTGCACTTAAGTTTGGGGTTTCTTTATTGTTTGCGGTTGTGTTGGGTCTTTCCATGTCCACATCCCTCCCCAGACAGTTGCTCTGTAGAGTGGAAAATATTGGAAAATATTACACAAAAGGGGTATTTTTAAGTAATTTTTTTTTAACTGTGACACTTTCTCTTCTTTTTTTTTTTATTTCCTTTTTTTTTTCCCCTGGAATGTAAAAAGTAGTTCTAATGGGATATAGGGAAAAGGTAGTTGGCAACAAAAATACAATGTCAGGTTTGGTTGCTTCAATGCTCTTGCAATATAGTTACTACAGATTACGTAAAAATGGTTTATTTTATTAGCTTCCAAATAATGTATATATAGATTTGTTAATGGCTTACAAGTCAAGCTTACTCTCTTTGCTTTTTAAAAAATAGGTATAGGCATGTTGTATTTGCCTTGTGTAAATTATAAGAGGCTATTTATTAAGTTTTCTGATAACTAATCTATTTATTAACCTGTATTGTTTTAAAATAAATGATTTATTTCTAGCTCAATGCTTGTTTTTGTGACTCGTTTTTAGCAAATGGGGTTGGGGGGAAATCAAGCTTCCCACACACTGCTTTACAGCTAATTCCAATTCATAAGCCTAAACTATTTCCATTACCCTTTCATAAAATAGCAACCTTGCTTTTAGTCAGAATAGCAGGTTCTTGCATGGGTACAGATCAGTTGGCCACAAAGGGCTCAGCTGCCCTATACTGGTACCTACCAGCAGGCTGTAGTCTTAATGTCTTCATTGGACTGAAGTTTGCTCACAGGTAGAATGAAGTCTCCTTTGGCAGAAATGTTTGCTGGGGCTTGAGTCACTTCAAACTCTGTAGTCAGGGTTAACATGTGCTCTGTTCCTGCATTGCTGTACATTGGTTGCTTGCTAGAGCTTCAAGATTTACTGCTCCACAGTTGGGTGTGCATCGAGTGGCAACAGCTGTCAAGAAGTCTGTGTCACCAGTCTAATTTACTGTCTGTCATAATAGCTCTCTGTAGAAAGAATTGTTTGGAAAATTACAGTGACTGCCCACCTCATCCTTCACCTGGTATTCCTAGACTCTCATATCTGCTACTGGCAAATACATAACTTAGAGAGTGTGTGTGTTAGATTTTGGTTGGCTGGGGTTTTTTATTGGGATTTATGATTAAGAACTGCTTCATTCTATGCATTTGTGGTTTAGGAGATGCATTGATATTATTGCTAGTCAAAATTCAAAGTTATCTTTAAAAAAAGGAAACTAGCTCCTCAGTAATATTAAATGTATGCAGTGGAAAAGATGGGTATGGATTTTTTAATTGCAATTTTATTTTTAAAGATATTGATAATATTAATGCAATATACAAGACAGACCAGAAACCTTGAAAGGCTTTCACTTCTGCAGCATCTCTGATTTTCAGGCAGGTAGGATAAGGAGGCTATATGTTGTTAGCAAGAAAATTCAGCTATCTGTTCTTGCCTTGTGCATCTCAGGAGCTAGGCCTCTAAGGCAGCAGCATTGTGGTAAAGGCAAATGTGTCATTTACATCACTGGTATTGTTGAAAGTCTGGGATATAATCAATCCTAAGCATATTTATCTCAGCAACACAGTTCATATATTTATCTCAGCAATGCAGTTCATATTGGAAGAGCATTAAAGACAAAAACTCCATTGTGTCAAAAGAAAAGAAAAATTCCTGTTGATTTTTGTGAGGTTTGTTCTACAAATTTAAGTCTTAAGCAGTGTCTCTTAAGTTCCTTGTGACACTGTAGATGTCGTACAAGTAGACTCACAGCTGTCTTCACAAAACACAGCATGGAAGTGGTCACCAGAGACCCTGTTAGAGCTTCCTGAGGTCATGCAGGTGTATTTTTGCTCTTTGGCCTTTTAAACTTTACAAGATGTTTGTACACATAGTAGATACTAAGCCCTAAAAAAATCCTGTCCATAGCCATGCAAAAGGACCTACACTGACCACTCTTGTGAAATTCCTTGGTCACAAGGATGTTTTGTACACCTGGATTGCCCTATGAGAACGGGTTAAATTAGGCAGGTTACCACCATTCTCATGCATGGAGATCTTGCCAGATACTGAGCAAACATGCCTGAAATACTGTGCCGTTGTAAATTACTCTGAGATAGTTTGAGTATTTTCCATTTCTGAGCATAACCCCTGGCCTTGAAATAAATATTTAATGTGCCAAATTGAAAGCGCTCAAATTCGTACTTTAAACAGATGTATGTTAAGCAGAACTAGCAGCTGAGAAAACACGAGAGGGGATTAACAGAACAACTGAAGTTCCAGAAGCATCTAAAATGCTTAGGGGAGTCCAGTTAATGTTTTCAGGTATTTATTCATTATTGTTTTAGCTTGGTTGAGAGGTGTTTTTGAAGGGAGGAGAGCAGAGGGAGACACGAGTGGAAAAGGGAGACTAAACTGACTTGCTTTGGACATTACTCTTACCTCAGGAATATGTACACATACACATTATCAGCATTTGGCATGATCACAGGCACATGAAGTCCTTTAGCTCCTTTAAACTTTGAACCTAGTTCTCAGTACTTAGATGCTTCTGTTTATACTGTACTGGTTTAGGTGGTACAGGTTTAAAATTTTTAGTCCATTTGAGAAACCATTTTCACCAGCTGTTAACTTTTTCAAAGTCTTCACAGTTTTGGTATCTTTTGGTAAAACACAGAAAAGCCAGTGTCCTACTGTGTCAGTTAATGACTGTAAATTGCTTAGCAGCTTTTTAATCTTAAAGTATATATTTATACACACACACACACATAACACTATTTTTTAAGTGGAAAGTTCATGTCAAGAAAACTAGGTTAGTTTTATATTGGGGAATGAAATGTTGCCTTAGAGAATAAAATCAGCCTAACATTTATCCATGTGCTTTGAGTGGTGTAGAAATTTAATTTTTGTGACAGTGAGGGACCATTTTTGAGATACAACACAGTGGGTAACGTTATGAGGAGTGGCTTTGTTATGGGTATCCTGCAAGGGAAAGCCAAGATTGGTTTTCTTTCCAGGTGTAGCAAAAATGAAGCAGCTGCTTGTGCAGGCTGGGATAATGTCAACACAAATCCTGAGAAGACTAAAAAGATAGGAACTGGTGTCACTAAGGGATGTGACACAACTATCTTGAGTTTAAAGAGGCAGAGCTGCATCTTCCATGAGGAGCTACCACAGGTATCTTGGCAGTGTTGGTTGTTCGCACCTAATGTTACAAGGCAGCTGTGTAAAGAATACTCAGACATAGTCCTAGAGAAATCAAAGAACCCTCTGAGCCTGACGCTTGTCGTGACTGCTTCAAAGACTCCTTGCTGTGCGCTGAGGACAAATATTGGTCTAACTGTATTTATCCATTTACTTTGTATGAGATTAAAGCAGTTTGGGTAAAGCACGTGCTGAGCGTGGGTGACCTGGATTAAATCGATTCATTAACCGCTCACTTTACCTGGCCCAGTAAAATGTCACTCTCCCTTACGGCAAACAAGCTTGTGTCTATGTCAGCCTGCAAAAGAGAAGGCTTCGGGGTGACCTAAGTGCAGCGTTCCCGTGCCTGAAGGAAACTTACAGGGAAAATGGGGCAAGACTATTTATGTGGTAACAGGGCAGGAGGGAATGGTACCAAAGTGACAGAAGGTATGTTTTAGATTAGATATTAGGAAAAAATCCATACTGTGAAGGTGGTGAGGCACTGGAACAGGTTGCCCGGAGAAGCTGTGGATGTGTCATCTCGGGAAGTGGTCAAGGCCACGCTGGATGGGGCTTTGAGCGAGATGGTCCAGTCGAAGGCGTCCCTGTCCACGGCAGGGTGGGTTGAAACTGGGCGATCTTCAAGGTCCCCTTCCGACCCAAAGCGTTCTGTGATTCTGCGATTTTCTGTCAGGAGTGTAAAATCTGCGCAGCGCGGGTGCTGGCAGGGGCGGGAATGACCTCCCCCGGCTGCAGGGCGGCCGCAGCGGGAGCCGGGAGCGCGCCGGCAGCCAGCCCGGGCGCCGGAACGCCGCCGGCGCGGGGAAGGCGGGGCCGCGGGAAGGGGAATGTGACCCGCGGCGGGCGGGGCTGGGGCCGGGCCGCGCCCCTTCCGGCGGCCGCTGCCGGAACCGCGGAGCGAAGGGGGTGGACGGGCCCGGGACGCCGCCTCGCCTTTCGCTGCCGCTGCCGTCCCGTCCCGTCCCGTCCCCTCATGGCGCTGGAGCGGACGGGCACCGGCCCCTCCCGCCGCCCGCTCCGGCCTCCCCCGCCCCCGTCTCCTCTTGGTTCGCCGCTCCCGGCGGGGATGTGAGAGGGGCCGTGACCGCAGGTAGCGGCGGGGAGAGGCGGGGAGGGGCCCGGCCGGCCCTCGGGGGCGGGGGGAGGCGGGGCTCCTTCCCGCGGAGCGCAGGGCCCTCGGTGCCGGGCGCTGAGGGTAAGGAGCGAGCGGGCCGGGGGCGCGGGGCTCCGGGCCTTGAGTCTGGCTGTGCAAGCCCGAGGGTGCTTTCTCCGTACCGGGAAACTTGTGCTTTGGTCTGAGAAGGCCGAGATTTAAAGCTCTAAATCGGGCTGTTGGCGGGGTTCTCCGGCCGGGCACAGGTGTGCAGGTACGGTGTGCTGGGTCTCCGTGCCCCGTGCTGGCGTGTGCGTGTGGTTAACCAGGGAGCCAGACCGGTTCCTCTTCGCTTTGGGCCAGGGCTGAATTATCCCGGGCTGAGGCTTGTGCAGCCTGGCTCCAGAGCACCTTCAGCGGAACTTCAGAGCCCTGGTGCATCGTTTTGACGTGGAAAAAGTAATCGTAACTTTGCATTGTAGTTCATTGTCGTCTTAAACTGACCAGGGGATGTTTAGGTTGGACATTAGGAGGAATTTCTTCATAGGCAGGGTGATAAGGTGTTGGAATGGGCTGACCAGGGAGGTACCTGATGGGGTCACTGTCCTCGGAGCTGGTTAAGAAAAGACTGGACCTGGCACTCAGTGCCAAGGTCTGTTGACATGGTGGTGGCTGGGTCGTGGGTGTGACTCCATCTCACATGTCTCTTCCAGCCTAGTTGATTCTGTGTTTCAGAGAGATTCTGAAGATTTTTGTTTATTCATACCCTGTGAAGATGTTGCCTGGATCATTTGTCCCTGGTTTTTTTTCCCTCAATCTTTCTCAAGCAGTCAATTTTCTCTGTTTCACTACAATGTCTTTAATTGTTGTTTGTACTGAAAACATGAATAATGTAAGTCATTGTGGTTCTATACTTTAATGCCTTTGAAGTGTCTCATTGTATACAGTCAGGGGTTTTCCTCATGGAAGGTAACATTTCCATCGATAGGAAATTATTCCATAAGGTTTCGCTGGTATCACTGTATTTAGAATTCAGTGTTACACTAGTTCTGCTTTTGTTAAAGTACTTAATTCTCATGATGAAATCCCGGTGACAGGAAAGCAGGTTATAACAGGTTATGAGTCGTGTCAAAGGAGTAGCCGTGACTAATGTTTAGATTGGACTTTACCTTCCTGAATTATCTATAATTTGAAACTGCCCATATTAAGTACCAAAGGGGGAACTTCAGTCACCCTGTGCTGGTTATTCCTCCCACGAGAGTGGAGCTCATGTGCCAGGTACAGCAGAGATGAGGCAAGTCTTATCTTGAGTCTATTTTCATTTTACACTGTTTTCCTGAAGATACTTTTTAGCTTTATGTGAAAGTGCTTTAATTAAAGGTCATTTTTTAATACAATAACTACAAGTAGCTCACGCGAAGAATAGGTTTTTAATGTGGTATTTTTTTTTGTTTCCTCCTAGGTTCATAAAATAAAGTGCTTGTTGCTTTTGCTTTATAAACAGAAATCTGCTGTAAAGAATTAATTTTCCCCACAGTTTATCTAAACCTTTTAAAACAGACAACTTTAGGATAGTTAAGGTGTGCTTGGCTTTGTGAGCACGTGATAGTGCCTCCAACATTTTATATATATGCATATATATAACATAAATAGGATTTTTAGCTTGCCTATGTGTAATATGTAAATAATTATAAGTTTGGGCAGTCTTTAACTTTGACAGAGCTGGAAAACTATTCTGTATTGGGGCAAATATGCAGTACAAAACTGAATATATTGTTTCCTAAACAGTGTATACAGAGTCTGTAGGTACTGTGTGCACCCATCTCGGCCTTTAAAAGGTGCACCTGAGTGAGGTTTGAACTCTTTTATCCTGATGCTCTCTTGTGTCTGTCCTTCAGCGTTCTCTCTATACCTGTGTTTAAAAGAGATGTTTGTGAGTGGATGGAACATGACTGAGGAAGGCTTGGATTTAATAATTAGGTGTATTTGGGGGGTTTTAGTAATCTTGCTGAAAATATATCTGTGTTCATACTCCCCACTGCCCCAGTGTTCTGTGTATCCAAAGGAGAGCTGCAAAGGTGGTGAGGGGGGTAGAGGGGAAGCTGTATGAGGAGCAGCTGAGGGCACTTGGTCTGGTCAGCCTGAAGAAGAGGAGACTCAGGGGAGACCTCATCATGGTGTACAGCTTTCTGATGACGAGAAGCAGAGGCAGTGATCTCTTCTCTCTGGTGACCAGTGACAGGACCCTAGAGAATGGCCTGAAGCTGTATCAGGGGAGGTTTAGGTTGTGTGTTAGGAAAATGCTCCTCACACAGAGGGTGGTTGGTGCTGGAACAGGCTCCCCAGGGCACTGGTCACAGCGTCAGCCTGCCAGAGGTTAAACCTGTGTGTGATCAGGAACATGGGGAGTTTCTTGTGGGTGCCCTGTGCAGGGCCAGAAGCTGGACTTGATGATCCTTGTGGGTTCCTTTCAACTCAGTGTATTTTGTGATTCTATATAAAAAATCCTCTGAAAACTCACCATACCAAAGCCAATAATTAAAACTTGATATTAGTTATCTTGCAGTAAAGTTGCCTTAGCACTTTACAGATTGAAACTGAAAGAATTAGGAAAGTATTTCAGTTCAATTCAGTACAGTACCTTCTAAAGAATAACTCAGATCACAGGTGAGTTTCTTCAGTTTGTGAAGTGAAAAGCAAAGGGATGAAATAACTATGGTGTCAGGCAAGATGTATCTAAGGAAGATCAAATGTAAAATCACACTGATTTGTTATGCAAGTGTTTCTAAACCAAAAATCCTCTTTCTTTTTTAAGCATAGATGGACATTGTGAAGTCTTATGTGTCATGCATGAAAATTAAATGAGCTTGAAATAATGGACGTAATTTTTTTTACCAAATTCTTAACATGCCAATTAATGTTACTTTTAACTTCTGTTTTAGAAACCTAACTTCAAAATACTTAAGAAGTGAATGCCTCTGGATCTTGGGACAAAATTGGTATGTATAGTGAGCGTTCTGCAGGCTCATCACCAAACATTTAGATTTCTGTTTTGTTAGGGAATGTTTGTTTCATGTAGTTCTATGCTTGTGAAAAGGAAGAAGGGAACATGTAATAGCCAACATGACACATAATAGTCAATGTATTTATTAAAGCAACTTGTTGATTCAACCCCCTTTTCTCCCATGACAAGTTTTATGGCTAGAAGGGCATTAAATAAGTGTTTAATTCCAATGTTAGAGACGTAGAACTTCTCATGGAGCTCTTGTAAATAAGCAGACTTGACAGTAAAATACCACAGAACAGTTCAAAAGATGCAGAATGGCTGTACCTACAGTATTATTGTCTTGCCAGAGCAGGCTTTTGTTTAAAAATCTTCCATTATGTCTGAATCTTTGGCTGTTTAATGTTATTGATCTGGCTCAAAAGACAAAGAAATAATCAATAACATTGGGCAGGGAAGGATTGCCAGTATGTAATCTTGGTTGAATGTTTTCAGGAAACATTTCTAAAAAGAGAGAAGTTTTTTTTATGGGAGTAAATGGAAGATATTACACCCAGGTAGGAATAATTTGCTATACAAGTGCAGGAAGTTATACTAGTAGAGCAGTTGAAAATGAGTCAACAGTAGGTGACTGCAGAAAAAGGGCTAAAAACCTACCTGGTTTGGATGTTTAAAAAGAAATACAGTCTACCACTGTATTGCAGAAGTGATAATAACTCAAGCTAAAGTACTGTATGCAGCTTTGGAAATTGCACTTAATAAAAGATTTTGGGATAGGACACAGAGAGTGGTACAGCAGGAGGTGCCAAGCACCTGACCTGCAGAGAATGTTGATATGTGGATGCAAAGATAAAGGGACTTGTATTTTTTTCCAGCAATGGGATTTGGTAGTGAAAGTGAAGATGATCAGATGGTGAGAGTGCCTAATGGCATCAAAGCATGGCTGCCATGTTTGTGAGGTTTTCTTTGCAAGTATTTCATGGGAGAGGCTTGGCTGAATTCTCTATAATGAGGAGCAACAGTGAATTATTTAGTTCATGGCAAAGGGTTGTAATAAATGGCCTGTTAAGGTCATTTTTTATCATAGTTGAAAAGAGCAGGTTTTAGAAAAGATTCTTGAATTTAAATAATTTAGCATATATTTAGATTATTTCTTTAAAGTCTTTTAAGACTGTCTACTAAACTCTAGAGGGCTTTGGCCAAGTTAGCAAAGTCGGAACAATGCACCATGTCTGCCTTTCCCAGCTCTAATTATTGCTTCCATACAATGTACAGCTCATGGAAGTGATACTAATTTTCTTTGGCTGGTAACTCCCACTTTCTTACTTACACTTATCTGCTTTTAAATGTAAAATATTACTTCTTCTCATTACACCACTTGTAATGTTTCTGGATATTTAAAGAGCTCACTCGCTACAGTAAATATGACATCTTTTGAGCACTGTGTTTGTGCTGCTTTTGAGAGAAAACCACTTCTGAGCAAAGAGGCAAAGAGGTGTTATCCTGTGTTCTAGACTGGAGAGTCTGTATCTTGCTAATATTTGTGATGCATTTGGTTACATCTTGAAAATAAGCAAAAAAACTTTGTGGCTAATCTAGATTTGCTTATCTCCCACAGTTTTGGGGTGTTTTTTTGCATTCTGAGTTTCTCCCTCCCTCCCTGTCTGTTAACCTTCAAAGCCAATTCCCTGTGTGGTCGGTCATTGCACTGTTGCACGCTGAGAGTTATGACTCATGACACCAGCAGATGCACAGGCAGGGCATTAATGAGTGCCTCTTGGAGGCATGGTACATGTTGTAGCTTCTGTGAATAGGAGAGTCTCAGCCTTTCATTACTTCTCTGAAATCAGAGCAGGAAACTAGTACTCCTCCATGACACTGCTGGTCTTGAGTGGATGAAGTGTTCTATGTGTTAAAATCAGCTGTGAACTTGATTCCAGAACCTTTGCAGAACTACATGACTGCCAGGTTTATTTAACTCCTACATTTTCCGGCTTTTCTCTGTTTATAACCCAGTAGTGGCCCTGGCTGCTGGAATGCAACAGCTTTGGCACATCCCAAGGCAGACACATGAGAGGCGTTATTTATTCAAGAAACTGCTCATTTCATGGCATTTTCTTTTCTCATGCCCATAGATAATTTTTATTGATTACGTTTATGAGCATGCGTTTGTTCTTCTTTTATTAAGTCTTAGGATTAGAATTAAAGTCCTGATTTGCTAAAGTGTAAAACTTCCAGTGCATGGTACTGCTTTGACCTTGTACATGTCAGTTCTCCACGTGCACATTGTATCTGTGCTGTATATAGAGGGAGCCAGGAGTCTTCAGGGAGGAGCTGGGTCCACCATGACTGTGTGACATTTGTCTGCAGCTGTAGACATCTGAATAAACCTTAGGTGGAAATAAGGCAGTCCAGCCCAAGCAGAAATGGGACTGGCTGTGTCTGTGAGGACAAATAAACTTGATGGGAAGAGCTAGCAGTAATTGATCTGAATTTATGTAATTTAAGTGATTGTTAGCCTTGTAAACAACTCAAATCTTAAAGTGTTTGACAGGGCACTTCAGTGTATTTGATACATGGGTAAAAGTAGAAATACTAGTTTTGGAGTGTAACATCCTTTTCAAGTCTAAATTCATAAAATTACCTGTGAGCACACAAGTTTCCTCGTTCTTCTGCAATCAAATTCTTCCTCTGCTGCAAAGAAAAGCAGCCTGTGCTTCTTGTTTCTGGAATGCAGTGGGTGGAAGGTGTCAGGATGGGACTAACTGATGCTCTTTTCCTCTGTCAGTGTAGGTGAAGGTATGCAAGCCAGGGAGAGAAGAAATGGGAAAAAAAAAAGTGGCTTTGCCAATATGGAGAGTTCTCTTTTAGTGAAAAGCTACACCAGTAAAAATAATCCCATTAGTAATATAATTAAAATAGCAACTGTTGAAAAAACAGGTCAAGTATAAAGTTTAGCAAAACCAGCCCCTCCTCCCCCAGGTGATGCTATACCAGTGTCACATTTTGCACCAGCTGGAGCTGGAAGAACATTCTTAGCTCGATTACCTGAGCAGTGCCTTACACCTGCTAGAACAGATGGTGGAGAGAACAGTCAGAAGTCTTATGTCTTTTCCTTGCATTAAAAACTTCTTCAAGGGACTGAAAGTCTTGCTTGAATTGAAAACCAGGATGATATTTTATGCAGTGGGTGAGGTGGCTGGGTTTGGTCTGTCTCATGCACTGATAATACGTCTTTCTTAGTTTTGCTTGATAGGTCGTTTTGTATCATGCAAGAATGTAGTTTATTTTTAAAAGTTTATAGAAGGTGAAAGCACTCTCTTGTACATCATTTACTTAGTTTCTCCTACAAAATAAGATATTAAAAATTACTGTGCCAGGATTAAGGGAAGTGGATTTGAGAATTTTGAACTGTGGTTCGTACAGCATTTTGAGCAGTGCTATGTTGGGTGCTTATTGTTTTCCTCTACTTTTTCTCAGCCTAACTGGATGCAAGTAAGAGGATCTGTGTGCAGTTTTAATGCTAACCTAGCTCTGTTAGGTTTTCCTAGAGGTATAGCAAATTAATCACTTTTATGAAAGCATAAAGGTACAGGGAAAAGTAATATTGAAAGGTGCTTCATGCAAGTATGGGAAACTGCAAAATAACAAAGGCCTTATTTCTTGCCAGATTTTCCTGTTAAAGTGTAACTGCCTGTGCATGCATGAGAGGGTTGTTTGTATTCTGAAGATCGCTGTATGATTAAACATCCTTCTAATATTCTCTTTCATTTTTCTAGGGAGTTCATATGGAAGAAATGCTGCGACTGTTCTCAAACTCTGTTACAGACTGATTTCAATGTAAGTAGTTTTTTGATCAGTATCATCAGTTACATGGTGTGCCAGACACAGATTTTCATACTCAATGAAAAGAAAAATAAATGACATATTTGTAAAATTTCCCTAAAGTTTCTCAAAGAACTTTTGTTTGTTTGGGTTTCAGTTTTTATATGCCAGGTCAGAAACCCTTCCCTCTCTGTGTTCAAACTTGTTAGTTACTCATCCTTAGTGCAAGCTTACACATGCTTTAGATTGCCTGTTTTTTTTTGTTAACCACTCTCAGCAGAGGCCACTTGCAGGAGAACCAGTCATGAGCTGTTGAGGATTTTCTTATACAGCACCTATTTCTACCAGCATAATTCTCATGTGTTTATTTTGCTTATGTTTCAGTGTTGCATCATTTTTTTGTTGAGTAACAGAAGTTCTACTCCTCATTGATCAATGTGACAGCGTTCAGGAGTTTACGAGATGAGCCAAACTCGTGGGAAGTATGACTTCTGTATTGGTCTGGTGTTGGCTATGAGTTCCAGCATTTTCATTGGAGGAAGTTTCATCCTGAAAAAGAAAGGGCTCCTCCGGTTAGCCAGGAAAGGCTCCATGAGAGCAGGTAAACACATACATCTTTTAATAAATTGCTGATGTTTAACGGAGGATTACTTCTGTTCATTAGTTCATTAAGGTAATGGTCCTCTTTTGACTTTTTTGGGTTTTTGTTACATGTGTATGAAACCTAAAACATAGAGCTGGTGTGTTTTTTCTCTGGTGTCAAATACCCTTAACTGTGTGTGTGACACATGCTATTTAATGCATATGTAATGCCCTCTGGGGACACTTGTCAAAGGATTCCTTTGTATGCCAGTTAAGTCTAAATTGCACTTGCAAATTGAACTTGCAAGCAGCACTCTTAACTACATCTGTGCTCCTGAATGAGTGAATTTAAGAGTGTTAACTGTGTTTGGATGTCAGGAGTTTGTTTTAGAAAACTAAATATCACCTGTACTAACTGAGTGATGAGTAGTGTGCCTCAAGGGTTCATACTGGAAGCAATGCTATTAAATACCCTCATCACTGATACAGACAGTGACTGAGTGGCAGTGGGTTTGTGGATCACACCGAACTGAGGGGGCAGTTGATGTTCGAGAGCAAAGGAAGTGGCATCCAGAGAGACTTGAGGGGAGTGGGTCTGTGCAAACCTCATGAGCATCAAGAAGAACCAGAGCAAGGCACTGCACCTGTGTCAGGGCAAGGTCCAGTATCAACACAGGGCTGGGGGATGGACAGATAGAGAGCATCCCAGCCCAGAAAGCCAAAGGTGTCCAAATCAGGTGTGAGATGCAGGGCAATGGAGAGGATTCTGCCCCTCTGCTCTGCTCTGCTGAGACCCCACCTGGAGCTGCATGCAGCTCCAGGATCCCCAGCATGGGAAGGACATGGACCTGTTTGAACAAGTCTAGAGAAGGGCCATGAGAATGGTCAACGGGACAACATTTCTGAGGATAGGCTGACAGAGCTGGGATTGTTCAGCTTAGAGAAGGAAAGGGTCTTGGGACACCTTCCAGTACCTAAAGGGGGCTTATAAAAAAGACAGAGAGATTGTTTTGTGTTTGGTTGTGTTTTGTTCTTACCAGGGCCGATATTGACAGGACAAGGGGCAATGGTTTTAAATTGAAAGAAGACAGATTTAGGTAGGATAGTTGCAGCATCCTCAGATGATTTAGAAGATTGGCTCTGAATATTTTTATTCAATACCTGTCATCTTTGCTTCTGAAAGATGGTTGATCTTGAGATACATAATTCACGCACTCTGGTTTGGAATGAGAAAATGTGATGTTTGCACATGTAATCAACCACGTATAAACCATGCACAATTTTTGCAGAGCAGCAGTCTTAGTAGGAGACACGTAACTTGGCTTTTCATGTAATCTCAGTGATTTGAAAGACCTCTTTCTCAGGGTAACACAGATATGATCATCAGTGCCATTTCTAATAACAAAAGAAATAAAATAACTGGTTATCAAAGAAGGCTGTAGGAGGCACAGGCACATCAGAACTTGAAGATGCTTTGATTTCAACCCTTCTGCCTAGAGAGCTTAGGTATCAAAAGGCTGCTCATGTTTTTAAGGCATGAGTTGCAAAAACTATTTTATGTCATGGCAGTGTTATTAGTGACAGGGGGTCGATGTTTTTAGTGAGATAGCCAATGTTCCTTCAATTTTAGGTCAAGGTGGTCATGCATACCTTAAGGAATGGCTGTGGTGGGCTGGACTTCTTTCAAGTAAGTATCAAAAATTACTCATCTAAGTGTCAAAAATACAATCTGCATTATATAATTCTATTAAATAACTACGCCACATATGGCAGCATGGTTACAAGAAAGAGAACGAGATTGGGATTCTACAATACATGGTAATGTTACCTGGTGATTTGATGGATGCAGTTCTTATGATTTTAATTTAACCTCTCTCACACCAGAAGTTCTGCCTTTAATGTAACTGCCCTCTTTGTGCTGTGGAACTAGGCAGACATTGGTTTTGTATGTCTTTGCTACCCATATGCATTCTGGTTTTTGTCTTAGCAGAGAAGTGCTTAGATATATAGGATTTCTTAAAGGGAAGCATATTTTGGGATTATGCCTGTTTTCTGAAATTTTTTTAATTGCTTGAACTCTCAACTTACTGGCTGTATTCAGGTAACTATGGCTTACTGTATGTGCTGTGCTATATCCTGCTATTGCAGATATCTCCGTGCAGAACTTCATGAGTCAAGCTGGCAGGCTGGGGAGCCACAGCACAGACACTAAAATAAAACACCTCTCGATTTGGTAGAATTAATTCTAATACCTGTTGTAGTTCCACAGCCTGCTTTTAAAATTTAATAGTGGGGAAGAGGGGCAGGCATGTGTTCTGCTAGTACTGTTAGCTGAATGCTGTCATTAGAATTTTCCATTGGTTCCTTTGCTGCATGTTTGTGTCTACATGAAGATTTGCCCTGAACCAGAGGTTTGTAGCAGGAGACATCCTAACTCCTAGGTTTTAATTCCTGTTCCTCTGCAGTGGGAGCTGGAGAAGTAGCGAACTTTGCTGCCTATGCTTTTGCACCAGCCACATTAGTGACTCCTCTAGGAGCTCTCAGTGTTCTTGTAAGGTAAGAAACATGAACAGAAAGCAGTGTGACTTGAGACAGAAAAGTGAAACATTTTTTAGAAATATGTTACTGGACTGTGCTGTAATAAATGGGCTTTGTTCTTCACAATAGAGTGCTTATAAACATCAGGAGTAACTTTTAGGTGTCTCCAAATACATAGTGGCTATGATATAAAAGGGTTCTAGCAATGCATCTACACGTCTATCTCTGAAAAGCTACTGTCTTCTGAATTTCAAAAACATGGTGATCACAGCAGAGCAGTATTTTCATTCCTAAGTAAAGATTTTTTGTGTTTCTAAAATTATTTTTGCAAGTTCTTAGATGCAGCATTTTTTTGGCAACCAGCATAAAAATGGGGTTCTGGGCAGAGATGCCAGATTATAACAGGTAGTTCTGTCCACAGCAAGTATCTCAAGATAGAAAATAGCTGTTTTTAATCTGCATACTGTGTATGCAAGTGACTTGTACAGTCAAAACAACCTGTAACTTCATGAGAAAATGAGTATTACTAATCCCATGTTTGTTGGTGCCTTTTTATTTCGTAGTGCCATTCTGTCATCCTTCTTTTTAAATGAAAAGCTTAATTTACATGGAAAAATAGGATGTTTGTTAAGTATACTCGGATCAACTGTGATGGTAATTCATGCTCCACAAGAGGAAGAAGTAGAAACTTTGGATGAAATGTCCCACAAACTAGGTGATCCAGGTAAGAAAAATGCCAGCTTGATGTGCACACAGCCCATCATTTCTTCAGTTTCTAGTTGCATTACTGCTGCTTTCAAGTTCCAGGAAGATGACCTGTGTCTGCTTCATGTAGACGTGTTGTCCAAATGAAGCAGAGATTTGAATTCTGTAACAGAATTCCATAGGGAACTTTGCATGATGGCAGTGAACTTGTCTGGCCTTGAATAAAGGCCTTGATGGCAACCACTCAGGTTGTTTAAACAAATGCAGCAGCACAGGTGGATAAACAAAACTTCTATAAATTCTGATTGAATTGTGTCATCTCTAAGGGCAACTTTGAGCTGTCCTTAAAATGAAATGGTTGGTGTTGTGGTGTTTGCTGAGAAGTAAAGTCCTGCAGATGAGCTGCTTATGCCTATGTGGAAGGTGAGGCACTCACAAATGCACATCTGCAAAATACTGTTTATACAAAGGCAATTCTCATCTTAAACATGAGGAGATAGCCAGCAGAGAGATGAAACAGTTGTTCTTAAGGAATGACCTGATCATTGGAAACCTGCTGATGAATACAGCCACCTGCCAAAATATATCTCCTAAAGAAGACTCAATTCAGACTCAGGCCTGTGTCCAGTGGCATCTACACCTCAGTGAGTCTGGGTGTAAGGCAGTTTAGCAATCCAGTCCTGTAGCAGTCTTGGCCAATAGACTGGTAAAGGTAATACAGCGTGCCTGAGGTACATCCTTTGTTTTGACTATATCACCCTAAAATCATCTAAACTGTGATGTTGGAGGAACAGTGAGAAACATCCTGAAGTCTTCTGTTTAAGCTGATTCGGTCCCGTTGTTAATGACTGTTTTCCCTGCACCCCTAAGAGAAATACCCCTGCTTCTGATAAATAGAGTCCATAAGTAACAAGTGTGTTACTTACCATTAGTGTCTATAAATAACAAAATTTCTTTTTCCCCCAACCACAGGTTTTGTGGTCTTCGCGACGCTCGTCGTCATTGTGTCTTTAATTCTAATCTGCGTGGTGGGACCTCGCCATGGACAGACCAACATCCTCGTGTACATAACAATTTGCTCTGTAATTGGAGCCTTATCAGTCTCCTGTGTCAAAGGTCTAGGCATCGCTATAAAGGAACTTTTTGCAGGAAAACCAGTGCTGAAACATCCCTTGTCTTGGATTCTGCTGCTAAGCCTTACTGTCTGTGTGAGCACGCAGATCAACTATTTAAACAGGGCTCTGGATATATTCAACACTTCAATAGTGACTCCAATATATTATGTAATCTTCACAACATCTGTTTTAACTTGTTCTGCCATCCTTTTCAAGGAATGGCAACACATGGCGGCTGATGACATTATCGGCACCCTCAGTGGCTTCCTGACTATTATTGTGGGGATCTTTTTATTGCATGCCTTCAAAGATGTTAACTTCACCCTAGCAAACCTGCCCCTCTCCCTGCGGAAGGATGACAGAGCAGCAAATGGCACTTTGCTGAGCGCATATGACAACTTTAATGACGATGAAGAAAGTTCTGCCTGCCTAGGTGAAATGCAATCCACTGAGAGTCTCTCAGCCAGGAGAAATGGGAGCCTGTCAGCCTTCTGAAAATAGTTACGTGTTACTTAAGAAAAGAACAATTCTGTAACCCTGGAATTTATTTTTTTTTCTGCTGTGAAATGTCTGAGCTTGTCTGGAAATTCATGTACTTTTTAACGGTATGTGTAGACAATCGTTAATTTTTGAGTTCAATTAGTTTGGATAAGAACACTGAAATGTTTTTCATTTGCCTTATTTTTTACTTTAAAAAGTACTAAAATGACCTCAGACCACAATTGGTTTTGTTGCTTAAGTTATGTGTAAATACTTTCATTTCATTCTTCTGTTTTTAAGATGTATTGCACTAATTACAATTTTATCAAAAATAAATGGCTTTATTTCTGCATTGGTGGTAAAAATGTTGCAGCGAACCTGGATCCTTTGTACTTGTGCCCTGACTGACCAAGGAGTGACTGTAACCCTATTGAAACAGGAGCTGCAGCAACTACTCCTGTCTCAGTTTGTAAAAAAGAAGGCAACAACCAAGCACAACTGATCCTTTGAAAATAATGGTTAGGTAAAGCTGTATGCAAACGTGCTGGATTTGCATCAAAACCCCCCAGTTTTACCAAATCAGAGTAACTGGGTGGCAGAAACAGGAAGGCAGGAGCTTGTGCTCTGCATGGATAGGTGGGATGGGAGCTCCTGCCACGCCAATTCATGCAGAAGGAAGGATCTGAATCATTACCAGTAGCCAAAGCAGCTGTTCCCTCTTCTGTAACAGAGGTCAGGTTGTGTCTGCTGCACCATGCTGCCCTGGCCCTGCAGACCTGCTCTGTGTTCCTGATGTTACAGCTTGAACTCACAGAATTGCTGTTTTGTTTGCAGCAACACAGGCACTGACTGCAACACTTGAGTTTTTCAAAAAGAGGCAAAAAAAAAGAAACATTAATGACACTGCTTAAAAAAAGGGGGGGAGGGGTGAGGCAGGTAGGTGGCAATTCACCTTTCTAAAGGCAGAAAATAAAAATTAGGGAAAAGGGTTTTAGAAGAACTTTCTACCATGCATGTGAAAGTTGGAAATACTCAGGACAAAGACTAATAGTTACTACTGGATATTGTCAGGTTTAGTGCTTAGCGTTTAAGAGAAATTCAGATTTTTCCTAGGACAGAAAAAAACTTGTTACCACCTGTGAAACAAAATTATGCTGCCTTCCTTTGGTTGTGTCATAACATATGGGTGTCAAAACAAAAAAAAAATGGGGGTTGGTAAGAACTAACTGGAAATGAAAAAAGTTACACCTTCTGTACACCTTGCTGCATTTTTCCTTCTACGTAGGAAAGGCTATACCAGGCAAAGAATACTTAGCTCCCATCAAGTTTATAATCCTTCTTTTAAAAAATAATAAAAATTTACATTATAAAAACGGGAAACAAACATCTCCTAAGACTAATGTCTCAATTGTCTTAAAGTTTTTTTCCCCTAAGCGATTATAAAGTATGTATTAATAGTAGTTTTAAGATGTTAAGAGATCAATTCTCTTACTGCTGAAAGTTAACTGAATAATTAGAAATTATTCACATCATCATTAGTTATTTTTAAACAGCTCTATACAAAAAATCAGGCTTTATTAATTAACCATTTCTGCACCAGTGCCGAGCCAAAGCCTCAGGTGTGAGGCATCCTTAAACCAATGATGATGTCGGCAAATTAGGATTGTTCATTTGCTTAACTGAAATGGGAAGCATCTGGCTGACCAAAAGTCTTCTGCGAACTGAAAGACTTTCTTAAAGAAAATCATCTGTTAAACACCTTGTAAAAGAAATCCCGCAACAAGCTGGTGTAACAAAGCCCAAGTGCTTCTGACTTCTGTCTCCCACGCGCAGGGCAGCCTTGTGTGCACTCTCACCATGACAGACACCACTCCAGAATGGCAGCTCTCAAGCACAGATGTCCCAGGAAAACCTGTGATTGTGGCAACTTGCTGATAGATTGCCTGGAAAATCTCCATCCTGTTTTGCTGAGGAAATTCCAGTTAATGTCTTTTCTCAAAATCAGTTTCTCTGCCACTCCAAGACTTAGATATTCCTCACTTCCTGTGTACCTCTTCTGTCAGGTGCTCATTTCTACCCACTGTTGGAATCAATTCCATGGCTGTGAAGCACCTGGAAAGAGCTGAGCAGGAGAAAAGATATGCTGTAACCTAACCATGAACTAGTTAAGAGGGAAGGAAGAAAAACAGGTTCTCAAAGGGATGCATTCTTGGTTTCACACTATTGGTTAGAAACACTAACCAAGTAACATCTCCATAAATGCATGTCCTGATTTAAACATGTAATTATCTGTCTGTGTCTGTTCTGGCCATCTCAACATCTTGGTTAGGGCTGATCCCAAAGCCAGCTGACAAACTCTGACAGGATCCTGGAGTAAGCAAGCAGGAGTTACTACTTCTGGCTGAATGGTTTGCTCTAAAATTCAACTTCTGTAGTTGCAAAGTTTTACAATTTTACTGATGCAGTGTTTGCATTGAACAGCAAGTGTAATTCAACAACTACTTTCCATAATAAATCATTATTAACATCATTAGAGTTTATGTACTGGGATAGATTACACCTGATCACTGGAGTCAAGATTCTCATTAACAAGAATTCCTCATCACTTGTAAACATGTTTGGGTACACAGGTATGTATTGCAAACCAAAATATAAACTCTGTTAGAAGCTCTCATTAAGAAAAAATAAACAGCCCCCATTCTAATCAAACTTCCACCTTTAAAAAAGATCTGAATCCTATCAGTCACCTCCATGTTAAATAACTTTGAAACAAACACTTTAAATCACCTTCATTTCCATAATTACTGATCTCTGAGAATAGTTTTGCAAAGAGGAAAAAGAATCAACTGACTAGAAAATTATTCACAAAGCACCAGCAGAGTTTGTTTTGTTGTTTTTTCTTTTTTTTTTTAATAAAGGCAAATTAAGCAATTAAGGCTCTAATACAAACAATTAAGCATTGATTTCTAAAATCTTTTTCTACAGAACCGTTTTTTATCCTCCACAGCCATTATTTCTATAGCTTCAGGGGAAAATTACACCAGTCCAGTCTAAAATGGCCACCTTGGGACAGGAATGCAAAGAGATTTCAAAAATCTTACAGGCTTTTAATCAAAGTGTATAAAATTTTAGTCTAGAAAAATAAGTATGGATTGTATACAGTTACTGTGCTTGGAGACTGGAGAAAACAGTGTGCCACTCAAAGGGCACAGGTCTACTGAAAAATGCAGATGAGAGTATTCTTTAAAACTGTTGGTGTGGGTTTTGTTTCTTGCTTTTTTTCCTCACACTTTTAGCCTAAAGAGGTGCAAAAGGTATTGTTAGGTGAGAATCTAGTTGCTGGCAAGGGACTGATGAATTGGTGGCTGGAAGCAGCGCACGTGTTCCACGGGTGTGCTCTCTCCATCGCCAGACTTCAAATACTTGTCCAAAATAGCGATTATTTCGTCATTCAGAATCTGGAACTTGCGAATTCTTTCAACCATTTTCTTCAAAGGCTGCAAGCATCAAAAGAACAGACACAGGAATTAGCTTTGGATATGAAAAGCCTTAAGTCAGAAAAGCAGCAAATGGTGTTACCTCACCTTGCCCAGCAATGTTACAAATGTTTCCCTTGCACTGCTAAGCCATGGAAATACAAGGTGCATTTTGGTTTTCTGACAGTGCTGCTTTGGGTACAAAGAAGCTCAATTTAAGGCAACTTTGTCATTATGGGAATGAACATATATGAGATGGAAGGCATTAAGAAAATCTCATATATTTGTGACATCAGAATTCTGCTTGACCAGTCTTCAAACTCCAGCCTTAATGCCTTAATCTTTTGTTTCTGAAAAACCTGGTGCCCTCATTTTCAGCAATTCATTCTAAAAAAAGGATTGCCACATCTACGCTGCATCTGAGCACAAACAGCTGAGTTGTTGTTGTCATTATTACAGTGAATATAGATGTTTTCAACTCACCACGTTCTTGATGACCTCATCTTTGCCATCATGCTTTTGGACTTTCAACAGGTGGTAGCAGAAATCCAACACATCAAAACGCCGCTGCTGTCCCAAAAGCACAATGATCATACAGCCAGCCCAGTGCAAGCCATCTCCAAAGCACTGCCTGGAACAGGAAACACACCACAGAGCAGGTTTCAACTACATCTTCAAAACACAGTCACAGCAAACACGGTGATCAGCCACTACGCTAAATAATAAATAAGTTGGACATCATCTAGAAAGCAAAAGCTCTGGTATATTGATTATCACTGGAGATATCACAAGCAATTCAAATAGATGCTTAACAAAAAAGCAGAACTCTTTAATTTCATATAACAGAGTTAATCCAAAAACATTTACTCCCCATTAGATTCCTGCAGCATTACATTTCATTTTCAGTGGAAACAACACTTGCAAAGAAAACAAAGCGGGAATTCAACACCGCTCTGCTCCTTTAGGCTGCAGGCATGAAAGGAAATAAATGTCTTAACGCTGTTTTCTAATTTCTCAGTAAAAACCATGCTACAGCTCAACAAATTTTCAAAATAAGGGCATTCTCAAAACCAACAAAACCAAGAACAAACAGCAGTTCCCAGTTAACTCATGTTAATCATGTTAAATTCCAAGTGCTCATTCCTGTTCTTAATTCAGAGAAGAAATACTTGTTGAAGTTAGATGCACAAATATTCTGCTATTCTATTTAGGCTGGGTGTCCATCGGGGTACGATCCCTATTGAAAGACACGTGCTAGGGCCTGTTTGTCACAGCATCATTCATTATACGCTGGCAATATGTAAAATAGAGGGTTATTTTCACTACAGATACAATAGTATCTGTGTTGGTGGATGCTGAGCCCCTCGCGGTGATGGCAGCACTTCTGCACTAAGCCCTTGCAGACAAACGCCTCCGTCCCAGCCCCACTGCCATGACAGAACAAGCCAAGCTCTGTTGCCCACAGGGGCACTGCGGGCAGCTGGCAGCACGTACTCCACAGTGAACTCGTGTGTTCCCACGGGGATGCAGTAGACGAACTGCATGGCGCTCCAGAGGCGATGGAATTCCACGCACTCGTCCACGTGCATCACCCCGTTGCTGGGCAGGGGCCCGCGCCAGATGGGATCGTCCAGGAAGGAGCGGATCCTCGTCAGGATAACCTCAAACATGGACAGGCCGCAGCAGAGGCGCTCTTTGGTCAGCAAGTCCCCTTCCCTTGCGATTGCTATTTGCTGAAGTGGAGAGAAACAAAGCGTAAAATCCTGGTAAAAAGCCACGTCGCCACAAGATTTTATTTTAAAAAATAAATACAACACGTTTTTCAGTTTCACGTGGTTTATTCTAGGAGAAATGTCTTCTGACTTAAAGTGAGGTCAGACACTGCTAACCTGGGGATCAGATCAGTGGAAAAACATTCAGAGAAAATTGTAAAATCCTTTTTAAGCAGACAGGCTTAAAGTGAGTAACACTAAATGCAGTAATGCTGGTCCTGGATTTATATCAGGGAAGTTTAAAGAATTCTTTGTCTGAATGGAGGCAGAAAGCAAAACCAAAGAGTTCAGTGCTCTGCTGTAGCTCCTGCGTGAGCCCTCCTGCACACCTCCCTCAGCTGCTGCTGTTAGAGATGAGAAAGCTCCAAAGAGGAGCACCAACAGGCTCAGACACAATCCACAGGAGGAGGCTGCTTGTCCCAGCTGGTGTCATCACACAGACAGCACCTACTGAACTGCAGACTGATGACAAAAGCAGTCTGACAGTCTGAGCTCTGCTTCAGGGCATTCTGGTCCGACTTTATACTATTTACATCTCAATCACTAGTAAACTGCTAAGGTTAGCAGGGGATTAATGCACCCTCACACCCGGAGAAAGGGGAACAGTGCTGAAGCTGCAAAGGCAGTTCAAGAATGTTCTCTTTGGTCATTGTTCCCAGGAGAGCTCAACTCAAATGACAGCTCATCTTCCAAGAGTTTCTAAGTGGCTGAAAGAGCGACAAACTGCTTTTAAAATATATATACATTTACACAAGAAAACTGATTGCTTTTGGTGGGATTTGCAGGAGGAGCTCCCAGGTTGGACCTTACAGGAGGTATCCCATGGTAAACGTACATACCAATTAGCATTTTCCACCAAATATGATACTTCTGCCCCAGTCTCAAATGTTTTAAACTTCTAAGCTTTAACAGTTTTACCAAATTCATGGATCTAAATAAAAATCATTCGTGTGAACAAGCAGGATGTGAAAGTTGAAGTTCTGACAGAGCTATCAGGACAGGCTTTCTGATGCTCAGAAGTTTCTTGAATTGCCTCTGACACAAATGAGAGAGATTACCTGGGGTGTGCCAAGTCTTTCAATGAGAGGAACCAAATGTAGTGAAGCATATTTTGATTCCAGTCTCTTCATTTTAGCATCAAGTCTTTCACCCTCTGAAAGAAAAGAAAAAAAGTGAAGAGAGCAATCATAAATTGCAATTAACCAAGAGAATTCTTATTTTAACACAATCTTTATTCAGTGAGGAAAAAAACTGTGTTCTTTTTAGGCAATTTATGTGTTAAATAGCTGATTAATCTCTGATGCACTTTTGGAGAAATACACACATATTTTAAAATGCTACATTACATGTGCTAACAGAAAAAAGGATTTGTAGTAGAGTACATCTAATTAACTAAATTCAAGGGAGAATATAAGGCTCTATTATGCTGCTGCTGCTGCCAAGATATTTGACCCCCACTTGTACTAAGACAGCTAAGTTGTCTTTATGCATAAAATGTTTGTCTCTAGAAGGTGAGGTAAAATGAGGATGGAATCTTGTGTATAGCAAGGCTAAAAAGCAGCTGGCACTTCCAGCACAACACTGGCAAGTAGGAAATGCTCTCTGGCAAATGGGAAAATACCATTTACAATGATCTGGTTAGTTTTATGCAGAGATGCGAGTGTGAGCTTGGAAATATTCTCAGAGCTTTGTAGCTGATGGGATTTCTCCAAGCAGAACAAATCAGCCGCTCCAGCAGTGTGAAATGGAAAAGAAAGGAGAGGAGAAACACAGAAAGAAGAGAGGGCAACAGGGAGGGGGGACAGGTTACTTTCTGATGATGAAAGACGAGGAGAGCAGATACCACAGGAAGCAATCCTGCAAATATTCACTACTGCATACTCAGTTTCGTGAAAAGGAAGTGAAAAATCTACAGGACCATATTTATTTACTAACTTGCTGACAGACTCCCTACATCCCATTTAACTGACAATTCTATAAGCTAAACAGCAGCTTCAAAAACGCCTCTCACTATATCCACAAGGCAGGATAATACTGCCCTGGGCATCCATCCTGCTTTTCCCTGTCATTCCTCCTCTTCCTCTTGTAATTTGCACAGAACATTGCCAGGAAGCATTTGTTTTTTCAGCCAGGCAAACAGGCCTGGATCTGATACCTCTGTCCTGTAATTAATTATCAGTGGTAAAGGGTGTCTGGAGGTGGTTACTGAAACCACAGCAGCAGGAAGGGAAAGGGGAAAGCATTACCCAAGGAAGGTATTTTCACTTTGCTGATACCTTTGACGTGAACCCTGGGCAGGATGTTTTGGAACGGCGCTGCGTGCAACAGGTCACACACTTCCTCTAGAGACTGGGACAAAAAGAAAAGGCATTAAGGACAGGAGCATCAATCCCAAGCCACACCAGACCTCCACAAAGGGATTCCAAATGCAGGCCGATGCCGCTGCGGAAACACCAGAGGGCAGCCGGCCTCTGTCACCAGGACGGGGAGCTGCTCCGAGCCCTGCCTCTCCTCGTGGATCACTCCCATAGACCACTTCATTTCACCAGGTTACTCTGAACTTCCAAATAAACCCCTCCCACCCTCAGCTGGCAGTTCATAAAGGACAAGGTATTTATTAAATAAACTAATGCAGAATGAGTAATTTCGGTGGGAAAGTGGCAGACAGCTCCCGCACGGACAAAAAGGGGAAGAAGATGACTCACTGCTCGGTTATTTTTACCAGAGCCACAACCCATTATCCTAATGGGAGCTTATCATGGTGGGAGTGTCTCCCTGCCAGGCAGGCTGAGACATGTGACAACAGCAGAGAATCGTATCTTAGGAAGTGTTTTACATCTTTAGGGACAGGGGAAAGGAAGACAGATGTCTCCTGTTTCTTTGCTTCTGTGCGTACACACGGGGAAAATGCAGAGGTGACCAGAAGCAGATGCATGACTTCGCTACGACCCTCTCCTCATTTTTGAAGCAGAGACCCTACTAACTTGTAATCCCTCTACACTAATATTAAAAACACTGGTCGTTGTCCATGCTCTTAGCAAGGCTAGGGTGCTGGGGCTCATGTGCCTTTTCCAGGTCAAATTCCTCAGGGTCAACCAGGGAAATGCATGCGTTGGGCAGTCGGGATGAATAAGACCCACCCACTATCACAGATATACTCAGAATTACACTCTGAACTGCACTGAAGTCTAGATTAGTAATGAGGGATGACCACAATGGAAAAATACTGAAATAAGTGACAGGAGATGGGGGTCTGACTGAGGACAAAAACAAGAGGAAAGGCAGCAAGCACGGGTGTATGACTGGAAAGGGTAACCTCGGTGGTGTCCCAAAGAAGGCACCTCCATGCTGTGCCACTCTGGTACACCCTCAATCCTCCCAGGAGGGAGTGACAGTGACGGGCCTTGCCTGCCTGGCCTTTCACCACACACCCACTCAGCCTGAATCCAAAGTAATCCACTTGCTCATCTTGTTACAGCTGTGCCATTACTGACTACAGGTTTGCTGCTTGTCACCCAGCCCTACAATTGCCCCCCATCATGAGGGAGGGATCCTCTAACACCATGAACAGGAACCCTGAGGAACAGCATGTCTACATTACCTTATCTAACACCAACAGCTTTAATACACCCTAGAGAAGCCTTCCGTGAGGGTTTATTTTTGTCCAACAGCAGGCCCCCAGCCAGCTTGCTGAGGAAATGACGTGGTTGGTTTGCAGTCAGCAAAGATCTCTGCGTGCTGCCCAGCCTCAGCAGCACTGTGAGCTTGCACAGCCTGGGCAGGGTGCCTGTATGCACAACAGGAAGTGACCCCCCTCACCCAACATTCAACAGCACAATGCAGGTAAAGAAAGGAAAGTCAGCACACCTGTTTCTGTTCTGATCCATTATCAATGCCCACCTTTCCACTGTAAGCACCCAAAAGCATTGAAAACAAAAAAATTACAGGTCTGGGCATCTTGTTTGAACAGCAAATAGTAATAACATGAAAGAAGGCTGGGAAAAGAAAACTGGAGGTAGGGATAAAGATCAACTGTAGCACTGTGCCCTCAGCAGTGGTTAGGTTTACACAGTGTAAGGTAGACTCTAGATATACGAGAAGCAGCTGAAAGACTGACACGTTTCACAGTTTCGCTCAAGCTAGGACAGATGAGTGAATTTTTGCACCACGGTCAGCCATCCAAGCAGCAAGGAGGATGTCCAAGGATGTCCATGTTAACCTTGTCATGTTTCAGAGCTCAACAGGAATGACATGCAGAAAAGGAATACAGCAATACCAGACGCACAACTCACTGACATAGAGGCCACAGTGTGACTGGCTGCAGGAGTGCCACGTGTGATTATAATTTACGGTGAAGATTGCAATGCCAGATCCTCAGGTACCACGCAAGAGGCAACGCCTCTTGCAAAATGCAGCAAAGTCAGGCATCACTGTATCTAACAGACATGAAAGCCCCTGCAAGACTGTAAGAGATGAGTGCAGGGAACTGTTTCTACCCATCTGCCCATCAGTAACAGCAAACTCACAGATTTCAACCTTGTTATTGATGACGTTAGTAACAAAAATACGAGAGTACATTTTGAGAGACAGATGGATTTTAAACTAGCACAGCAGGCACCTACCAGACTCTGTTCAATGAGGAGGCAAAACAGGACAGCATTTCCCACTTCCCGTAAATTCTGGAAGCAGACAGTCTTCAGTTCTGCATATTCAACAATGTCCTTCAACTGATGGTGAAAAAACTCCAAGATACCTGAAATCAGAAGAGAAGCAAAAAAAAAAAGAAGTCTCAGGAGCCAGAACGAAATCTAATGATGACCGTGCAGGCACACTGTTACCTCAGGAAAGCAGGCAAAAGATACTGGCCATGTGTATAAGAGTCATAGAGATCAGGATTCATTTAAATTTCTGCTTCAAAAGCCCTTTTCCAACCAATTTATCTATTCACAGGTTGCACAAATGTGCATTCATACACTGTTTGAGAATACAAATAACCAAGTGTGAAGGTTTAGAGTGCCCTCTCCATGTATCAGCACATAAGATTTTACCTCCAGATGTGCAGCCTAGAGGAAACTGAAAGGAGCAGCATTTAAATGCATTAAAACTCAGAGATTATGAAGCGTTAAGCCAGTGCACTGACCTTTTTAACTGGATAAATCATGCAAGTGCAGTGCCTATCTTTTCACTCCTGGAAAAAGCTGTGAGTGTAGGAGGTAATTAAAAAATACCCAGGAGCAGGAAGAGATACTAAAGCTCTCATCTGCTTCAAGTCCTGTTCCAGCCACCATTCCCCAACCTGCTGCACCACTGACACACTCAATTCACAGCTGCTATTTGCATGGATGACAGAGCCAGCAAAGAGCAGGGAGCTCACATACAGGGAAGAAATGTAGTGTCAGGCTATGACTGACAGTGCCACAGGGCCAGAGGTGATTTGTGACCTCTTATAGCAAATACAAAGATCACAAGTCAAGCTCTAGAGGCAAGGGTACACCAGGATCCTGCTGACAAGCACAACCAGAACAGTTTCAGTCAAAGTTTTGCAAAAGCTGTTAAAAACCAGCCAAAATTATGATTTTCAAACCCACATAGTTTACATAAACATGTCTTTTCCATCAAACTTCTAAACAATGGTGATGCTTAAAATGCTGGTGGACTTCCACCTCCTCACCCTCCAGCCCCAGAAAGACTGCACGGTCCCTTGGTTAGAGAGAAGTGCAGGAAAACACAGGCTCAGCAGCCTCTGCAGAGACCCAGTCTGGTTACATTTCAGAGGTTAAAGCCATGTGCAGGATAGGAGAGGAAGAACAGAGAACTACACTAGGTCAGACAGCTCTTCAGCTTTTTACAAGTTAATTCTTAGCAGCATTTCTCTATCTTTCTGCACAAGCCTGACCCTCCTAAAAAGCCACCAAAACAACTTGACTGAGAAGCAAATGCATCGTAAAAAGCTTTCAAATTGCATGCTGCACATGGCAGTTCATTGCCATTACACTGAATCAAGCCAGATAAATCTCCACCCAACTGCATCTAAAGCAGTTCAGAGAAGACAGGGAAAGAGAGCACAGACGCCCTTCAGCACCTTCTCTTGAGTTCCTTTGACACAACTGATGAACACTTCTCATGCAGGAGATCATACTTGGCTATCTACCCAATAGATAGATACCCAATGGCTGGAGAGAGCACACAAAAACGAAATCCAGCCTGCTGCATATCTCTTCCAAGGAAATTCCTCAAATTCAGCAGAGGAACTTAAAAACATGCAGTGAAGGAAAGAATTACATAGGTAACCCACACACTTCTACAGAAAGCCTCATATCATTAAAATTAGTAACACAAAACGTCAGTAAAGTGATGATGAGGGGGTGCATGGCTGGCACTGTTAAATCTCAAAGAACTGTTTGTCAATAGAAAATTAACAGTAAATGAACGTTCCCACATGGATTCAGTGGAGGTGAACTTCAGACCTAACTTTAATACTTTGGTGACTTGAGAAAAAAAAACCGAACTGAAAAGCTGATGGAGAAGGGTTAGAGGAAGCGAGTGCTTGCTGAGTTTAATTTATTCCAAGATAACACATTTACAACTAGCTAAAAAACAAACAATGCCAGCACATCACCAATTCCCACCTCCCCACAATACAGGGACTGTGGAATGGAAAAGCTGTGGGAAAGGCTGTCGGTGTTCATTGAACACTGCAGGATACCAGCCAGTCACAATCCCCAGGTGTGTGAGGAGCAGTGAGCACTTGTATTTGTCATTTAAACACACCTGCCCACCGTGGCAATGGGATGCTGCAGTGCTGAATAGTGGGACTCCCATTTTAAAGATGAGACGGAACAGGTTGAAAATTTTCCCCCAAAAGTTTTTGATACAAGGAAGAAAATGCAAAGTTAGAGAACTGAAATCAGCTTTATCACAAACCTCCAGTGTGTTCTAGTTACACACCCTAGTATTTTGTATTTGTTGATGAAAGGATTTCCACATCTAGAAAGGAAGGTCTTCTAAGGATGAACTGCTAGAAGGCAAACACTTTCTTCATTCCAAGACTTTCTGCAAACAAAAGTCTGATGTGTTATCCTGGACTTAAGTCTGAGCCATAGAGGAAATCAAACTAGAACATCTACCAATGTTTCTGGTCCTATGACCTGTGCCACACACACAGAGATTGATGGTGAACCAACACAAGGCCTGGAAGACTCCCTGAAACACCACGAGGAACTGCAGACTTCTCCACAGGGTCACCATGGAGAGAAAGTACTACCTGGGCAAACAGGATATCGGTGACATGCATGGCCACGGACATGCTCTTCCCTTTAGCTTGTATGGTGGGTGGGGAGCAGCTTACTGAGAAACAGAAGCTGAGCAGAATAGCAAGGAAGATTCTGCTGCTGCAACGTGGAAACAACCATTGGTCATGACAGGGATGGAAAAGAGTAGGGCTTTCAGACTCCACTCAATCCCCTACCCAGCCTGTGGATTTTATGGGGAGTCTCAGAAAAAAGGCTGACATCTGGAAAGAATATTTTTTCATGGGCAGTGAAATCCTGAGAGTAACCCATGTCACCTAAAGCAAATATGAAGGAGCACAATGGCACAGAGAGAAACCAGGAGCGGCACAGAGAGAAACCAGGGACAGCACAGAGAGAAACCAGGAAATGCATAGAGAACTGTGACCAGAAACAAGAGACTCATACTGAAAGTGTGACTGAAACCAAAATGAGACATTAAGTTCACCCAAAAGCAGAAGGATAGTAAAAGTCAAAGAGGCTTGAGGTTCATACCACAAAAATTACTTACTATCTTTTACAGTCACTCCAGGTGACAGGGCTCCTCTCAAAGCCCTTAACAAAGTTCCTTATTTCTTCACTCAAAGCCCCAGTCTCCATACAGATATATAAATATGCACACCCACACACATTCATTAACAAATTGTGATATTATTTTGAAAATCTGACAGCCAGTATTTAGCATGCAGGTGTTCCAAATCATTAGTGTACTTCTTCCCTTTAGATCAAGAGCTTGATTTACCAGCAAAACAGAAGAAAGTTTACAGAGCTACACAAGCTATTTCTGATGAAAGACCAATCTGCTCCCCAGTGGAGTCCTGTGGCAGAAACACATCATCATGTCTTCATTAATGTTTGAGCAATGCCATTCCAAATTACAATTCTGTGCACGGTACAAAAAAGAGTATTTTTATGAAAGACTATGCATGCCTACTAAAGCCCTGGAAAAAGAACAAGTGTCTTAGGAAATAATTGCCTGCAACCTTCCTTCTTCCTCTAATTCTGTTTGAGGGTGGAATTCATAGGTTACTGAATTAGTTATATATATACTTTGCAAGGTAAATGAATCAAGGTTTTTTGCTCCTCCTCTGCAAGAAAGCAGTTTTAATTAAATCCCTCTATTCCTGCAGATGGGACGACATTAGGTGTCATAATAATTGATTATATAACCCCAGTTTCTGATTTGCACAGATCTCAACAGAAGCAAAGACTGTTGATATAGAACAGATCCAGTAAAGTACAGAAGATTAGTAAAGGATTAGGTTCCCTCTCTGCTTCCAAAATCCTACCTCAACAGCACTCAAACAGCAGATGCCAAGTTTCAGCTGTGCAATCTGTACACTGATTAATTTAGGAAGTCAGAGCAAATCAACATATGCAACTCAAAGCTGGTTAAATTCTTTCACTTTGGTTACCTTTAATATCTTAATTCACACCTACAGACTGAAATCAAACATGTTCCAGAGCTTGTAACAATTCTGGTACCTAAAAGATTAGGACAAAAATGAGCTATTAATTCTAGAACTGAATTTCTGACTACAAACAAACTGGATCTTGATTATAATTCTTGGTCTAGTTGTGTTTTGGGTTATTTTCTGCAAAGAACTGTATTGACTATTATCAAATAAAATCTACTAATCTGCAATAGCAAAGCTGCTCCCAAAAACTGGGTGCTATAATGACCTTTAGTTTATATTCGCTTTCATAGAGACCTTCAAATGCTTCTTTGGCTTATAAGAGACATTATTAACTCTGCATATCAACAGTGCTGCCATTTATTCCCTTCCATGGAAATATTCCTCAGGTTTAAGCATATACATGTATCCAGAAATTATGACCATGGAGCCTGTGTACTGGGCTTATTTTGCTAGAAAGAACTATTCCATTGTTCTGTGTTTCTAATAAATTCTTAATGCCCTCTTAAAATCATCAAGGTGATCTGGGTTTCCCCTAAATTCTTTCATATAGTCTGTGATGCCTTCCCAAATCTTTCTCCACTGGACAGGTTTCAGGAATACATTGAATACATATGAATACATTTCCTTCAATGTGGACATAAGCCACTGTGTCCTCACTTGAATTATTTTTCCTCCTTATCCGGGTTTGATCAAAAACCTGGGAAAACAGGTAGAATGATAAACCCTTCTGCTATGCCCCAAGTGATGCTTCCCTTACAGCCTCCAGCCACTGCTGCCCTTGCCCATGCTTCCCAGCCCAGGCTTCCTCCAGTTCCTATTAGACTTTGACCTGAAATATTCCAGAAAAATAAGGGGTGGAAGACTCTTTACACAGACTGCTGTGCAGAAAAAGCTCCCAAAGTGTTGCCAGCAGCACAATCAGCCCAGGGAGAGACGAGACCACAGCGGCCACGGGGTTCTGGAGGGCTTCCCTAAACTGCCATGCCAACAGGTGGGATTTCAAGAGGTCATGGCCTGGGATAACAAGTGCTCTGTCCTGCACCAGCTTTGAGTGTTCTGTTTCTTTGGTTTGGTTTTGTTATGTTGTTTTTTGTTTGTTTGTTTGTTTTTAAGAAGAAACATGAAAATTATATACTTAAGAAAAAAATACACAATTTGGCTACTTTCTCATTAAGTTTATACCTTGCTAAGGTCATTGATCCTTTAAAAAATTTATTTTGGAGGGATGGTATACCAGTGACACAAGCCTCATCTCACAGCAGTGCTGACAAACTACTTTTCCTCATGGTATTCCATGACACTTCAGAGTGGCAGGATACTAATTCATCAAAAGAAGAAACGACATGTTCAAATACTTAAAAAATAGCAGAAGAAAATGTTACCTCCAAGATGAAATTTCAAGCTTAAACTCTTACAAGGCAAATATTCCTTTAAGAGCTTTAGTAACTTAAAAGGTCCCTTTAAAAATCCTTATGCTTAATGTATTTTTAGACAAATATTTTTATGACTACAAGACGAACAAGTTCCCCACTGCTTTAGACTGTTCCTATGGAAACAAACCCATTGGCAAAGAGGAGTCCTGAACAACTCTGATGCCACTGTCTGTACCCTGCTCCTTTTAGCACCAATAAATCACCATTTAGAAATCCACAAGCCTAGAAGGCTGATTATGTAGGGGCCTAGGAACTGCAATCAGCAGAGTTCAAACAAAACTCTCCAAATGAAAGGTCTGAAGTGCATGAAAGATCTAGAGGCTTACTTACTGAGTGTGTTTAAATCACTTCGCACACGAAGAACGGACTCAGGAAATTAATTCTGAATTTATAAATGCATATTACTTCAAGACAGATGAGAATCTACATACTTCATCTAAAGACTGGAATCACAGTTTTGGTCTGTATATGTAGGTTGTGCCAGTTATAAAGAAGTTATTAAATTACTTGCAATGAAAGAACTGAAGCAGCACAGACATACCCCACAGCACTCAGGCTTACTACTCACAACTAACAACTTCTGAGGAAGCTTTTGGAGGCAGAGGAGGGAACAGACAACAGTTGGTGTGTATTGGCTTGCATTTTCTGTGACAAAACACATAAACAAGGTGTGGCAAAGACTGCTAAAGAGGAGAATTTAGCACAGAAATGAGAGGACAGTGACTCAAAGGACGCACGCTCTGAGCCTGCCCTTCCACAGTCTGGCAGTTCCTCCCCTGAGGAAGGCTAAAATCTACAGCACATCCTCATCACAGAGAACATTTTCCTTTATCAGCCAGTGCTGTTCCAAGGGCAGACAGCTCCACGATGGGGAGGTGTCAGAGAGCACAGGGCTGTTTTTCCCTGCGAGAACGGTGGAGGTGTCCTGATCTTCCACAAGCCTCTTCTTCTCTGTCTGGCAACTTGGAAAGGAAAGGAGGAGATGGCATGACAGTGCTATAAAGGCTGTCTCTGCATTTCTTGGAAGAGGTTCTCCAGGGGGTTATTACGTGTCCTCTGCTAGAAATAGTTCAGAATAAGTAAACTACATCTGTTAAGACAAAACCTGACAGGAACAGGGGCAGTAAAGGAGCAGAGAATCAGGTGGGCTTTTGAGATCCAGTCCAATTCTAAAACTAAGTATGATATTCCATTGTCAAACCAAGAGTTGCTTTGATCTCTTGGTATGGCAGGCATCTAAACAAATGACATTTCTTTTGGAAGAATAAATATGAGGCCAAAATAGTTTGTTACTACTGCCCCAGTGAAGTTCTGCCTTTCCTATAGGATGGATTGCCTTTCAACCTTAAGAGAGAGTCTTCTAAAATCTCTGGGCATCTCCTGCCAAATATTTAGCCCTTACAGGTGAGGATTTCTGGCAAGCATCCTAATCTCACCTGCAGCATCACTGATCCTGGTGATGCATTATCTATATTTGAGAATACCTACTGCTTTTGCGGTCAGACCTCAGTGAATGGCTAAAAGCCTCAGAGAGATTATTTTTATACTCCTAACTACCATGATTCATCCATTTCTATGCTCCAGGGAGAAAAACAGGAAGGAAACACTTAGTAAGACCTCAATTTCATTTAACATTGGTAATGAATGTCAAGCAAGCTGTGGGAAGCAGAAAAAACCCAACCTCATTCCAGTTGGAGTGGCATTTAATAAAACTAAGTGACTCTGGAAAAATAAACTCAGGAGGTGGGTGGCACATGGAAGGACTAATTTGTGTTAATTAGAAGTTGTGGAGGAGGAATATTTTGAAGGGGAAAGCAGATTCAGAAATTCAGTGAACAATGTGATAAATACTAATTAGCCAATTATTTCTCCATAGTGGCAAGCAGTTTTCAATGCCATTTCTTCTTCTGCAACTGTCACACCTCCTGTTGAGAGGCTAAGATGCACCCCACACAAGCCTCAGACACAACTATTCTGGCAGGACCAGTATGCCTCCTAGCAGTATCACTCCTTTTACCTTGCGTTTGGTGAGGGCAAAGGAAAAGGGAATAGAGGCTGTTGCAGAGAACTGGATTATCTAAATTAGACATATAAACAGAAAAAATGTGAGAGGCTAACTTGCTGAGGCAAAAGCTCAACATGCTTATGAGAAAGATGAGAAACAGAAACTATTGTGGACATCCCAGCTCAAGATCAATTATGTCATAAGGCTGTCTCTGTACAGGTTGTCATCCTTTTGTCCTACATACAGAAGTCTTAAAACTTTTTAAGTACTTTCAGAAAGCATAGCATTCAATGATTCTTTCTATGGGGAAAAAAAAAAAGAAACAAAAAGCCACAGCCAGGCTAAAAACTAATTATCAGGAGAAAAAAGGAGGGAGGAAAAGACAGATATAAAAGATTCAGAAGACAGTGTTAGTATCATCTTATTAAGGCTGCTAAGGTAACATCAAACACAAACTAACCTGGAGAACCATACTCATGTCTTGGTAACCTACAGATCTTAGGCATCACTTCCATTAGGGTCTTGACATACTGAAGAATGGTCCCTTGTAACTAAGAGAAAACAGACGAGTGTAAACGTGTCAGTGCTGTTGAACTACGAAACTTTACAACAAACTGCATTCAAACTATACATGAACTGAAGCAGCTCTAAAAATCTTGCATTTAATTCTGCCAGTCGTTGTCGTTAAAAAGGCAACTTTTTTCAAATTTAAAGAGTTCACGTGGCATTAGCCACCTTTGCTACAAGATGAGTGGCACAACAGCTAAGGCCAGGAAGGTGAAAAAGAAGAAAACATGTTTTTCTCTTACAGACTGTCTAACTAACTTTTAGGGTTTTGGTAAAAACTTGCATTTGAATGTTTTCAAAACCATTCAAAAAAGTATCTGAATATGTTCAAAAGCAACACGAAAAAAGCCCTTATGATTAGGAATGGCTGCAACAGCCCAAACTGGTTCTTCTGGACATACCAGTTAAGATAGTCCCAGCCTTCAGTCATCCTTCCTACCTTATCTATCCCCCTACATCTGAGCATCTGCATCAGGCATTGGCAGGATACCCTCCTCTAGGCCTCCTGACCTTCTTTATAAGTGACCAAGTGTTCAATGCCACCTTTAATGAATTGAGACAAGTTACAAAAAAACCCCTCTCATAAAACACAGCAAACCAATACTTGACACTCAATCCCTGAAAAATATAAGTGTTTTCCTCTTTCCCTGAAGATTAAATTACAGTACCTTTTCAAGCCAGATTCACCCTTTCTAGAACATCAAAAATGTACTTAGAACATTGTGGGAATTACTGTAAACAAACTGCCAAATGTGTCAAGTGCCTGAAGTATGATTATGAATACCACAGCTTTCCCTGATACAGTTGGATTATTTTGGCAGCCTGCTCCTACAAGCAACAGGGAGGAAAATATAATTTCTTTGGCTTAAATTAAATGCAATGCACAATGGCTGTATATATAGATTCTAATAGTATAGCAAACAGCCAGTGCCTCAACCTCCCTCCAGTTACAAAGAAGGCCCTTTCCAATACAGGATACCCAGGCTGTGTGGATAATGTCTTCAAAACCGGCCTGAGCAGCACTGCTAATCAAGTACAGAGGTTAAACTCCTGTTGTTAAAGAGTCACCTATCAGTGATGTCATTAATGAGAACCCTGAAGTTAGGTGTCAGGCAGAAAGCACACTACAGCTGCTCTCAAAAAATATCAAGGAAGTGAATGTACAGTATGGTCTTCAAGTTGAAATCAACAAATTTAAAATATTCATATTCTTCCAGAGCCTACCTAGGCCCTAACAGTTCAGGTCACTACAAATTAAATTAATCTCCAATGAAGAATCCAAAGTTTTCAAAACACTGCTCAGGTCATCAAGGCTATTTTTTCTATTGCTCACACAAGAGTACTGTCAAGCACAGCTTATATCGAATTTCAATGGAAATTATTTTAATTCTTTTATCCAGGATATCACTTTCACTTTGTTTTTCCTGAGACATTTTCTATAAGAAACCATTTGGACTAGAAGAAAAATAAAGACAATTAGCATACCAGGCTCTTGACAACTTTCAGCAACTCCTCCATCACCACAGCAATGCCCTGATATCCAAGAAGTCTACAGATGACTTTAAAGTGAGGAGGACCAACAAAATTCCTGTAGTTGCTGTAAATGCTGGAATATGCCAAATTCAATGCCTAAAAGAAGAAAACAGATATGATTAATGAAAATTTTGTCTGCCTGTATCTCAATAATAATCCAATTTAAACATCATTTTAAAGCACATTAAAACTGAAATAAAAGCTTTGTGTCTCACTGTCTCTGAAAGAAGTTTAAATAAACAGTTTCTCTTTTGTAAGGCAGGAACTTCAACAAAAAATCTCTCTATTAGCAACACAAATTTGTGAGCACTTTTTTTCAAAGCAGACATCTTCCATTTATCATTTATAAAGCCACAAACATTTTATCTTTTGTACTTTTCTATTTACACAAGTATAAAAAGCTAAAACTAGTCACTGCCATGTCCAGATCCCTGAATTAAAAGCACAACTTCTGTTCCTTTATCTTCCAGTTTTTGCACAAAACATCTTGGAAGATATTACTTCAATTTTGTGTTCATAATAGGTGTTTTAAGTCTCTGAGTACTTAACTACAATAAAAAAGCCTTCTGCAGTTACTGCTCTCTGCAACTAATTAATAAGGATCTTTCTTTTTCAAACCCCTTTGCTGTACACAAGATCAAAGCAAATCGAAGTCTGGGATGTACCCTCATGGAAATTCTTCAAGACTTGCATAAATAGGACCAGGTGCTTTGCCATAGTCATGTTTATTTCTATGAAAGTGAACACAACTGTACAGACTGATGTGATGTGGGGATTTAGGAACTGTTTGCTGAAGCTGCGGATTAGAGAGGGTTGGCTAACATTAGCATTCTCCATTTCTGCAAGTGGGTTGTTCTCCTAATACCCTGAAATTTAATTTTAGCAGGAATCTTGGCCACCTTTCTTACAGAAAGGACTGTTGTGTTTCCTTTAGTTTTTCGCAGTTTCATTCTCTCTGAGACACACATGGAAAACATCATACAGTTAAACCTTCATCTTCACACACAGCTGTAACAGAAGATTTTCCAGGAAGAGCATTCCCTTCAATGCAGATCCTGCCCTAACTACCCATGCAAGTCAACACCAGATAAAATGTAAATACATGGCATTAAGCTAGTTGGAATTCAAAACAGAAAACTGTACCAAGCTCTTGAAGGATTTTATTATTTTATGAGTGATTCTCCTAAAAGTACTTAAAAATCATCTTTTGAAGTAATCAGAATAGAATATACACATTTTTATTTATGTTGTATGTCTCTATATAAACACCAGTTTCCAACTTAGGTCTTAGAAATTTAAAAATTCTAGATGCAAACTAAAATAGACACTTGGATAACTCCTAGAAATCCTAGTACATAACACAGTCCTGCTGCTACATCAGAGCTGGCTAAAAGGCCAAACCCCAAGTGTGTCCCACCAGGGGACAGCCTGAAGCTGTATGCCTCTAGTACAACCTGTGCATTTCCATAGCTCTCTGCATACAAAAATGGGGTCTGGGGCAAAGGCAGCAGAGAGAACTGGTAAAACCTTAAGAACATACATGCAGATGAATGTCCTGATAAACTAAGGATTTATACAATTGCCCCTAAAAGATGAGATTTTTTGGTTTTGATGTTTCCACTTAGGTACGTCTCCTACAACAAACATATCAGAACTATCCATTTCAGCTACAGCACAAGGAGAATTTTATTTTAGTGAGTCCAAGCCTTTTACTGCCATGAGATTAAGGGGAGGGAACCTCTCTTCGCACAGCAGGAATCTGTCATAGAAAAGCAAGCCCAAAAAACATTATTTCAGTATTTAAAAAAAACTTGCCAATGCATAACATACGAAGCCAGCCAATCTAAAAATACATCTTTCATGTAAACCCTATAGGGAAGTAGTACCTAAAATTTACAGTCCACTTGTAAATGTTGCATTAGTGGATCTTTCTAAACTGTAACAAGGGATTGAGAAAAAAACATTACACACCAACATCACTTTCCCCCCAGTGAGACACAAAAGCATAAAATGCTTAGGGAAGAAGCCACTAACTAGAGGGGGGTTAGGTGGAAAGAGAGGGAAGTTGCTGATCATTATTTTTTAAGCTGTACTTGCTCCCTCCCCTACTTAAATTAAAAAAAAAAAAAAAGGAAGAGTTTTTAGTTGCTGATGTCATCAAAGTGCTAACATTAATCACTCACAGCATCACTCGTCCACACACAAGAGTATATAACAGGGATGCTCAGGCAGCATACTGCCAAGGGGAGGCAAGCAAGAGAGGGGGGGAAAGACATTATTTTTTTTCTCCTGTGTGGTCTTTGAAAAGCAAGGCAACAGCATCTTTAGACAAGATGTGCTCTTGCAGGAATTTAAGTGCAAGAGACAAAGAAACCATGCCACCAGCAGCATCGGAGAAAAAAACTGAAATCAAGCAATGAGAATTCAGTCCAGAGAATCCGAGGAGAAGAAAAGGCAAACTGGCAAACAGAGATCAGTCAGGAAATAATTCATGTAGAAAGGGATACAAAAAAATTGGTGTTTGTAACATTTTCACAGCAGCATCGCCATAAAGAAATTGTGTTCTGGAATTTCTGTCAGGGAGTGACGGTAAGTACTGACTTTATGATTCATAAAACATCAGATGGCTTTTCCAAACATTTACATGTCGGTAATTGTGTGTTTTCTAATAACTGATAGTTTGTAACAATAGAAGTGTATCATTGTAATTTAATTATAGTTCATTCTACTTACAAAATGCTATGAGGATTAAACTGTTGCAACTATTGTTCCTAGGCTGTGTTAGAAAGTGTTCTATAAAAAAACTGATTATAATTTTAAGTAATTAGGATCTACCAGCTAAAGAGAAGGTAACTGAGCAAGCAAAAGCTCTGATCTCACTAATGCATCCTATTTTAATATCTGCAGTAGCTGGGTAGATGCCAAAATGTGTCTGTTCGGTAAGTTTATCTGATAGCAAACTCAGTTCCTTTATGTTGTTGCTGTATTAAAAAGGGTGCGTTTACCAAAGCATTAGAAAAGCAGCATCTACCCAGATCAGTCATATCCGTGGTTTTACATTGTCATGAAAATAAACATGCATATTTTTCTTCCCACTTCCCAGTAAATACAATCCAAAAGCCTTGAGCAACAATTTGACATAAACAGGAACAGAATTCCTACTATAAATGTAATGTTACTATCTAAATCCCATTAAAAATATCCCACAAAATATACATTTTCCCAGTCTCCTATCTAGTATAAAATATAAGTATTACAGAATAATTTCAGAATATGTTATGAGCAAATCACACAAGCTTTCTTCCTCAGGAAAATTTTCAATAATTAATTGTTATTTAGCCAGGAAATGTAACATCTTAAACCTGATCTAAAAAAAAAAAAATAGATTTAATTTTCACAACAAAGTCATAAACAATGAAATAGTGTGTTACTGTCATGGGCATTTATAGTCATAAAAAAAGCCAGAAACTTTCAAAGTGGAAAAAAACTTCCAGGAGTGCCACTGGAAACTGACATTCAAACTAAGGAATCAGATTAAATTGCTGAGGTAAGCTCTTTTTCAAAAGTTACCATCACAACAGTAAAAGCATAAAACCCAAGCCAAATAAATGAAAATACCCACTGTTTGTTATTATATATTCTTTAATAGGTGTGTTTAGAGAAATTGCAGGGAAGAGATGTTCCTTCACTATTTACAGTGGTTACACATACTGAGAATCTCAAAATACTGGCAGATTTTCTAATTTGAATTGAGGACGAGGAGGAGTATAAATTCAGGGCAGACAGACTATGGGATTACATAAAATGACTTAGAACAGCAAAAAGCATTGGTAATTTTTTAAAACCCCCACTATTTATCCAAAAGGTAGGCTATAGTGAATGCTGTATTTCACTAAGCTTGACAAAGCTTTTCCAAGAGGCTGACTAGCATCAAGACTAAACATTGTGATACTGATACCACCAATGTACAGTGTTCACAGCCACTGCCGCAGTGTAGCTGCAGTGGCTACAGATGTGCAACTTAACAGCAAAACATGGGGACTGTCACAGTGTCACAGAACAGTCTGCCTTGGAAGGGACCTTAAGGATCACCTAGTTCCAACACCCCTGCCACAGGCAGAGACACCTTCCACAGCTTCTCTGGGCAACCCATTCTTGTGCCTCACTGCCCTCACGGTAAAGAATTTCTTCCTAATATCTAATTTAAATATAATCTCTTTAAGATAAAGTCATTCCTCCTTGTCCTATCACTATCTGCCTGTGTAAAACGACCCTCTCCAGCTGTATTGCTGTATCTAGATACCAGAGAAGGTGCTGTAAAATCTCCGTGGAGCCTTCCCCAGGCTGAACAGCCCCAGTTGACTCAGCCTGTCTTCATAGGGAAGGTGTTCCTATGTGAACTTGTGGATAAGAAACTAATGTAAGATATTGGAGACAAAATAATATGTGGTCATGTTTCCACATACTCTTCTGTTTTTCAACTGATTGTGACTGGCAAAAATAAAGACTTGTGGATGGTAGAGGCATTTATTCCTCACTATGCACTCCTGCCAACCCCTCTTGCCACTTACCATAAAATGCAAGAGACACAGACTAGAGAAAACAACAACTACTGCATTTTTTTACAACAACCTGGGAAAAAAGCAAGTGAAAGGAAGTGATTCTCCAAATGTAAATTCTGCAAAAATTCACCATCTCTCAAGATACCACTGGCCACTTGTACAGGCAGCAGCTCTGGTTGAATTTCTTTATGTTTACCCTTTCACTTGGAAGAGAAATACACATTTTAAAACACCTCAAACTTTATGAACGTTCATTCCCATTTTTACACTGCACTACCAAAGATGAGAGCCTACTTTCCTAACAAACTCCATTCTTACATTACAGAGCACTACGATTAAGGTCCAAACAACATCCTCAGCGCAGCAGCTTCTCCAAAGAACATCTTCCCTTTCCACAGGGAGACCCACATCAAGGAAGAAGAAAACTCCCGAGCAACATCCTGATGGGAATAACCATCCAAAACATCACAGGAAACACAGCCATGGTAATTTGGCCGAAAATGGCCAGTTGTGTCGACAGCTTTTACAGCATCATGTACCACCCTAACTGGAACAGCATGCTATCCAGTTACTCCAGAAAGAGCTTTCAGAAGGAAGAGAGGGTGCCCACCACTCGCTCCTCCTTTGTTGTTGAAAACCTGACTCCCCTTACAACATACATCATGTGCGTGACCTGCCAGTCCGCCAACCCCTCCAGCGACCAGTGCAGAGTGTTTAACACACTGGAACGAGACCCAGCATCGGCGAGCAACACCAAGAAGGAGCTGGCACTGGGTATCTGGCTCACCAGCAGCGTCCTGCTCCTCATCATCGCTGCAGTGCTGCTCTACGGCTGCCTGCACCTCCTGTGCCGCAGGAGACACGAGCGCTTGCAAGAGCGGAACAGGACCTCCAAACAAGAGCATGAGGAGCCATGGACCAAAAGTGTGGCGTACACCTCAGATGAGTTCAGCAGGCAGAGCCAGCAGACACAGGATGATGAGGGAAAGCATCCAGGTAGCATCCAGCTGGCCACAATCATAGAGAATCCCTCAGTGTGCAATGAGCCCATCATGCCATCTTCTAAAAGTCAGGAACGAGTCCCAGTAACAGGACAGAGCTCTGCTATAAATTAGAAATGTTTTGTCCAAAAACCAGGAGAAGGTTTTTGCTACATAAGGTACCCCAGCTACTTCAAACACATCACATGCACTGTCGGTGCTCATAACAAGGAGCTCCAACTGCTCACTACAGCACTCCTGGCTGTACCTCTGATGTCAAACCCTTTTCCAACAGATGCAAAAGGTTCACATACCCAAGAAGTGAGCACTTCAGCTACCCTCCATTATTTAAAAATGAAGCATGTAGCAAGTAATTGGTTTACATTTCAAGGGGATTTTTTCATTGTTTTCTTTAGTCTAAAACAGCAAACGAATATAAAAAGTAATCAAAAGTGACCAAAAGAATTTTTGTTAACTAGCATGAATAAAACTGATGAGGAGTTTCCCAATGGCAACCCAGACTGCTAGACTATAGACAACTGGAACATACACACAGAGTGCAGTGGTTTGCCAGTGTGAGTTTTACCCTGACAATCCCAGCTGCTTCCCAAAACACACACTACAAGCAATACTACACTCAGACAATACTCTTCATTGCCCAGGGTGTTGTCCCTCCCTCCCATCTGTACTGAGATCAGTCTCAGAATGTAAGCTAAACTCAGACGGATTTTAATTGTATCCTCTCATCTGTCTTATTTTCCCTCAGTATAAATACATGCAAGATACTGACTTTGTAAGAACATGTCTAATTAAGGAAATATCCTGGGTTATCACATTTTGCACTCTTCTGCTCCCACCACAAGCTATCTTCTGCTCCATGGGTCAATGACTCCCTGCAGAGGAAACAGAATTCAGAGATGCAGCTTCTGGCCCTTCCTTTTCTCGTTCCCTTTCAGTTTTAATGATAACACATGTTAATCAGCTGCAAATTTCTTTTCAATTCCACAGTACATTCTGGGTAATGAAGGGGGACAAAATACTAAAAACATGCCAAAATGCATTTTATTTTTGTTACAAGAAAACCTGCTGATCATCTCACTCTGCCTTGAGCTTCATGGCAAAGTGCCAAGGTCCTTCAGAGAGAAATCTGTTCACCCTCACAACGTGACAAATGTTGTCTGATTTACATGTAAAAGTCACCCTGTCTTAAACCTTTTAACTGCATTTGTGTTCCATAAAAACATAATAAATCTTAGTATTGCTGTATATTAAGCCTAAAAAAGCAAAGGTGCACTGTGACTGCAGGCACTTAATTGCTCTTGGTACGAATGCACGTGTGAAGTCAGCTCTCTCTGACACAGCTCAGTTGTACCAGTGAAGGCTGAAGAACTGCTGGCTGGGCAGCTGCCATCCCTCTCCACCAGGTCCTGGAAGCTAAGGGGGGCGGGGGGGCGGGTACAATTTTGGCAAGAAAGCTCCCCATGAATATTTCACAGCAGGTAGTGGATCTTTTCAGCTACTCTATTTTGACAACAATTCCCACGGCTTGTGAAATGCATCAACTCTCAGAGTGCTAGGGAGAAGCTGGCATAAGTGTGATGAATCTTCTTTGATTTATCTGAGTAGGATAAGCATGACACACAGAAACGTCTGCTAAACGGGGGCGAGTATGACTTTCAGAAAACACTTCAAAAGGCATTTTTATTGTGTGAAGTTAGCAATAATGTGTTCTCCACCTGCTGCAGAGGACACTTCCTCAGCTGACACATTTTCCTTTGTCTTGCACATCGGTCTCAAATAAACTGGGAGAATAACAGTTCACTTGCTGTTTCAAATGATGGTATTACATGAAATAAGCACTGAAAAACCCTCATCAGAGCATGAAGCCAACACAACAGGTTTACTGCCAAAAAGGGGTGCCTGGGTAGCGAGGACAGAAAGAATGCTTTAAAATTATCTTGTAATCAAATTAACAGTAACACTTCTCTGATTAGGTTTTCATCAAAAAAAGGGTATTTTAATATTAAAGGGATGAAGCCAAGAGACACAGTCAATCTCTGCCAACATCCTGGGCTCTTGGAAGCCTGTGTACTTCTCTGCATGACTATTTCTTTATGTGGGTTTTAAGGCAGCCCAATACATATATATATACACACATTTATGTTATATACATATGTACATGCCATACTGAGAGCAAGAAGCAGTTTGGTCTTAAAGTAGTTTCAAGGCAATTCACCTACTGAATTGCCTTGAAACTGTATTCTGTTGTTTGTACACAAACACATATAACCAAAAGACATGCCTCTATCTGACTGAGAAGGCAAAGAGCTACCATGGAAGTGCTTCCCAAGGGATTTACCTTCTCTAAATATAAAACCATTCCACCCACAGAGCTTACTGTGCACTACTAAGATAAACATTTATATCATCTCACAAGCAATGGACCATCTCGCACTTGCTGCAAATGAGCAACTCATGCAGTGTCATCTGTTTTCTGCTCCAGTTTTGAAAAACTCATGTCATCACATGCTCACAGAGCTACATGATTGTTTCTTGCTGAGAAAGTTTTATTACAGATAAATGCAGGTTCATTCAGGCAATTCCGTATTAGGTTTGGTAATTCATCGCTCAATATTAATAGTCATCGAGTACTGGGCAAACATTCTAAGTGATTACCAAACTGATAACAAGTTGCAACTTGGTGCAAACTGATCTTAATTTGTGCACCAGCAGTAGATAAAAACCATTATATTCACACTGAGAAGTACCTTTCAAACATGTCTTTTTCACAAAATAAATGAGTTAGCATCTACAAAGTGCCAGAACATGACAATATTTGGAAAATGTTGTATAAGACAGAAAGAAAGCCCTTCACTTCTGGTCTACACAACCTCTATAAAACCAGGTATTTCTTTAACATGCAAAGTTAGTTCAAGTCCCCAGAAAAGATACTTTCTCACATGTATAAAATATTCCATGCATTCACCTCATGTTACCAAATTCCACCCTGCTAATATTAATATCATTAGTCCTACACATATTTTACCTGAGTCAAGGGATTTCAATGATCATGCTCAACCAAACTTTTGGAATAATCCAGCTCACTTAAAAGGCTAACGAGCTTTTGCTAGCTGGTTCCTTCCCACCTGACAGCTCTGCTTCCATATCAACCAGAAGAAGTAAGTTGTATCTGTGGGTTTTTGTTCTGCTAATTACATGAAGATACCACACAGAAAACTTTAGGTGCTAAAGAGAATGTTATTACAACTCTCTATGCTAAGTATCAATGCACATTAATATAGACCAGATGCTTTGATCCATTTAGAAATATCTGGGAATATGTGAATGCTTTGAGAAACAAACAAAAAATTTCTTTAGTTACTCCTGTAGTAGTGCAGCCTCTGTAATGTAAGAATTCCAAACTGTAACAGGCTATAAGTAGAAACGTTAAAAACTCTGTTCAGATATCCTCAATTTCAAAATACATTCAACTCAAGAATAATAATATACTCTTATTAAAATTTAAAACTACAGAGTCATGAGTATTTTCTAATACAGGCCTATCCAGTTACGAAATTCGCCCCAGAAATGTAAGCAAGACCCACCCCTTGACTGCTGCTACTCACATAAAAAAATACTCAAGAATTCTGAAAATGTGTAGCTCTCAGTGTGAAGATTATTAAACTCATTTTAATAATGCAACCTGACTCATTAAAAAAAGGGTTCCCCACTTAATCTTCTGTCACTCACCCCACTGTATCATCATTTAGATAAATTAAGTTGGCAATCCCTACGAAATTCAGTCAGGTTTTTGCTCTATGCTGCATCTGGTCAGTTCCTAAAACAGTAAGGAACACAATAACTCTAATGTAAGAAAATTCCACTTTCCTATAATTTACTGTTCCTTTTTGGAGAACAATTACATAAAACATTATTTACAGGACCAGACAGTCAGCTGTTACATTCCACATTAAGACATGAGAATCCTTTTCCACCTACTTTACATTTTAAAGGCATGAAATTTTACAAATGCAGCAGATATTTTAGCACTGAAATTTGTCACTCCTGAGATATCACAAAACCTAGATTACTGGGTTGAAATTGCACCATACAACTATGATATGATGTGCAGAAAATAAGAGTAAGACAAGGACTAATTATGTTCATGTTTAAGTAGGAGGTAGATATTGAAAGTAGCCACCCATAACACAGCACACTTGCATAAATTAGACATATAATTGAGTACATATTTTAAATAATAAGAAGTATTTTAGAGCATTTTTATTGTCCATCCTCTAATTTAATCCTTATATTTTCATTTATGTTTTCCATACTTCAGTTTGCCACCCTGATATTCAAGAAAACATTGCAAAATTTAGAGTGACACCTTGTCACACAGCCTCAAATAATTCACTGAAGATAGCATTGCTGATTTTTACTGCTGTTTGAAGTAGATCAATATTTGGTACTAGATATTAAAAATGTAAATATATGTTAAAGCACTATGTCTCTAACTGTCATTAAGCCTCAGGTAATAATTCTGAAAAATAAGAAAATAAATCTGCAGTGATCAGGGAGAATAAATCTATCACACATGAGCATAGCATCAGTCCTGTGAGTGCAGGCTAACCTTCCTCACTTGGGTTGCCCACAGCTGTTCTCTTGTGCCAAGCACTCTTCCAACTTGTCATCCACACAAGCTCCTTTCCAACCCCAGTATTGGGGATTGCCACAGGGACAGAGTATGTGACTGCACATTGTGTAGGCTTCTGTTGAAAACTTGAATAAACCTTCCCAGCCCACCTAACTGCAAAGCAAGAAACATGATGCTAATATAGAAGATGAGAAGACACCAAGTGCATCACAATGAGTTTGAGGCTCTTGGGTTGTAGATGCCAAAAAAACAGTACATTTTTTTTTTAAATAATTGAAGTAGTTTAGTATCTGATAGTTTAAGACAGTCAGAGTCTATATTTCTTTTAAGTCAGATAACATCTGAAGCAGTTTTTCCTATCTATTCCCTCTTCTGTCATCACAGTCTTCATCACTGAAACAAGGGAGAGCTGCACCCAAGATGGGCTCTTGTTCACACCTCACCAGATGAGTAATTAATCTTTACTTTGAGTCTGTCCTGCCACTATTAGCAACTGAACAATACAAGGTGGTTGAGAGAAGGGCTTATTTTTAGCTTTGTCAGATAAGACTAACCATTAGACTAATCAATTGCACTCTAGCTGAAACATATGGTGAGCTTCACAGTAAAGTCTTAAAAGAAGTGTATGTTCAATTAAAAAATGTGTTTCAGTCCATTTCTAATAACTTTCATATACCATAGTTTCTATAATTTAAAAAGACACCTTTAAACATTAGCAAACCATGAAGATAAAGGAAATTAAATCCAACCTTTGATCCATAGAGATACTGTGGCTGTGCATTAGGCTGCTTATCACGCTGAAACTCCTGAGAAAATGGCAGCACAGTCCGAACAAATCTATATAAAAAAATAAAAACATTAATTAATTTTTTATACTTAGGTGAGCAGGTGTGCACCTAAGGCACCCTACCCTGTAGAAGACTGCTTTTGTCTGCATATACAATCAAAGCCAGACCAGCAGCCTTTCAGCCTTAGTAGAAACTGGGGAAGCACACAGCCTGAATTGCCCAAAAGCATGGACACAAATCATACTGCAGTTCAACAATTACTGTTCTTCCCATGGTGTGCAGGATCCCAAAATATTTCTCACCTCTAACCCAGGCCAGCAAATACAGAAGTAACTAACAAAGTAGCAATAGCCTCTCACAGGGCGTGAGGAAACTCCTTGTGCTTGCAAAATTCAGTCCTTGAGAAAGAGGTACACCTTCAAAGAAGAACATGACATTTCTGTTCAATGTTTCAGGGCTTTTTCCCCCAAAATTCACATCAGGAGAAATATGTTAGATTGTTACCTTTAAAAAAAGGTCATGAAGAGGGTAAAATCCTCGCAGCAAAATCAGTGTTTCAAAAGTTTGATCATACCTCAGTGTGAGCATATACCAATACAAATAATGCTTAGCTCTACCTTTCTATAACCAATACAAATCATGCTCAGCTTTACCTTTGTATACTGTTAAGAGGATGGCAAGAGAACTACAAATATAGGGAGCACTGCCAAAGACAGGATCAGCCATCCCACTCACAACTGAGGGCACCAGAGTCTGAAGGACCATTCCCAGTCCTCTTGTGAACAAGCAGCACAAATCTTCCCCCTTGATGTTCCCTATTAACTGTGTAATGCACATTTGGCAGCACCATAGTTTTAGTGCAGGAAGAAGTTCATCAATATCTACTACAATTCTGATTCTGCTTAACTTCACTAAACAGAGGAAAATTATTGGGGGATGTGTGTTTACATGCTGGATGGCTAATTTATTTTTTACCTTCATTAAAAAGTATTTCTTGATAAATGGTGCAAAGCTATATATGCACAACAAATAGAGAAAATAGCTATTTAAGAAGTCTACATCAATAATAGATACTGACGTATATATTTGTTGCATAGTATCAGGATGGTCTGAGTGATACCTGAGCAAAACAAATGTATCTAGGAAAATGTTTCAGGAAAGAAAACTTGCCATACATTATAATCATACAATACAATTACATCTTGATCTTTTTTTTGTTTAAAGTATTTATATTTCATTAGCACACAAAATTAATTATTTATTATTCATTCTTCCTAGAAATAACAGACATTCTATTTTTAATATATCCATCTTCTAGTTAAAAACAAAAACAGCCATGCTAATCAAAAATTGTTTCACCAGACCAATATAAATTGCACTATATTGCTTACAATTACTTCTGCGGTGTTTTATTTCTGAATCATTCTTGTGAGAATCTATAACTTCAGGACAACATTTTCTGCATTTTTAACCTTCTCAAAAATAGGTACAGCTACTTGCTCATACTTAGTTTAGCCACTCTTCCCAAAAATACTTGTATTTGCTGTAGTCCAGAAAGAGTTTTCATTTAGAGCTTTTGAGGAAAAATACATTATATGCATTATTTTTGATACTATATATATTATTTAGCTCTCCTTACATTTGTATTTCCTCAGTTTCTCCCCTTCTCTCTCACTTACATAGAAACTGAAAACCTTCCTTTGAGACAGATTACTTGAACATGTATTCTGCAGATACTTCATTAATGAGTTTACCAGAGATAATGTAAACATTTGATGGAATTCAAAGTAATCTGCAACATACGACAGTGCCAGAGATTACTCCATTCCCCCTTTCTGCTCTCCAAATCCCATTCCTTTCTAAACTGACATCAATTTTCAAGCCCTAAGAGAATATCTAAAATGAAATCGTAAGAGATTCCACGTCATTTGAGATAAGACTGGGTTTCAGTGTGCAGACGTATTTGGCAAGAGCAGATATGTTACCACTAAATTAAAATGCTCACAAGGAAAGGAGTGTTTCAACATATAAGTGAATGCATCCTATAACTCTGGAAAGTGCAACTGTAATTCTTAGACTTTTCAAAAACTTGTTGTGTGTATATATCTCAATTACAATGTAATTAGTGTCTGAGAGCAAACCAGTCAGTGCAAGTAAATGCTCAAGTAACTCTTGTGTGTTTCCCAGTGTTCCTCTGCATTCTTGGGGGCTTCTCCATCTCTCATGCTTCAGAGTAGCAGTGAAACAGTCTTAAAGTTTTCTTAAAGACTTGAAGCAAACACACTTGCCTATACTTTCTTGGGTGAAAGAAGCCAAGAGAGGAAGAAAAAGAGTAAGGAAATAGGGGCAAAAGATAACAGTCACTTGTTAATTTATGGAGAGGCAATGTCTAAGATTGAGGCTTCAGCAGCCTAAAGAGTGCATCATCCTAGAAGGTATGTGACTAATGCCAACATATTATTCAGGTAAGTATTAGAAATTTCTTCCCTAAAAACTTAGGGCTATATGAAAACCTTACAGTTTGGCATCATCTACTGTTCTTCAAACTTTTTCAATGTCCGTGTGTGTGTGTGTGTGTGTGTGTGTGTGTGTGCTTTCTTTCTGCCATTCTGCTGGTTGGCTTCCTCCTGCTTCTCCTCCAAGAAAGAGGAACATCTCCTTTGAAGGACTGAAGCTCTTTGAATATCAAAGCTAAAGCTAAGCAAACTTTTACTTTCCCCTGGATACTGATTGGATACAGGTTTCAGAATACTCCAAGATAATCAGTTTCATTTTTAATCAGTGCTGATGATCTCACAGCAATTTATCCATTTTAATCAGAACAGGTTGTAAGCAGTCAAAGAAGATTAAGCAGATGAAAAGCCTTCTGGCTTACCAAAGCTTTGCAAGTGAATTGCTGGAGGACAACATGAGCCCCCAAAGTATTTTAGGGATCAAATAATTTAATATTAGTTTTTCTGTAATACCTACCAGGAAGGAGTTCATAGTGAGCACTTCACAAACCAATGTAAATGATTCTGTGATTTTAATTACTATAATCTATTTAAGCAGATAACTGAAAGAGACTGCTTTGGTCAATGAGCCTGCTGCCTCACAGGCAACAAGTCAGACAGACCTCATTCATAAACTTTCTGAGCTTCATCTTAGAGGTAATAAGATATGAGAGTCTTCTCTCCCTGCTCCTACAAAAAGCATTCCTCTGCACCTCCTTGTCTGATTGGTATGAACACTTTTTGCTTTCAGCATTTTCAAATTAGTTTGTCCTGTCTAGCAGAACTAACGGTAGCCCTACACCTCCTCTCCCTCTCAGTGAACATTAGGTCTGACTCACCCTTCATAAACACAGATGCCAAGATGGAGAGAACAGAAGAAACAGCAAGGAAAATAGTACACGAGAGAGTAACAGATCTGTCAATGCATTGCTGTCACTTCTCCTTTTGGCTGAAAGACTTTGGTTGGTTGGTTGCTTGTTTTGTTAGGAGGGGAAAGGTGGTTGACTTACAGTCACCCCTACTTTGCACGAGTCTATAATCGTGCACCATTTGGCTCTTTGTAGCAGAAACTAGATGGTGTTCACTGCTATTTTTCAGCTTTGTTCTAGCACTATCTGCAAGGGCTGAAAATTTTTCTGAATAGTGACTGTCAGAGTATATGCAACACCAGAAGACACAGCTGTTCTCTTGTGAAAACCAGTCTCAAAAGCAGTATGAGAGAGAGCAAGCCCAAGAAAGGAAGCGGGAGAGGCAGTCAGGAAGAGTGAAAAATAAAAAGCTGGTCTTTTTGTTCCTTCTGTGACAAATCTGTATCCTTGGAAGAAATATGTCATACTGCATTTGGAAGAGTGCTATACACATGCATTCATACTAGAGAACACAGATTTGGGTAATGTGTTAAAGGAGATGGAGCTACTAGTTTGACTACAGTCTCCAAAAGCTAGTATCATTTGTGTCAAGAAAGCACAGAAAATCTTCAGTTCAAATAAATATAAGGCTGTCTTGCACTTGCTCCTCTGTTAGTCCTTAATACAAAACAAGCTGTCAAAGAAGGAAAAGACTTGTTCGGAAACAGTAAAGAAAATGAGGCAGAAAAAGGGACACTACAGACAGTGGAAAAGGAACAAAGAACAAAAATATGGAAGTTATATTTGAGTCACTTGAATCTAGATAACCTAACTTCACAAAGAAAAAGTTCACATGCAGGCCTAAGCATGACCAATATTCCTGGCACAGAAAGACTTGGCTTGAAAAGACATGCAGGCAACTGAGGGCCAACATGAGAGGGCTCTTGAAAAACTAGCCCAGGCAGCACAGAAAAGACAAGTGGGAAACACCTGTTTATAGACACTTTCAGTAAAAGAACTGGTGGACAATAGCTTGAGAGCATCTAAAAGAGATGCAGCACAAGCTTCACTGCAGACTCCTCACTAGGCGCACATAATGAATGCCAAAGCCTCCATAAAAGGGACAGGACAAAACTGGGGAAAAATAAATACCCCTGTAAAGGGCCACAAATGGACTAACATCTCACCATTTTTGTTTTATAGAAACATCCAATCATTGCTAGAGGGTGGCATATTTCCTGGGAGAAATATCACCTAAAGCCTCCCTTGTTTTCATATTCAGCCACTTTATGGCTGCTGACAGTATCAGGACACTGGAGTAGAGACAACTTTGACCTTACCTGCAATTCATTATGCTTGTGCACTATCCAAAGGTTTGTTTTCTTTCTTTCATGATGATCAACAGGTAGACTAAAAATACCCTTGGATTTCCCTGCAATGGTCCCCTCACTCATCTCCCCATTCCTTCTCTGCAAACTGTTGTCCCTGAGTCTGTGCAGCTGGCCAGCATTAATGAGACTAAATTTCAGATAAATGGCAACTCCAATTATTAAATTGCTAAATCTTTTAATAGCAGCCTCACTGTTTAATCTCAGTACATTATCAGATATAAAAAAAATTCCTAAGTCCCAAATAATTAAACATGCAATGTGTTTCAGCACATCTGCATGAAGAGCTTTTGAACTAAACCTGCAGGGTTTCTAAATAGTTGAACTCTTTTACAGATATATGAAATTATCACATTGAAACATTCTTGGGAAAAGACCTTCAACAGGTACTGGAAATGAGTTAATCTGACCAAAACGCTATTTTTAAAAGAAGAACCCTTATACCAAGCTGTCAAAATAAAAGAAAGCAAGCCATAGGTACGACACATTTTCTGGGAACTCTGCCTCCAGCCCCTCACATCACCAAGTAACCTCTCTCCTTTTCATCATGATTATTTGTCTTTCTTCCAGCCTTTAATTGCTACTTTTCTTCCCTTGTTGACACATAACCTTCATGCAAGATATTACCTATCAACAGTCAGGCATGAAACCAGCAGCTTTCACACAGCTCTTCACTGTGTATTCCTGTGTTTGCTCTCAATAACCTGTACACTTGCATGCAGAGAGAGCACATAAATTTAACATTCATGCTAACAGCAAGGCAGCAATGAACATGCTTAAGGACTATAAAAAGGCTAAAAACTTCCTGTTCTCTCACCAAAAATATCAAAGGGCACTGTATAGCATGTGCAACACATACATTAATTCTCTCCCCACTGCTGCTCTTGATTGCAACTAAAGCACTTCCGTGATGAAATCAGCCACATGGTACACATACTGCCTAAGATCTGGCTCCCTTTAACATCTCTTAAATTAATTATCCTGAATTAATTACCCAACAAGCTGAGCCTAACTCAATTCTTGTGTACAGATTTTAAAAACAGACAAGCAACAGTGCTACAGGATCCTGCTAATGTCCTTGGGCACCTCACACTCACTTCCCAAGTGCTGTGGTCTGCAGTACGTGAGCCCTTGTAGCCAGGATGAACACAGACTAAACTGTACAGGAGCTACTGAATGTCTTTCAATAAAGCTGATGAGTGGAAGAGCAGCATTTCATCAAGATTTTTATATGATTTTTAATACAGCACACTGAATATTCCAATATTGACCTCCAGATACATTAACCACAGAGTAGCTCCCTCAGAAATATATTTGACTTTCCTGTGCAAACAGATTCCTGTAACAGAAGTTTCTAGGGTAAAACCTAACCACAAAAAAAACCACTTTTATTTTTTTCCTTTGCAGACAGAATCTTGGATCTAAAACACAACATAACCATCACAGAATAATGTCAGACAAGGAAAGCTCTCCAAGGAGAGAGTGAAAGATGAGAACAGGCTTCCTCCTCTTCCTACAGCTCAATATTCATTATCACTTTACTGTCACTTCATGGGGCTTTAACCAAAACCTGAGTAAAGACTAAAAGTAACACAAATCCTAAAAACAGCACACGAGCTGGAAGCACAGATATGCAAAATCTTGAACACTGTGCTTCCCCCTCATTCAAACCTTAGATCCTACCTTCCTCTTTCTATTTCCATTACTCACTCTCTTTAAAGGCTGCAATTGCAGTTTGCAGTGAATACTGAACTCTTCCTTTCTCCAGGAAACCATCTTTCCCTTCACATTAGCACAGAATCAAGAATATAATTGTATTTCTGTCATCTCACACTTGAAGATCCTGTTTCAAAATACCTTCCTGATACACATTTAGCAGTGTTTTGACACACTCTGTTTTTCAGCATAACGTAACTACGTCATCAAAATGTCAGAATTTGGATGCTGTGGTTCCATTTGCCTTCTATTGTAGACAAATAACAGGCTTTCATACATTTAACAGTACTTGGTAGAATGACTCATGCTGCTTCATTTCAAGTAAAGCCTTAGAAGGGGAAAACACTAAATGAATGGAGATGAACTTGTCAGCACTTGCTAGGAAGGAAGTTGCAGATAGTAGAATAAATAAAAAGCTGCAAATAAAAAAGTTGCCTTGCTAACCTGTTAGTAGATCCATTGTAGCAGTAGTTTGGAAGGAAATCATAATTGAGTTCCCAAAAGACATGAAGAGTGATTCTGCCGTAAGGGGCAGAAACATTATGGTTGGCTTCTCTGAACATGGCATCAAAGCTGTCCAAGGTCATATATCTGCTCAGAAGCTTGTGAGTCATTTTGTTTACCTCTATCAAGCCATCCAGCTCCTACAAAAAACAAGGAGAAATAAAGAGAATGATGCATTTAATAAACTGGAGAAACCGAACAAAGTACTACATAAATAACCTTGAGCAAAGAGAAGACTAGAAAGAAATCAAAATGAACAATTGACTCTCTCCCAGTCTCTTACTTAAACAATAAGGGCTGGAAAGAATCAGTGCTCTTGAGATTGCTTCTTAAACCTGAGGCTTTAAGGGCATTCAGATGCAGATGGGTCTCAAACACAAATCTGTACCAACACTTCCTCCACTGAGCAAAACTTAAAACTCCAACATTTAAATGGAGTCAGACATAGGCCAAAAGCACCTTTCTGCATTTCCTACTTTACAAGCAATCACAAAGTCATTTCTGCTCAGTAGAGTAACTGGTGAACTAACTATTGTACTGGTAATGTTAGGAATAACATCACATTTACCACAAATCCTTCTCATGGTCTACTCCAGTGAAGGACGTACAGAGATGCAATAAAAGACCAGATCAGACATTTACAAATGTTGTGAAGGTATCCACAAAATTAGTAGCTGCAGGCTACATGATTACATATGAGTACTGCACTTCATAATGTTTCTCCTCTTGACAAGAAATTCTTAGTAACTGTTCTGGCAATTTGTTTAAAATAAAATAAAATAACTCCCTTATCTGACATCAGACACTGAAAACACCAAACACAAAGAACACAACCTTTACTTCCAGAAAATCCAAGCACTGCCTTTAAAGATTATTGTGCAATGGCCTACTGAAGAAATATTGAGTGGCATTTTCTAGCTCTGTATCAAACTACTACTATCTTCCCATAGACTCCTCTGTGATTTAAGAGCTCCATATTTCAAAGAAGTTTTAAACCTGAGAGCAAGTTGGTTCAAGGAAAAAAAAACCCCACTATGATTATTATTACAGAATTAAGTCGAGTTTGAGGGGGATAAAATAGCTCAGTCTTGTAAATACCTTATTTAATTTATTTAGCTTGAAAAACAGCAGAAATTACAGATTACTTAATCTATTAGGATCAGTTTCTTGCTGAGGAAACCAACCAGTTTTCAACAGAAAATATTTGCATAAAACAAAAAAAAAATCAAAAAAAACCCCAAACCAAACTACAAAAAAAAAAAAAAAAGAACCTGTGATATAAAGGAACACATCATTATGGACGGTTTCTATTCACTCAGCCACTAAGAGTGTACTGCATGTAACAAAGAAAAACTACATTTCAATAATTCAGAAGTCAAGAGGCTCTATGGCCTCAATATCTGATTTCTCTCCAGTAAAGAACTAAATTAAACCAAGATAATTAACTGCATGACAAAATGTCACTGGTAAAAATCTTATTACAGAAAGAACAACAATAAACTCTTTTGCACAACTTTTAATTTATTTTTCATTCTACCAGAACTGAATGTGCCTGATATTTTTCTTGCTGACTGCATGTTTACTTGTCAAATTCATGCTGTCTTGAAATAAAATTTGGTTTTTAGCATTTTAATCAGGAAACTAACTCAAAAGGACACCTCAATATTGCACAGATGCTCTTCTTCCATAGGCACGAGTCAGATCTCATTCCTCCACAAAAAAATTATTTTTGTCATGCTACAAAACCAAGCTGCCTAAGTAAATAAATGAATTTTGATTCTACCGAGCACAAGGCTGCTGGTTTTGATCTGCAATTTATCTATAAGCATGGGCAGAAGTGAGTGCTTACAAAAATTTAAATCACAAAGTGATTGCTTTCCTTGTTTTCTCACAGCTCCGAGTACATGCCTCCTCTACGTTTTACTTCCAAGGCCCTCAGCTGCCGTAGGTCTGAGGTTGCTTCACCTCAACTGCTGTGTCAGTGATGTGGCAAAACGGCAACACAACACTCACCACAATGGAAGTCAAATCCTCGCTTTCAAACCGGCCGATGGCCAGCTCCATGGACCTGTACATGGCTGCTGAAATGCGCTGAGTGATCAGTCGGTTCAGGTCTATGGACCTACCAAGGAGCTAAAGGGAAACGTGCTGTGAGGTTTTGAACTGACAGTCAGGTTACAAGACAAACTGTACAAGGACTATGAGATTCCACAGATTAACAGACTCTCACTCTGTGAACTTGCATCCCAAACACACTGAAACAAAGCAGATGGACAAAATTTATAAATTCATGAGCAAATGCGGTAGTACAATTTGCATCCCAGTTCTCACAGAAAGAAGTAAAAGCACACATTGCATCTACATTTAAGTACTTATATCAGCATTTTATGCTTCCATGACGTGCCAACAACATACTGAACACTGGTGAAAGACATTACCAGGAAGACAACACTACCACCCATGGCATTCCTATTTGGCTCATGTTTTCTTAACTGCAGCAGACATTTGTATTAAGATGGGATCTTTTAAGGTCTTTCTCCTAATTTACACTTTCATGTGACAAAAAAGCAGATCTCAAATGTTCAGTTATGCTACTGAGATGACAGAACATGAAGTACAAAATGAGTTTTGTCTACCTACACAAATCAACACCACTGGAAAGTTGCCAAGCAACTCAAATACAACATGGTAGGAGTTAACTCACTTGAACGTGTCTCTGTTTCAGCAGTGTCTCGTAGCGGTTGGACTGCAGCAGCTGAATGGTTGCTCCCTGGTTCTTGCACTCTGAACGCAGCCGTTTGTCCAGAAGCAGACTATGAAGAAAGGAATAAAATGCTTAAGGTATACTAAACAGCAGAGCAGAAAAGTGTGAAGGAAAGCTCTCATGGTGGAAGGAATAGCTACCTGCCAGCCATTGCCTTGTAGTATGCAAATATTTGGTCGGCCAGCTTGTACACAAATTGGTCAAAACACAGGTTTACCTTGGGGAGAAAAGTATCATATGTTTAGAGATACTTAAAATTAAAAAAGAGCTTAACTAAGACCTCCCACTGTTTATCAAACATAGTCAAGAAAGTTAATAGATCCAAATTTCCCAGTACAAGAGAAGATATCATTCAATTTTCAGCATTATTATTATTATTATTCAATTTTCAATATTATTATTGTTGTTGTTATTATTGTTGTTGCTGTTATTATTATTATGAAGGATATTTGCACAAGTCTACAATTTTCAGCATTAATGTGAGGCATTTTTGCACAGGTCAACAGGTTTCCTCACAACATATTATCACCCAACCAGCTACTCATCTTCTGGTCAGTCTTCTCAGTTTTTCTGGTATCTCCAGCAGTTCTAAATCTCTTACAAGGGCCTCGCCTTTTAGCATGATTTTCACATTCAGGTACAGATTATTTTTGTCCAGCAGGTAAGGTTACTTTACCTCTGCCTCAATTTCATCATAGAGGAACTGCTTCTTAAATTTGGTAAGTGCATAATGAGCACTGTCGTTATAAAGGTCCAAAGAATACAGAACGTACCTGCAAGAAAAAGGACAAAACATGAGAGTTACACCCGTATAAAAGTCATGATTCTTTAGGATGGTGCAGTCAAGGTGATGTAAGCCAGTGAATATTGTAATCCACAAATGGTTCATGAAAACAGGATCTTTTTCTTCTTTAGTTCATATAAAAAGGATCACAATTTTTTCTTTAAGAAAATATTTGTTGGTTCAAGAAATACATTTTCAATGACTATTTGTTAAAACCAATTAAATCAGCAACATTATCATACGGAATGGCAATCATTAAGAAAAATCATTCAGTGGAAAAGCACAAGTGGATCTTACTCCATCATTGATGCCTCTTTTGTCTCCAAAATATGATCCGTCAAAATCCAAGGCATGGACATCTCAATGGGAAACTGGATTCTTCTGCCCATGGTCAGCTCTAGGAAGAATTCCCTGAACCACAGCTGGGACAGATCACAGCATTGCTGCAGGGTTTCTTTCAGAATAAACAAGGGAGAATTACACTTCTTATAGAAATACATCAGGTACAATACAACTGTGATTCTGATGATGCAATGCAAAACAAAAAAAGCAGGTGCGAGTCACTAGAGCTGTACATAGGCCAAATAGTCTAAAGCAAATTCAAAATGTTAAGCCCATGACTTTTTGTGAGAGTTTTGAACTCCTCACTGGCCCCCAAAGTGGTGCCTTCTTATAGAAAAAAAAAAAAAAAGAGTGGAAGTGGACAAGACTATCAGTTAAATATAAAAACTGTGCATACCAGTAAAAAGAGATTTCTAGTTTAATTTCTCAGTTGGGGGCTGAGAAATCCATGCACTGAATTTGGGAAGCAGCAAGTGAAGGAGGCAAAATTGCACTGGAACTACCAGTACCATCCCTTCCTATGGAGGACTGAATTGCTCCACATATTCCTGTTGATTAGATGGGCGGGAAATGACAGACAGACATATGAAGTAGGAATTAAAATAACAATTTAAGGATGCTGTCAAGGGCCCAGAGGTGTGCTTCCCACCTCTCCAGAAAACACTTGGTACAATCCTTCTTTTCCCAAAGGCTTGTGAACTAAACAGGAAGGAACTTTTTACACTAAGACCTTCTGAAGACCTTTTGCGGCGCTGTTCCCCAGCAGCACTATGATATTAACAGGCTCCTGCTTCTCCAAGGGCAAAGGAGACGAGCAGCAAAACAAAAACGAAAGACAACACAGCATGGTGATGACAAGGACTAGGTACACTCAATGTCAGTAGGTGAATTCTTTAGGACAGCATGTTTCCGATTACAATTAACTGAATAGTAAGAGTAGTGAAATGACATCGAATTTACCACAACAGAGAATTTGTTTCCTCTGTACTTAAAACAAAACAAAACAAAACAAAAAAATCTTCCAAAACACAAAAACTACTTCCTTTAAAGAATTTCAATGTGTATAGGCTTATTGTTTATATAAGTACATACATGAAGAAAATAGAAAAGGGAGTCATAACAATATGAAATTTGACGCATTGGAAACAAACGTATAACAAGTCAAAATAAAAATCCCACCACAATACTACTAAGTACCATCTCAGAAAAAGTTTGGACAGACCAAGGCTTTTGATAAATAAACCAAAGATTAAGTTGACTTAGGCAATCGGAAACATTTTCCAGGTCGTGTTAGAGGTGTTAGGACATGCTAAGCTGGACACTGATCATCTACATATCTTACCACTGAAATTTATCAAATGAGTGTAGAAGAAAGACTCGCGATGGAATTTTTCTATGTCCAATATGGTGGGCCCCTCAAGGCTACTTCTCAAGGTTTTCTTGGAACCACTTTTGTCAGCAATGAGGGACTCTAACATAGTTCTCACCATGTAAAGCTGTATCATTAAAGGAAACAATTATGGTGGAAAGGGGAGGGGAAAAAAGGAAAATACACATGGTACATTAGTTGAGCAACACTGAGAATTACTATCAGTAAGCGACTGCTCCACTTCAAACTGAAAACTGGCACTGTGTGGATAAAGGCCTTTGAGGCAAGAGGAACAGATGCAACACTAGCCTACACATCAGCACAAATGCCTACCCGTGCCAAGGGGACCTCCACTGACACTCAGCAGCAGACCGTTTGCAGTGGAACAGTTCACATCACCACAAAAAGTAAAAGTAATAAGTAATGTCTTACCACCAAAGTTTAAAAGAGGCGGATAGATGTAGGACTGCCTCAGAAACTTGTGTGTCACATGCAATAGCTTTTCCAATCCCAGAGACTTGAGCTGCTTCAACAGCTCAGCAGAGTTTAAGGACTCTGTCATAGTGCGAACCATGAAGAGCTAAAAACCAACAGACAGGGGCAGGCAGGGGAAGAGAATCCGTTAATAAAAACACATGGGTAAATAAGGAACGGGAAAGAGAAGCAGAGAAAACGTGTTAGTTTGTTAAAAGTGAAAAGCAGCACAGTAAGCATGCAGAGGAGATCATACAGAAAGGTTGTTCAGAATAATCACTGCAATCTGGGGCTCCTTCAAGCGAAGGGAAAGTTCCTGCTCATTTCAGAGGATGCTCAGAGAGCCATTAGCTTATCAAATGATTTAGAAAAGATTTCCAGGTAGCACCAATTACCCATTCATACACAGACATTTTAGAACTGCATGAACCTGAGGAAAACCTATCTAAAATGGATATATTTGACCTCTTGCCTTCCTGTCAACCCAGACAGATAAGTGTGCCAGCCCAAGAGCAGAAAAAGCAGATAGAACCACATACTCTAAACAGCCTGTTGCAAAGGCGAAGCAAAGCCCTTAAAGCACAGGAGAAGCAAACTGGTGGTGATATTTAACCTTTTCTTTCACCCCAGGAAATCAGAAATCAAAACAATTTTTCTGCAATTATCAAAACAAAATCTTCATTAAATCAATCTTATCACAAATTAAGCAACTTTTTATTACCCAAAATTATTAACCATATGTGCTCTCTTTCCCACAGATTTTAGGTATGAAAAGACTGTCTTCACAAATCACAGTTGCCTTCAATTGTTCACTCCAAGTGCTCAGTACATCATTTTCTCATATGAGCTATGAATACCAGACCATACACTCTCCAAACAAATCCACAAATGAAATAAAAAAGAGAATTATATGGAGGTAACAAGAATGAGCATCTAGGTATGGGATTTTGATGGCTACCACAGAACACATTTGAAATATCCTGTTTTAGTGACAGCAGCAGACAAATTAAATTCTAGGGACCAGCTTTATCATTCATTACTGAATACTGCAAGGAATTTTGTCAGAAGTCATATACTTTCCCATATTTTAACAGACATTCATTTATATTTTAAGCATATTTTAAAACTACTAAACATCTACTGAATAGAGTGATTTAATAAAAAAATTTCACCAGCCATACCAGAGATAGAAGTCAGTCAAGAAATAATTCAAATAGTTCAAAAATATTATTTAAAAAAGTATTAGGAGCTCAATGAGAAAATATTTGTTCCCAGAAAATCAAATTAAAGAGATTGAACACTTGGAAAAATTATGTATCAGAGTAGAAAATTACAGCAATCCAGGCAGAGGATCTTGTTTAAGTGCATATAATTTTCCAAATATAAATCAGAGTAGATTTTTAGCATTAAAAAAAGACCGCAATAAAACCTGCAATTTTAAAATAGCTCAGGACAGAAAGGAATCACCTCATGCAATAATTGTTGACAGATACCACAACCACCAGACAGGAAAATACCTGGGTGCTGGAGGGTCCAACTGCACGTCTTGGGACTTTGATGTCAAAACCACTTTTGGGGTCCTTCTCTCCCCTTAGAGCTGGGTCATTGAATGGCTCATGGCCTGCTTCCCAGTCACACACTGTCTTCCTTATGGCCTGCAAAACACTGGACACAATTCCCACCACTTCAGACTGCAGCACATCCAAGTGCCCTGATAGAACACTTTACTTTTTTTAAGCATTCTTTCACGAGCACAGAAACTTTGCAACAGCATTCAGGAGGTAATTCCAACCAAGAACAAAGAATTTCACATCCACAAAATAACCGCTCCATGCTGTTTATCAGAAAACGTAGTCTAGAGCCCTTGAAGACCATCTGGTTCCAACTCTCCCCTTGCCAAGGGCAGGGACACCTTTCACTGCATCAGGCTGCTCAGGGCCCCATTCAACCTGGCCTTGAACACTTCCAGGGATGGGGCATCCACAACCTCCCTGGGCAAACTGTTACAGTGCTTCATTACCCTCCAAATAAAGGATTTCTTCCTAATACTTAACCTAAACCTGCTTTCCTCTTTCAATAAAACCACTGCCCCCTGTCCTGTCATTATCTGCCTGCATAAAAAGTCCTTCTCCCTCTTGTTATAAGTCTCTCTAAAGCACTGGAAAGCTCTGATAAGGCCTCCCAGAGCCTTCTCTTCTTCCAGGCTAAACTACCCCAGCTCTCCCAGTCTGTCTTCATATCAGAAGTGTTCCAGCCCCCAATCACCTTCATGGCCCCTGGACCCTTTCTAACAGGTCCACATCTTTCTTGTGTTGAGGACCTCAGAGCTGGATCAATCAAACCAAATTCATACTAATATGGATATATATTCGCTATGAATTCAATTAATATTCAGTCAAACCAAAGTAGATTATTAAGTAAATTAAAGAGAGACAGTGGTGGCTTGGAAAAAAAAAAAAAACCAGAATCCCTGTTTCCAGAAGAAATTCAGATTCCAGAATTCAGCTGAAATTTATACAAACAGCTTCATACTTTTAGCTCCAAATACTGAACTGGAACTCAGATACTTGCCAGGAACACAGTCAGACATATTCTGTGGCATGCTGAATGATCAGGAAAATGTCTCATCCCAAATCTGAGCAGGTATGAAAGCAATATTTTCTATTTCATTAAAATCTTGCAACAAAAAGATTCTCCCTGTAAACCTGATAATGTGGAGCAATTTATTTATTTTTAGCTTATGATGATATTTTTGTGGTAGTCAGAGTATTAAGCAATAGCCTAATTAGCTAAGGACTTTCACCTCTAAGAGCTTTGCAATGAAATGTGGGAGTAAATAAATGATAAACAAGTCAAGATTAAAAGCAAACAATTAGGGACAAAAAAAGATAAGGTCAGGAAATGTCAGCAATCAGTGTGGGCAGATGGAGCACTGGAAGAGATGTGTAAGGCTAAAAAGCCAAAAGCAGCAGAAGCTGAGAATTGAGACAGAATGCTAAGAGAAGCAGAGAGAAGAGAGAGTGGGGTAAACATGAGACACAAGGAAAGGAAACACTGGAAACATAAAGTGGACAGTGAAACCTTCCTTCAAAATACAAACACTGATCTTCATTTCAGTATTACTGTATTTGTATTTTCTTAAAATAAAAATAAACAACAGGGAACACAAGACTTCCTAAAGTAGTCCTAAGAGGCTCAGGACAGCCTGGACTCCTGCTGCAGCCACACTGGCAGCCATTAATTTTTAACTTCAGACTTCTTCAACTTCCAACTTGTATCCAACCAAGCTAACCACGAATGCCAGACAGACTGGGAGTACAGACTTAGAGAGGTAGAATTTAACATCTGTGCAATTCTGCAACTAATTTACTAAGGTCTGAAGGAAAGAATGTAGAAAAAGATGAAAACAGTAATGCTACCTCTGAATGACATTTTTCTTCTTTTTAATGGCTTGTCTTAATGGCTCCCTAAGTGTGACCTGGGCAAAGTCCTGAAGAGCTGCATAGATTGTATGACGAATGGCATGATTGAAAACACTTTCCATTCGTCCCATTAGCACCTGAAGACCTTTGATCATGGCAATCACCTGCAAAAAACCAAAAAAACCCAGACAAATGTATTTTTCTCATTTTGTTTGTGTATTTGTAAAAACAGTGCATTTTTAAACACAAAAAATGAGAAAAGAGGAATTAACAAGTTATAAATGATAAAGGATAGATTTGCTGTGCTCTTCCTATACGCTGTTTCAGAGTCAGCACAGGGCAGGCTGTCTTTTTTGCACTGGCTATGCAAAATGCTTATAGAGAATGCTCTCTTTTGTATAGAATTAATCTTTGGAAAATCCCTATAGAAAAATATTTCTCTTACCTCAACCAAAGCAAACTTCTCCTCACTAGTATAATTGTATCTGGTTGCTCTTTCATACTCTTCTGCATTGTCAGGACAATCTTTATTAGAATATTTGTCAGTTGGGTGAACCAGCTTCCATGAGTACTGCAGTTCACAAGGCAGATGAGGGAGAAAAAAAGATGGGGGGAACAAAAAGAAACAAAAATGCCTGAGAAACACAAAACACAGCTGGACACAAATAACATGCTTTGAGAAATACCGCAGTGTTTTCATGAATATTTGAAGAATAGTATTCGGTACTATGTTCAAACATTGTGTAAATTCTGAAACTACTATCTGGTGGAAATGCCAAACAATATTTTTCCTAAAATCTTTTCCTGAAAACCAGCGATTCTGTATTACTTCCAAGAAATGCAACTCGAACTCAACAGGTTAAGTTGTACTTAAGGGTGTGTTTTACTGTGCAAATGTTAACACAGGCAAAAGCTTCTTCTCTGCTTCAAATATGAGAAACACAGAATGAATTCGTAACGAAAAAAAAATCCATCAGACCCACATACAAAAAGAGGAGCTTTCTACTTGATGAAATATTCATATTTAGATTTCAAAACACAACCGGAAAACTGAAACCACAAAACCCCAGGTTTGGGTTGTTGGTTTGGGTTTGTTTGTTTGTTTGTTTGTTTGTTTTTTGAGGGAGAGGTCTGATTTTTAAGTTTACTAGGGTGAAATGTGTGGAAATAGCTGTATTATCTGTAACAATATGGTCTGCACAGCACGCACTTCTCTTAGATACTGCCTTTTCAGTCACTGCAAACACAGCTTAAAATGTTCCTGAGCAGTGTCAGGCTGGCCTAATATCCATCAAGGTACATCAAGTGAAAAATCCTAGTTGTATTTAAACAAAATTTTCTCAACGTTTGAGTTCAGCACACAGTAAGATCTGGTTGACACCACCTTAGCATAAATGTTAGATTACAAAGCAATATAAATTTGCCTACTATAATGGATTAACAGCACCAATTTACTCATGGCAAAGGGGGGGCATCACACCCTGCAACCTGAGTGCTACAAGGACACTGGGGAAATGATTAAACAAAGACGAAGTTCTTTGGGGACATTAAACTGACAGGGTTAAGATGCGCAGCAAACATAGGCTGCAAGTTTTTATCTGAACGTGATAGAGGTAATTATGTTCACACACACTCAGTGAAGGTACAGACAGGTAAATAATTAAGACACTCCATATCCGAATAAATTCTCAGTACGACAGGAAGATGAACACGAACTTAGATGAGAAGTATTTATGGGAATCCATACAAACTAGAAAGACAGTGAAAAGCAGTGAGAATAGCCAAAAAACCTGCTGTGATGCTTGGAGAAAATTTGTCCTGGAATGAGTAGGAGAGAAACAGAGATAAGAATGAGAGACTTCCTTCAGAGATATAATAAAATAGGAAGGTTTTCACTGTGAAGAGACCCTGGATGCAGTAATTTATGATGACAGAAATAAAGGGTGCAAGTCTAGGAGCTGCAGAGGCAAAGAATAGATGACAGCAACCTCTCTTAAGAAGAGAAAAGGAGAACAAGACTTTCACCCTTAAATACACTGTGGATTTAAATAGGAATAGGATAATACAGGGAAAAGCATGACTCATCTACTGGCTTTTAAAAGAGGAAGTTAAAAATACAAATGAGAGAGAAAACTGGTTCTCCAGCCATACCCACTGTGACTGCACTGGAGTCGCACAGTGCAAATTGTTTCATGCCCCCTGAGACAACTGAGGCAGAAGAGGAGCAAGTCTGACTTCTCTCATACAGAAAGTCACATTTCAACACTTCCTAGAACATGTTTTGGTTCAGCTAAGGCATACAGCTTTTATCCAATGTCTCCAGCATAACAAGGGTTCCTGCATACTCCTCTTCAATTTCTGCCTTAAGCAGCTTCTTGTCGGAAAAAAGCACAGTCACTTTTCTAACTAGCATCTGTTTTTAAAATAAACTATTAGAATATAGAGAAACATCTCAGCATGTGCTTTATTTCCCCTCCCTCATCTCCTCTCACATTTTCCTTTTCCTGCATTTACTTTCCTTTTCACTAAAAGCCCAGTCTAAAGCCAATGGGAGCCCTTCCATCCACTTCTGTGTGTTAAAACCATACATGCTTCAATTTACTCAGCAGTGATGTCTAAACACAGCCAGCTGGAGCTGTTCAGTCACCTCCTCAGTGACTGCATGTTAGTACAGATGTTTCTAACAATATAATTTTAAACAATGTTTAAAAGGAAATGATGAAGTCTTAGTCTACAAAACGTTTGTATCAAGAGTGACATTAAAACATCTGGTGAAGGTTCACAGGTGACAGCCAATCCATTAAATAGTACAAGTGGAATGTACTGTGTGAGCTATGGGTTACTGGATCTTCAGAGCAGCAGCATTACTCCTTGACTCTGAGAACTTCATGTGCCATCCTCTAAGAATGAGGTTTGACGCAGAAGGAGAAAAGGAGCGAAGGAAGAAGGAAACTAAGGGAACAGGATTCTTGTCGGGTCCCTTACAACTCAGAATATTCTGTGATCCTCTGAAAACACAACATGCACTTTTCAGTCCAGTAAAGCAAAGCTATTTTATTCTGTCTAACCTCACCAAGCCACCTCTCTTTCATCTGGTTTTATTTCCCATGTTACATACCACTTCCATGACATGGGCACTCCACTGGGAGAGAAGCTGCAGGCCTTGGAGAGAGAGATCAAAGAGCTTCCGATATTCTGCATCTGTTTTTTGAGCTTCCTGTCGCCCAGACCCAGTTACCACCTAGACATTATTTAAAAACAAAAAAAACAAAACAAAACAAAACCAAAAAAAAAAAAAAAAAAAAAAAAAAACCACAAAAAACCAAACACATCCAAATCCACATCAGAACATGCTGTATTCAGCATCCACAGACAAATTTCTACATAGACTGAAGCACTGAAACAGCATCATATACCAACACCTCCTTTACCATCTAACATCAGCTTTCTCTTCTAGAGACCTACGAAACTTCACAGATTTTGGTCAAGAAATGGAAATCACTGGTATCCCTAATGACCACAATATTGTTGCAGATGAATTCAAGATATCAATTTTATATGATATACATAGTTATTTGTTTTCTCTGTATGCTATATCTGTACGAGTGTGTGTGTGCATATGCATTTCTGTATTCTTCTACTAATCTTTTAACTTAGTTTTGTTTAAACTGTTACAAACACCTGTTTGGAGTAAGGACTAGACAACATATTCTAAATGAGACACCAAAATTTCTAGGATAAATCTGAGATACATACAAAGAAAGAGGCAGAAGGATGTTAGAGTTTGTATGATGTGTCATTATTATGTTAAATTTAAATAATGCAAATATAATTCAGAGAATGGGGCTTAGACCTGCAGCCAGCTTTTCTCAACTCAGGTGGCCAAGCTTTGTCATTTACCTAGCCAGAGATTTACCTGCTTTTCAGATACTTAGTGAGTGACTCATTAACTGCTAATGAGTGATTGCAATTTGTACATGTGGCTCTAACTCCACTCACCTCACTGTTGCTGTAACGAGCCAGTTCAGATATGAAGCGCATATGGTCTTCTCTGATCTGGATCATCTGCTCACATATATTGTACTGGGGACTGCTGCTGGAAGACGTGCACATCCATCTGGTTCAGAAGAGAAAAAAAACCCACCTAAATCAGTTCTGACAATATATACCACAAGTGGTACTGCAAAGAAAGACCCACAATGCATTACTTTTTTTTTTTTACACATTTTCCTTCTCTATTGTTTGAGGCTTTTCCTCTCTTCACACCTCTACCCCTGCATGAGCCACTAATGATGAACTGCCCTTCTGAGTTCAAATGGCACTTCTTCCAAGTCTTAAGAAAAAAATGTAAAGTTTTTCTTTTCTGGGAGTTTTTCTTTTTGTTTTTTAAAGGCTGCTGCTATGAAACACGAACCAGCATCTCTCTTCATGGGCACTTAGGAATAAGACCAAAAAGGATTAAAAGGTAGGGCAGAAGTACAGGTATAGGCTGTAAGATACATCTAGCCACCTGCAGATATTCTTTCCTTTATTCTTGTTGAACTCTGAAGAGTGTACAGTATGCTCCCAGCTATAAAAAAGACATTATCAAGTACTATTAACATGTTATGAAGAGGCACACAAAAAACATGCTACCAAGAACATCACGTTAAGTAGCCTCATATTTTTAGTAGCTCAGTAGGCCCATTGCCACTGATTTTCTCTTAGCAATTACATGCAAGTTATGTGGGTTTTTTCTGCAGGAATTAAAATGCAAAGCACAATATTCTAAAATCATGTAACTGAATGGAGGCAATGTCTTGGAGGAGCACACTAAAACAAAGCAATAACCAAAACCCATGGATCCATTAATGCAACAACTGGCTGCATTTTCCAAACATTCTGCTGTGCTGCACACCTAGCCAAAAAAAAAAAAAGAAAAAAATAAGAGGGAGACAAGCTAAGTTGCTGCTCCATGTGCAATGTACACATGCCTATTCACCCATGCACTACTACTGCTCACCTTGCTTAGTAAAATCCTTCATTTCTTTTAAAGAAAGTTTCATATTTAAAGGAAAAAATAAAAACTAAATTAGTGTAAGGTAAAATTAATTTCTTCCAACCCAGGTTATAAGAAATGTCACAGACACAAGAATGAGCTCAGCAGCATAGAAAGGTTTTTAAACCATCTGTTTCTTTAGTTGTATACATTACATGAATTACATTAATAGTGAAATGCCCAACCGAAAAGATGACAAAGTGAAAGTCCTGTTAATTACCACAGACCCATGGACTAACAGGTAAGTGTGAAAATATACTCCAAGGGTCAGATCTTCCCCATCCCAGATGCTCCATTCTGTTTCTTTCTCCCTCCTACCTGGATTTATTTTCCTCATAATGGGCACTGGTCTTAATGTATCTTGCAAGTTCAATCTGCATGTCACCAAACAGTGGGACAACCTGCAACTGCTGTACACAGGGAACAAATCAGATTAGATAAAGCAGTAACACAAATCATAGTGAAAGGAAACCATTATTTACCCACATTATAACCCAAAGTGATCTTTTTTTCTATTTAAATATATTTAAAATGCAGGAGAAACTACCTTTAAAATCACATCTTAACCAACCTTGAAGTACTTGTCTATCTTGGCTAAATTTATCCTTTTCTTTGCATCCAGTTTATAGATGTTACTGACACTTCCATCCATCAGGTATAATCCAAAGCCCATCACCTGAAAAAGGAAAAAAATTAAGCCTTCCATGAAAGGACCTCAGAAGTAAAAACCTGTAAGTCTGTTCTCCATATAATTAAAAAAGTAACATTTTAAAACCAGTCCTGAAAAACCCAACCTCCTTCAAAGAGAATATATTTTCAAATACATACATTTCTGTACTATTCTTTTTTTTTTAACCTATATTAGCAGTTTTTACATTCACATAAGCCTGATCAGTCACCCTTAAAAAATGCTGCTTTTTTGTATAAAGGTTTAGCATAAAAAAAAAAAATCTCACTGAAGCGAGAGTCTGGCTATTTTTAGAGCTTTTCTTTTCACTTCCATTTTATTCAAATTCTGTACACGCAAACTAATTTGGTAACAGAAGTTTACATCTAACATCTCTGAATGATTGCTTTTCTGGCTTTCAGTGCCTCTCCGAACTATACACACAAGAGCTCAGAAGCATCCAAAAAAAATCTAATTAAATTTTGTCCAAGGTGTTTAATTAACATAAGGTTAGAAACTTATCAGGAAACGGTTCTACACCCAGAGGAATAGGCTCCAGGGAAGCCTGGTTTCCAGTGAAGAACCTATGCCCAGAGGAATAGGTTCTTCACTGGAATAGGCTCCCTAGGGAAGTGGTCACAGCACCAGCCTGACAGAGTTCAAGAAGCATTTGGACAACACTCTCAGGCACACAGGGTGACCCTTGGGGATGGTGCTGTGCAGGGCCAGGAGTTGGACTTGATGATCCTCGTGGGTTCCTCCCAACTCAGCATATTCTTGGTTTCTATTTAGTATTTACAAGAGTCAAGCAGAGTGACTTACTGTGTTCTAAGCATCTTTACTGAACAAAAGGCCTAAATATAAAAGTCACACTGGGCACCCTTGTAGACAGAACGTAAATGCTCTAGAGTTCATGTGTGGTTTCAGAAGACTTTTGTTTACTCCTAACAAACAGAGCTCTCCAAAAGTTAAACACTGAAGTGACTCAAAATACTTGTCATGAGGCAAATTTTTAGCTCTTACTCTATATCTTTTCTTTCATTGCAAGACATGCAGTTGATAATAACAGCCACATTCCATACTGCCCAGCACCCTCTTATTACTCCAGCTAACTAAACTGACTTATTAATCTTAATTTCAAGATACTTGTTCCCTGAAATACTTGATACACAGCCTCACTTCCAAAAGCTTTTTAAACAATCTTGCCACATTTCTAAAAAAAAAAAAATGCTGTAGTTCCTTTCTGCTGTCATTATACTTCACAGAAACACAATTCCGTACAATTGGATGCAGTTCAAATGCGTCAACTTTAATTTATGAAAAACAAAAATGGATTAAAAGCTTTCAATGATTTTAGCATGTAGTACAACAAAAAGACAATAATGGGGAAAAGCAGCAATTTTAATTATTTGCTTAATCTGGTTCCTTTTAAAAAAAACAAAAACCACCAGAAACCATCTGGAATTCAAACACCTGTGCCCTGCTTCAACATTCTTTTTTAAAATTTTGTACCCAAAAGAAACCTACTTTCAAAAGCATATGTTTCTCACTGGGTGTTAGATACATTTTGTTTTCATAGTAGTCCACACACAAATTCACAATATCTGCAAGCAGCTCTTCATAGCCAACAATCACCTCCAACTGCTGCTGCAAAGACTGGAGAGGAAAAAAAAAAAAAGGTATTAGTTAACAAGTGACACTGACTGGGAAGTTACTACCAAACTGGAAGAGTATTCATTATAACACTTTTGCAAAGCATTAAGTAACTTGCAAGAAGACAATTCATGCTTACTTGTGTTATTTTGTTGTGGTTGGCAAGGAACATGGAAAGGTTCTGAGATTCTTGAATGGACTGAGGATCTGCCATTTTCCGCAGGAACTGAGCAGCTCTTCAAAAACAGAAGAAAAAGTGTATTTCCCTTGGCCAGGACTGTTAGTTAGTAAATCTAGCTCTTCAAAAAAAGGGTGAAAAGTTCACTAGAAGAGAGAGATGGGCTTAATTTATCCAAAATAAACTGGTTTAATATCCCAAATTCCTCACTACACCCCTACACAGAAGGTCCAATAAAACACAAATGAAAAAGCATTGGCTATATCCTTCAGCTGGGTGCAGCTGTGGCTCAATAGATCCAAGCCACTCAACAACCCAGGAAAAGTCTGTCTTCCAGAAAACAAGTGTTTGGTCTCCAGAAACACACCTCCAAAAAAAAGAAAGGCAAACCAAGTAAGTTTAAGGGGTCTCCAGGTACAACAACTGCAACAGGTGGAGGTAGAAACTAAATCTCACATAAGTAGAAGCAACACAGGTAAACTTGGCTAGTCATTGACTAAATAGTTTTCTGCATTAAAGACCACAGATGTTAGAGCTGGAATAAAGACCATCTTGCCCTGCTGCTCTGACCACCGTGATCAACAGAAGATACCTGATACCATTTGGCAGCTCAAGTACAAAATTAGCCAAAGGTATCTCACCCCCTCCCTTCCCTGCTATACCTGCAATCACAATGATTTTGAACAGCAAAGCTGAACACCTTAAGAACAAGTATAACAAGTCTCAGCTACAAATATCAAAAATGGATGCCAAGAATAGAATAGATCAGAAAAGGAATAGCACAAGCGACCAGAAAGCCAGCTTCCTCTCAAACTTATAAACAGAAGCTTTACTGAACAAAGAATATGCATTACATTCAGCATACACCAAGACATAAGTATCTGACAGCTTGGCATTAAAGGCAGAAAAACCTTTAGTTGCTGGAAGAACAGCACAAAGAAAACAGATGTACTCAACTGCCTAACTGCAGTCAAACCATCCCTAGTTTCAAGGCAGCTTGTCCCACACATGAAGAGACTATTTTGGAAGAAAAAGCTGTCAGAAAAAAAGCAACTGCTGCCATCTCGTGGGAGGCCTGAATCCTGGCAGCCAAGGCCCTGCTGCCCCTTGCCACTTACCTCTTGTAGGCCGAGTGGTCGTTCTTCACGCTGCACTTCATATTTTTCAACTCATCTAACACGGCGAACATGTTTATGAATTTGCCCAGTGTGATCAGATACGCTTCAGACACAAAGTCCTTCCTTCTCTCTGCGTGGCACAAACGTCTCACCTCCCCACAAAACCGTTCAATTGCATTTCTCTAATGGGTGGGGGGAAAGACAGAAAAACAGAGAGGAAAAGCCATGACATTTCCACGGAAAAAAGTTTCATCATGTACCTAGAGCAGGTGCAGTGAAAAGCTCCAGTGAAGCAGAAAAATGTTTAAAAAGCATGCAAAACTAACAAGGCATAAGTACAGGCCTTTCAGCTGCTCCTCTGTGTACTTGATGTGTGCTACAAGTGCCACAAGTGATTTCTGCCACCAAGCTTGCCTGACACAGGAGCCAAGGTTCTTCTTTGCAGATAAGTTAATTAAAAGTACAAATAAAAAATAGGGCAAGGGATAATGCTTTTTAAACTAAAAGAGGGTCAATTTAGATTGGATGTAAAGAAGTTTTTTACAGCGAGGGTGGTGAGGCACTGGAATAGGTTGCCCAGAAAAGTTGTGTATGCCCCATCCCTGAAGTGTTCAAGACCAAGTTAGATGGGGCTCTGAGCAACCCGATCTAGTAGAAAATATCCCTTTTCACTGCAGGGGGTTGGACTATATGGTTTTTAAGACCCTTCACAACTCAAACTGTTCTGTGATTCTATGAAGTTTAAAATCCCTCAGGAAAAAAAAAAAAAAAGGGATTTTATGCTCTTTGGTGAGGAAGAATTAAATATGAATTAAATATAAATTTAATATGAATTAAAAGGCAAATTATAGGAATGCTCCCTTCAAACAAACAAAGAAAAATTCACAGCACACTGTAAGTGCCAGATCTCTTAAGTCATCCTGGCACATGTTTATTTGAGGGCTTGTTTCCAAGTGCATGCCAGGGCCATTTCAGACGGAGGTCACAAATACAAAAAAGACAGCAAATTCAAATGTAAAAAGGAATCTGTTCTGACTTTAGGGCTCTAATCTGCTTGAATGAAAGGAGATTGAATGAAATGTAACATTTCCTGTTGTCTTCCCCAACCGGGGTTTTTACTGAGTACAACAATCTCCTCCTTCCTGTGTGCTCTGGGTCTCACAGGCTCTGTGAGTTGCTCCATCTCTGAATAATGCCTGGAAACATCCTCAGTCCATTGAAATAGATGGTAAACTGCCAGGAGGGAGGAGAAAGCAAGACAGACTGCTATTCTCCAGCTCGGGTGGCTGGCAGATCACAACAACTGGGTTAGCTTGCCCCAATAATGAATCGCCACAGCAAATTTGCACCTGCTGCTCTGCTGTCCAGACTTGTGGATCCCTCATTCCCCAGAAAATGGTTTCTGTGCTGAGATGTTTTTAGTATACATGTGAAACACATTGTTCTTCTTCTCTTCCTTAAGTGACAGATCTCTGTCCCCATGTGCTGCATAGGGACTACATGCAATCACTTTTGATTTTATGTTGAAAGTCTTAATGGAGATTGACTCAAGTTTTTAAGGTAGGTATTAAAAATTCTGCCCTTCTGTGAGAGAATGTGGTGGGTTTTTTCTAACATATAATGACTAGGTTCAGTACCTGAGCACACAATATGAAGTATATAAAGCAGAAATATAAAATTACAAGCCTACTGACAAATTTTGTTTCCATTCCTTTTACCTGAAAATACATAAAATTCATCAGCTTTGTGACTTCTGGCTCCAGAACTTCCACAGTTTTCTCATAAATTTCTACTCTGTTAGGCTGCTCGTTGCACTTGACCTGTGGATAATTAAAGAGGTTGTTATACCCGAAACTTTGCCTGATAAAGCTTCAGCAACTAAGATCCTGAGAAAATGCATTATCATCCTAAACAGACACACTTAAAGACAAAAATTTCCAGATTTGGCAACCTTATGCTAATCTTCTAAGCTTAATTGTGTGGAAGAAAACCCCAAACAATCTAAGATTTTTCTACTACCTAACAGCAAGTAATTTAGTTGTCAAACACCACTGTAGGGTGTGTAGGGTGTAACCTTTCCACATTAAGCCACTTACTCAAAATCATGCACTAAAATAGGGCCAGAACTGTAAATTAAAACAAGTTACCTGACTTCCATGTTAAATATTTAAACCACAGGATAAGCTTTCCTTGCATTTCAGTGTTAAAACAATTGCATTACAAATTTGTTTAAAAGGAAGGAGTCAACTCATGGTATTAATTGTGTTCAGTTTTCTGAAGCCTCTTAATATTCTTCCCACTCCACTCCTGTACAGCCACTCCCAGACACCTGAGCTGACTTGTGCCCTATTCACAGCGGGGTTTTTTTGTGTACAGATCAAGAAAGCACTGCATAGCTCTGACCTTCTGAAAGTGGCTTTCTTGGAGTAGTAGTGTCTAGAAACTTACATGTTTAACCTGAATATTAACTGTTACACGTCTTGAATATAAGTATTAAACTGGGGAGTGGGAAGAGTCCATTCTCTTGAATGAAATGTTGACCTCCAGCAGATCCCACAATTAAAAGTTTTCCTTTTAAAGCACACGACCCCTCTTGAACAACTCTAGAACCAAAAAGTATGACAAACATAAACCCCATGAGGTATTGCTATAGATGCCTCACAAAAAAAGTAAAGTGTAACCGGTCCCCAAGTGCTAAAAGACATGGCATGCCCAGCTTAACAATTCAGGAATCAAAGCAGACTCCACTTTGGATCTCACTGACAAATCTCTCTCTGTGCAACTCCACACTAAAACATGACAGAAGTTCAACATTGCATGACAGCGGAGTTTTGTCCATTACCTGAGGAATGGCTCTTGAGCAGCTTCTCCATGTGTATAACATGATTGCATATTCCTGACCTTCTTCTAACATTTCATTCTGTAGGGAAGACACTCAATATAATTAGAAATCATAATACAAAAGGATTATACCCATGTGTCTTCTGTCACTTCAACCCCTTGTCCAAACGAACCTATTTCTCTTATCAGAATGTATATGTACAAACACATACATTGCATGCTGAATGATACATCATTATCTCCCCAGATCAGATTGCTTTATGTGTTGTTCTTTCTTCCCAAAACTAATGACACTGTGATCTATAAGTATAAATAGAAATGCTAAGCTTGGGGTGAAGGAGGGGGATGGGATGGCACTTATACTTCTTTTTAAATTCAGGGCCCCCAGGTGGAATGTTCAAGGATGAAAGAGCCAGCACATGAAGAGCAATTTTTCACATGGCAAAGGAGAGCTACAACAATATCCAAACAATCACAACAGGTAAAGGAGAAACCATTTGATTTTAAAAGCAGATTGATGTAAACACACATAAATTTCAGTAGCATGTAAGCAGGTGCTTTATCTGCCCGTTCCACCATTTGTGAACTGGCCTCTAGAATTATAAGACATATTATTCCTTCTTTTCTAAGAATGCCACGAAAGAAGGGAACCTTTGAACAACATTAGTTGCTCAAAGAGGAATGGCAATTTAAAAAAAATTTAAGAAGTATGTTTGAAAAATAAGAAGTCACACACTTTTTCATCTTACTTCCTCCTGAAAGTGTTGTAGGTAACCCGTTTTCTGTGATCATAATTCTTATAATGAACTGCAAGAAGACACATTCCTCTCCTTTTTTTCTACCTAATGCAAAAGTGTGCATCAGAACATCTACTTACCATGCTAGAATGGACTGTAGCTTGCTCAATATATCTTGCAATACCAGTGACAAATGCATTTCTGTCTTCAAAATTAGTGTTGAAGTTTGGCTGCAGAGAAAGGAAAACATGGAGTTAAGTCTTCTGTAGCAGCATCTCTCCTATGAAGGAAAACTAAGAACCTGGCATTTTTCAGCCTGGAGAAGAAAAGGCTCTGGAAGACCTTATGGCAACATCCAGGACCTAAAGGGGTCCTGCAAGAGAGCTGGAGAGGAGCTTTGTACAGTGGCATGTAGTGACAGGACAAATGGGAAGGGATTCAAACTACAAGTAGGATTAGATTAGGTATTTGCAAGAAATTATTGACTGTGAGGGTGGTGAGGCACTGGAACAGGTTGCTCAGAGAAGTTGTGGCTGACTCATCTCTGGAAGTCTTCAAGGCCAGGCTGGATGGGGCTTTGAGCAACCTGGTCTAGTGGAAGCTGTTTCTGCCCAGTCCTATGGTTTAAATTGGACTAGGTGATCTTTAAAGTCCCTTCCAACCCAAATCATTCTATGATTCTATGAAAAGAATCGTCATATATATTGCCAATATAAACACACTTTGGTTTTGGGCAAAACATATTCTTTCTTAACAGCACTGGGAAATGGAAAAAACCTTTTCCTATAATGAGAAAATACCTGGTAAAGAAGAGATGATGGTGGGGGCTCAATACACGGTTGCTGATCTGGCAATGGTAATTCCTCCAAGAGATCCACATTGGACAAGGCATCCTCCAGAGTTACTTGAGCAGTCATTTTGCACCTGGTTAGAAAATACACACATACATATAGATATGTAGATGTATACACATAGATATAACTTTATATGTGTTACTATATACACAGTAAACAAATGAGTAACATGCAGAGCAGGCAACTCTTTATACTGTGGGAAATGGGAAGTTTTCCTTCAACCAAGACAGAAGGGAGACAGTCAAACAGAAACTCAGTCGATTTCCAAATCCAAGTTTTATTTAAACTTTTGAGACTAACACCCTTGTTATTACTTTTAGGACTTGAGAAGTGTTTCTCCTCCCCCACTGCTGGATACCAGAAATACATCAAAAATAGAGGAAAGGATGATTCTAAACCTCAGTTTTGAGCCAATGTGCTTTCAAAACTTAATGCACTACAGCTTCTACAACCACATCATCTTCAGGAGACCAGGCTGTCAAAAGGTGCCAGCAGTCTCCAGTGTTTCATGTCCTAGGACATCCAGATCTGCTTTGGGTAGTTGATGATAGACCCCTCAGGGCCATGGCAATCTCCATAAATCTTTGACTGCTGCCACTGCCAGGGGTTTTGAACCAAGAACAGCAATGGGAAGAAATCTGGGCCATCTGTGACCAGTGACCAAGCACTGGAACAGGTTGCCCAAAGAAACTGTAGAGTCTCCTTCACTGGAGCTTCTCAAGAACTGTCTGGCTGCAATCCTGTGCCTTGTGCTCCAGGATGACTCTGCTTCAGCAGGGAGGCTGGACCAGGTGAGCCACTGTAGTCCATTCCAACCTTACCCATTCTGTGATGTTGTGAAAATTTAGGAAGAAAACGTGGGGTGGAACAACTCAGTCATCCACTTTTGCATAATGATCTACTCATTCTCCCCAGTGGAGTGAAAAAAATATTGATTTTTAAGGTAACATCTCTAATCAATATGTCTCATTTTTTTGCAACTTATTTTCCCCCACTGACCAGAGAAACACCATACACCTGTGTGCAAGGAGCAGCTGAGCACTGCCCTCAGCTCTAACCAGGAGGAAAGGAACATGAGCACCCACATCCCAGAAGAGCAGGACCCTTCCTGGCATATGACACCCCCATGGACCTGTTCCACCCCACATACAGGGAGGGTACAAGCAGATCCCAATGCAGCTTTGACAAAACCTCACTGCAAGACAGCTACTATGGGCTGGTGATGCCACTACTCACTGCACTTTTATTGGCCTGGCAGAAACACCTCCTCACTTTCTCTTGCCTAATTATAGATTCCTGCAGAAGGATCCACAGAAACAGCAGCTTTACCTCCAAGGAAAGGCTCAGCTGACAAAAAAACCAGAACCAAACCCCAAAGAAGAGGAAGCAACCAGGAGTGATTATCTGTCTATTTCCAGAGTCCAACCCTGTGTACCAGGCCATTGCTGCAAAGCTAATGTACCACATATGGAGTGAGCTTGCCAACAACTTTATAAACAACAACCAACAGAAAGATTCATAGGTCTCTTTCTTCTTGAATGCCCAGCCCAAACCTTGCTCCCAGCTTGAGCATATCAGTTTTTGTTAAAATAAATAAACAAACCAGTGCTCACACTGTGCAATTTGTGATCCTTGCCAAAAAAAGGGATGAAGCACTAGATTGACAGGAGTGCTGGCTGGCAAACCTGTGCCAGGATATTTGCCCAACACCTGCCTACACCCAGATCAAGCTCCAATACAAGAATCACAATTACTGTCAAATCAGAGACAGGCAAAGAACATGGTGTCCTCCCTTCAATAAATCAACACATGCCAAAAAATTTCCATGGCTGGGCAGAAGTCCTGTGAGGAGGTCAGACCAAACAGTTCTACCCTAGAGGAAACTGAGCTGCCAAGTAGTCAGAGCATCTACAGATGAGTCTATAGCTATAGGAACTTTATATATGAGTCCGAGTATCTATAAATCAAGCTTTAGCTAAAAAAGAAAACAGATTAACTGAGAGGCTCCTTCCAACTTGAAATTTTTCTTCCTCTTTGCCTCCCTGTCAAAGTAGAAATGCCCAGTGTGCAGCTGCTCTGGGATACACCAGGGGTGGGACCAATGGGCCCATAGCCCTCTCTCCCACTGGACAAGCAAATGGCCACAAAGCATTGGCTCCAAGAAATCACTAAAAAAAATGTTCTGGAACCCACAGTGAAAAATGGCCAGCCGTTCTACACGAAAAAACTATTGCAACTATCTGTGGAAAGTGGAGCTGTCACTGTGTGCAAGGAAAGTATCAGCACCCTCTCCCCAGTCCACACATTTTCCTTCTCCTAAAACATGGTCCACCAATGACTTGGACCCCTGCCAGGCATTCACAAAATCCAAGCTCCTGACTTATACTTCCTCAGCACTACAAGTGAATATTCTGAAGATGCAGCCCGTACAGTCCCAATTCTGAAAGCACACCTGCATGCTTTTGGCCTCAATATTTACAGCTGCACATGAGCAATCCTCCAGCATCAGCTATGTTCAGACTATAAGACTTTAGACTATCTGTGGATTTGCTTCTAATACTTAGAAAACAATTTAAAAATAGAACCCAAAATCCCAGCTGATTTACATTGCCTTATATTTAAACAGCACAGGTCTGGGAAACCCTCATTAACAGGCCAGGAGGACAAGTAAGAAACAAAAGCTTCATGCTGCCCTCTGGGTTGTGAAAAGAAAAACTGGAAGGAACATTTTCTGAAGTCCTTCAGCATGATTTCCCAAAGATCAGCATTTTTCAAAGCAGGAAAACAAAAGCCATTGGGCACAAACAGTTGTAAATGTCTTCTTGTTTTGAGGTTGCTCGCTGACAGCTCCGCTTTGCGATTTTGCCAAAGGTATCCACACGCCTGGTGTTCTGTTGGCCAAGTTCAATGTCCCTGTTCTCCAGCCTTTGCACTCCAGTATCAAGCAAGACATGAAAGAGGAAGCAGCTCCTTCCTGCCCGGCTTTGACACATTTGCAAATGTTGCGAGGGCGTGATTCACGTTTCCCCTCTGCCCCCCCAGAAGCAAGCAGAGGAGTTTTGACAACAGCCATGGCAGGGCGACAGCTGGAACTGGTTCAGGGTTTTTCTCCCCTTCTTTATCTTTGTTGATAAAACAAGCTCCAAAAGACAACAGCTGTTTCTCGTGTACAATGATGAACAGGTGGCAAAACCAGATTTTTTTTCCCCCCTAAGCTCAGAAAAATTAATTTAAGAAAAGCTAAAATTCCCAAGATACAAAATTGGATAGCTTTGCCTCCTTAAGAGTCACGAGTTTTTAACAGATGAAATTACTGGGCAGGAGAGCTAATATTTTAAGAGATTCCTTTCTGGCAGAGAACATAAGAAACTTCAAAGACCTACTTTAAAAAAAAAAAAGTTTGATTAAGAATTTACATGAATGAGAACAGAATAAAATGCTGTAGTCATTCTCATCATTATAGTTATATGAGGACATTTACCCAAACTGAGAATTTTTTTCTTACTACACTCCTACAAAGCTGTGTTTTCAGTTCTGTACCCACATGAGATTTCCCAGGACAGCTCTTCTCAGGCAGAAGACATGTAAGCATTACTTCTGAAATAATATTATTCTTTTGGCATCTTTGAATTATGACCCATCCTTAAAGCACTAAAGTAAAAATGCATGAACAAGAACATGTTTTCCTGGTTGTACATAATTTAATTAGCAAACATTCAACATTCATGATTCTGACATTCTCCCTTGAGGAGAGAGAATCACATACACCAGCAAGCTGTTATGCTAAATTTTGGTGTTTGATGAGCACACACAGCTTTCTAAGCAGGGGAGAGCAACGCCTGTGCCGATTCTCAGTTCCTTTTTCTGGATTTCAAAGCAAGAAAATCCCTGTCTTGAGACGAACTTCAGCCTCACAGTACCACGTCCCACCATGTCCAAGGATCAAGAGATATCAGTCCCAGGGTTAGGGGTTTTTTTTGTATGTTAGTGCAAGGCCATAAACTAGCTTAAACTAGGATATCCTCTTTTTCTTCAGTTCTGAAGGAGATGGGCACCACATGGGCCTGACCTGCTCAGAAGAGCTTGTGCTGTGGAGAAGTTCACTGAGCTGCCTCTTACATTCTGTCCATGTGAAAAATCAAGCCAAAAAAAAAGGACGCTCCTCTAGCATTGTTTACATTTTGATTTAACTTCAGAACTGGATTATTATTGAAAACATTCACAAAAAAAGAGTTGGCAACCTTTTAAAAAAGTCATAATTCTGCACCATTGCTCTCAGCCATGCAACTGCATGGTAAGCGGTGCCCTGCTAAGAACATTGCTTTGATACCTAGAGATGATTATCAGCCCTAGCAGAGATACCGTTTCCACATCTCCATCCTTACAGAATAATGTCTAAGTCTTTGCAGAAGATCTATATTCTTAATTCCAAGCATATCAGAAAACAGCCAGCACGCATCTCTCAGCCATGCTCTTTTGGGCCTCCTGAAGCTTCAGATTATTTGGAAGAAAATACGAACAGGAGCAAATTATGGAGAAAAATGTTTTGGCCAAAAAAAAAACAAACCAGAAAATTGACCAGAAAAAATAGTAAGAACTACAGAAGGGAAGGACTGACAAAGCAGAGAATAGAGCATTAATTTCAGAATCACTGTGAGAGAAAGGATCGCTGTAACTATTTTGCTATCAAACTTAAGAGGCAAAAAAAAAAAAAAAAAAACCCAAAAAAAAAAAAAAAAACCAAATACTAGAGAGTTAAGCAACAAGCTTTTAAGCTTTCTTTCAGTGATAGAGTTAAGCAGGACTCAGCCTATAAATAACTAAAACAGGAAAAATATGCTCGATGAAAAAAGATAGTTCTTATACATGTTCAGTAGCAGTGCATGGATTCCAACAGATATAACTTGTAGCTAGCAACCAAGTTAAAAACTAAATAAATGTGGGTAAAGCAAATGAACTTAGGTAACTGTACCCTTATTGAGATCTTCTTATAAGTGTAGAAATTACCACACAGTTCCTCTTCAGCCTATGGACAAGATTTCCCAGAAATGTCCTCTAATGGTCTTGGGAATCTATCCAGCTGAGTTTCAAAAAGACATTGATTCCCAACATAAAAGTTCTACCTCAAATAATGATGATATCTACTTACTGGTGAAAAATAAAGCCCTTCCCCACAAAAGTTATCAGATGCAATGTTATGGCTGTGTTACACAAGCTAAGGAGATGATGAGGTTGGTATCATGTTACCACAAAACATTTTAAAAAACCCCAAAGGTATACTGAGTAACTTGAAAATACACGGGGAAAGAATAGAAAGTCCTTGGAGAATACAAGCACATATGCCATTCAAATTACTTGCAAACTGTCATTATCAACCTGTACTAAGACTGTGAAGTGAACATTCCCACAGAAAACTGATAAACAGTATAATTCAGTCCTTAGGTTATAAAAATAAAGGGAGAGAATATCAAGCTACAGTGAAAGGCAACTTTTCTGCAGAAGATTTAGACAGAGGAAGCAGAGGCATTTACTTTATGACAATTCTTGCTTTACTTTATGGAAGTTGAAATAGTGATGTTAAACTTCCCAGAAATAAACAAAAATAACTGAAATCTAAATCCCACAGCTGACAGGCATTTTTTTCCTTTGCATCACTCACTCAAAGGTTTGACACCCTGAGGACATCTAAGCACCCTCACTTTGAAATCTCTGAGGATTTATCCTCACACAACCATTAGAGCAATAAGACAGCAGGCTTCTCTCTTGACACACGGTGGATTGCAGCAGGTAACAACCTGGAAACGGATTTCCAGGTGTTTTTTGCTGTCAGCTCCTTACAGTACATCTTCTGGTATATTGCCGCATGCTGGAAAGATCAGACAGTGGGCACAACTGCATCTACTGCTACCACATGCTCATCTTGTGCCCTGAAAATTAAACTTCCAGAGAAAATGAAAGATGGGTGTTGCTGATATAACAGCAGGGAAAAGATCTGAGTTAGCAGTCAATGCTGTGGATGATACCTTGCCCCAACACCAGCATCACAGATGGATTTGCAGCAACCAGCCCCACCAGGCAGGGCTGACAAGGTTCATCTCATTTAGGCAACAGCTCGGCTGTTCAGGGACACTGATTTCCTTCTATCATTAACCACCAATAAAAATAAAAGCATAAAAGAGACAGTGATGTAAAGGAACACACTTTCTTCAGCTAAACTTCAGATGAACTACCAGGACATCCCCACCAGTCTGAGAGCAAAGACTGTGTCTTTGTTCAGCTGGGTATTTATGCTGTCCTGGCATGAAGTGCTGCAGCAAGCTAGTAAGGGTAGATGAAAATGTGTTGGATGAAATAAATTCCTTGAATCATTCATCCCACTCTGAAAAAGGGTGTTTTAAACTGAGGCATGTCCCATCTGCTCCTGAAAGAACATCCCCATGGCAGTGACAGCAGAGCAAACCTCTCCTGAAGTCCTGTACTCTTCAGAGCAGCCCAACTGCTGCTACTGTCTCCTTTGACAGACTCTCTCCTTCCTTGCCCCAGAAGACACATCCATCCCAGCACCTCTGACAGCATCTGCCCAGGCATGTGGGAAGAGCTGAACGTGCAAAGATTGGAGTCACTGCTGAAACTCAGGGTGAGAAGAGTCAGAGGAATATCAGCATTCATCTTACTTCACCATTCTTGATACCATGCAACACACTGCACCAGTATCTTAAATACACCTCTGGGGAGAAGGAAAAAAAGAAAAAAATAAAAGAAATTCTCCACTTCTTTTAACTTCATTTAACCAAAAGCTCACGGAAAACTGAGTTTAAATGTAGCACGCATCCATTCAAAATGCAGATAGTTACACTTCAAACAGCCTGAAACAGTCCAGCAAAAACACATCCTACCGTCATCAAGCTGCAGAGCAAGTTCCCAGCCCTGGAGAGGAGAGTTTGGGGCCCCTGGTCACAAAGCGTTGGATCAGCAGTTCTGGGCTGCAGCTGGCGGCCAGGGGCCTCACACCGCGCTCTGAGCTGGGATCAGCAAAGCCTGACCCACTCAAGCACAGTTTCCCCTCTCTTTCCCCATGGCAGAAGACACCCTAGAACACTCAGAGACCTGGGAGTGGGAAAAGCAGATGTGGTCAGCACACCCCACCTCCAGCTGCACCCAGGAAACCTTGTGTAAGCCCTGGAAACCAGCATACCTCCAACAGCAATAAAACACATGCAAATATTAGCTCAGGAATGCAGCCCAAGGAAGCAAGGGTGTTTTGGGACATCCAGGGAATTGAGAGCATTCTCTATGTAACCAAAAAGCTCTCCAACATTAGAATTTTAAGTGGAAAAAAAAAATTCATATTAAAAATATGAAGAGGCATCATGCCAAAGAGTGAGTTAATTAAGGTGGAGTTCCAATGATAAAAAATTGCTGGACTGCAGAAATTTTTGAATATTTTCTGACTTTGCAGATGAAAATAGTATTTCATTTGAGTGAAAAATTATGTCGAGAGGGGATGCCCCATGCCTTTTTGCAGTCCATTGGACACATTTTGTTTTTAAATAGATGCATTTGATCTCCAAGTGCTTGTACATGTTCCCAGGCTCAAAATAAGACAAAGAGGAACCATGTCTGCACTTTAAACAGCAACTTCCTTTGACATTGCCTCTCTTCTTTCCCAAGCCTGCAAAAGCAGAATCTTTGAATCTTAAATTAAAATATAGTATCATGGATACTGACGATGAAAATTGCTGTGCAATTCATCAACTGAAATACGTATCTACTTGAGTGGTTTTGCCTAAAATAAATTATTATTTATTAATATAAATATTAATAAATAATTTTAAATGTCTTTTGAATAAATAAATCAAAGCTTAACCTAGTTAAAAGGAGGGAATTTTGTGATAAAAATCAGGAAAATTTTGCGTACTGCAGTTAAAGAAGGAGAAGAGAAGCATATTATTAAAAAAAGAAAAAAGAGAGAGAGAGAGAGAAAAGCAAAGATATTCCATAGTCCACACACTGAAGGAAAGATATCCAAATGAAAATATATTTTAAAAGATGATTGACTGGCCTGCTGAACTGGGTCTTCAGGACCAATCTCAGTAAATTCCGTGGCAACTAATGGCAACATTCCCCCAAGAACAGAATTGGTCAGCACAGCAGCAGAAGTTAAGTTTTATCCCTATAGCAACATAACATTTTCAGGTTTCTTCTGTCCCATTGTGTCATTTTTCTATGCTATTGGATTGCAGAAAATCAATTAAATAATTTTTCCATTACAAAAATTTGATTCAATATTCTGCGTAACATTCCTACTCAATTTAAACCATGAGATTCCAACCACAAAGGGCCCTTGTAATGGAAAGAGAACAAAAGAAACAGAATTCCTCTTCCAAGAACTGCACAGCAATTGCAAAAATATTAATTTTTATTTCAAACCTCCAATGTCTCTCTGAAAAACTCCCTTTTAGTTTTATTTTAATGTCAAACACCTCAGCCGTTCAACTGCTTACCTATCAATTCGGACTGAGCAGAAAACATTTTAACACCCTGACGGCTAAAGCACTTCAGAGAAAAGCAACACGATGGATCTTCTCTGTTTGAATGCTCTTTTTCTACCCTCTGGACAGCACAATCTGCCTTTTTGCCAAGCGGATCAGCCTGAGATGTTCCTTTTGGGACTGGAGCTCCTTTCCGTTCCTAAGCAACAGATTTGCATAAGCTGAAGGAGCAAAGAAAAATGCTTTTCACATCATTTACGGGCCTGCCTGATTAAAGTAAAAGACAGAAGAAAGCAAACAGCAACTGACAGTCCTTTGTGCAACAGATTTGACATACTGTTAAGCTTTCAAAAATACGTCTGCAAATTGAATGTTAAAAAAGGCTTAATAGGTGAAAAAGAGAAAAAAAATTCCAGCACTGTATTATCCCATCCAAACATCACAGAGAGTCCCAGAAGAACAGCCACATAATAGAGACGATTAATTTAGTATTAGACTCCAATAGGGTGATGTGGCTCACAATAAATGCAGGCTTCCAAAAGCAGGCACAGACTGGGGGAAGAACATGAGGCTAAGAGCATGGAATTTTTTTTATTATTATTTTATTTTATTTTTTTTTAGAAAATCTCAGCTTCCTAAATTAAAAGCTCTTTGTGTTCAGTCACACGTGAATTTTTCGTGCAATCTGCACTGCTACCTGTCCAGCTTCTGTCCCCTGCAGGGAAACATCCCAACAAACAATCCCCATCCCTTCCATCTCTTTACACAAACAATGCCTGTGCTATGACTCTGCAAGCAAGGTTCAAATGCTCAGTAATACACCAATCTTATCACCTGGAAAACTGAATTCTGGGCAGTATCAGTAAGCAACAGCAGCACTATTAATCCAACCTAAAAGCCACACTTCGGTGAGTCAGTACTGTTCCTCCCACAGGACAATCAAGGTCAGAAGGACAGCACTGCTAAGGATGCTGTCATGGAGCTGAAAGGGCTTGCTGACACAATGACCACCAGGACTCAAAGGACAATTGGTTATGCTTGTCAAGTAACTTCCCTTTCAATATCCTGGATGAATTCAAGCACTTTTCAAATAAAAGGAAGGTCTGATACGTTACTAACATCACAGCAGGTTAGGAACAGGGGAGTCTCAGGCTCTTTGGATGAAGCCTAGACCAAGACTACTGAGTCATGGTAGTCCAGAATTGCCTTTCCTGATGCCAGCCACCACGTGTACATCCACTAACTACTCCTTTTTACAGCATCAGTAAGTAAACTCTCCCACGACTAGAGAACAGTGCAACCTTAGCACTCCTAGATCATAGCACCAGGCTGGAATCACTGTATTTTTGCTAGCAAGGCACCACAAAAGTGAATTTATCTTTTCCTGCCATGCTAGCAGCCAGCAGGAGCACATGGATGAGCACATACTAATTCTACAGCAGCAGCATCTACAGTGGATGATGATGGCGCAGCAGATAACAACCAGGTATTTCAAAGGGCAGCCTGGCCAGTACTATGCATCTGCAATATCATTCCACATCTTGAAGCTTTGGAAGAGATACAACTTCCTGATGTTCAAATATAGGGCGAAATCCTAACCCTCTGTAGGAAGCTGAAGTGGAGAACACATGTACTTCAACAATGAAAAATTAATTCTGTTCATCCCACTTATTTTATTTGAAAATCCATTCCAATGGCATGGGAGAAGCCTAAGCCTCTAAAATTTCCTCCAAAAGTATCCCACTAAGATGAACAAGGAGGGAGGGCCTGTCTCTGAAGTTTGCCCTGCAGCATGCAAGCCCCCTCTGCAATGGCACTTGTGCTACAAGAATTCACAGAGGTGTTCTGTTTGGTTTGCTTCATCTGTGAACGTAAGTCTGAAACCCAAGATATGTAAAATTTAAAAAACATCTGCTGTTGATGGGGCTAGATGGCTGAGAGGGTTTATGTCGATTTACTAATTAATTCTCACAGAACTGAGTTAGTTCTGAGTGAACTAACTGAAGTATAGAATGAAGCCCCTTCAGCAATATTTGGCCTCTTTTCAGACTGCATTGAAGTTAGAGAACTAAGCATTGTTTCATTCTAAGTTAGGTGTGCTGAGATCTGTCTTGCTACACTTACTTGCCTTACCCTATTAATATTCTCTGGTATTACACCTTTGAATTGCACCATTTCATCTTCCTGACCAACTCCTTCCCCTTCTCTTTTTTGTGTTCTTTTCCTCTCACCCAGTTCACTCCTCCACATCCATTATTGCATTCTGCTGATGCTGCTCTCTCCTGCAGCTGTTCTCAACAAGCATTCCTTCTGTACTTGTTCCTGATCCTGCTGCTGCACGGGTGGTAGGAAGCAATGCTGCACAGCAGTGCTTTGGACAAGACTGAAGTTTAGAACAGAAGCTAAGCACTGAAGCACAGCACTTACAGCATATGAAAACTACACCTATGGTTGCTGTGAAAAGCTCTCTCGCTTCTTAGCAAAGGTAACACTCCCACTGTGAGCATTCTGCAAAGAATGAGAAAGGGAGCAGCAAAAGCAATAACCACTGCAGAAAGGAGAAAGAAAAGCAAGTTCACATAGAATTAGCTTGGCATGGCTCAGGATGAAGTCTTCCACTACAGATTGTTCACACCTGCTCAGCACGGGTTTCATGGCTGCCCTGTGTGTCTGGAGCAAAGGGAGTGCTGGTACTTTAACCAAAAGGGGCACACCTGTGTACATGGGCTGAAAGGAGCTGGGGGACAGGGGAGCTGAGCACCCCAGTGGATGAAGGACTGTCATGTTACAGGTAAAAGAGATGAGCCTCAAAGATAGAGAGGAAGACAAGAGTCTGGAGTCTTCAGATTTCCATCTAAGCAACAACACAACCCGTCAGCCTTAGACAAACTGTCTATTTAGACTCATAGAATGGCTTTGGTTGAAAGGGACCTAAAAGACCATACAGTTCATCCCTCCTGCCATGGGCAGGAACACCTTCTACTAGACCAGGTTCCTCAAAGCCCCATCCAACCGGGCCTTGAACACTTCCAGGGATGGGGCCCCCACAGCTTTTCTGGGCAACCTGTCCCAGTGCCTCACCACCCTCACAGGAAAGAATTTCTTCCATATCTTTTAGCTAAATTACATCTCTTTCAGGTTGAACCCATTACTCCTTCTCCCATCACAACAGTTCCTGATAAAGCATGTGAGTTCTGTACTTTTATTTCACAAGACTGGAAAGAAACAAAGAAAAAGATCGTTTTCTCAGGGGAGGGGGGGACAGCATTCTCTTCCTTAGCCCAGTTACACAGATGGTTGCTCCAGGGTCAGTCTTACAGCTTCTCAGGGGAGTCTGCTTGGCAACACCCCTGCCTGTGGGAAGGACACCCATCACACCACTGCTGAGGGCAGCTGTCCAGGCAGGGGCAGCCCCCCAGGTCTCCCTTCCACAGTGCCTCCGCATTTTGCATCCAGCTCCATCTTCCAGCATATGACCCCCAATGACACGACAGGCATTAATTATTTCCAGTGGGTTTTTTCAACGCCAGTTGCAGCTGAAGCTCTGGCTTCAGTGCTGCCTTATTTTGAGTTTAAAATTTGAACAAAGGCTTCAACAAAAATGACTCTGAAAGAGATGCTGTCTGCTGTCATTCCCACTTCTTCTCTATACCTGTAGGTACTTGGTAAGTCAACAACACCACACTCTTCACTTTCAGTTTAAAAAAAAAATACACAGCCTCATCTGAAAAATAAGCTGGAAGATATTTTAGGCAAACTTGTACTATCCATGCTTATACATAGATTTATTACCTAAATCAGTACAATAATAATGTACAATTTTGCAAAATTATGGTATTTTAAAAGAAAACAAACAAAAAACCCAAATCAAACAGGCTTCAGAAGCTGTAAAAAAACACCTACCATTATGTGCATTTCTGTGAGGAGAGAGTGAATCAGACAAGAAGCAAATCATGGTTTAATAGTTCTCTTAAAAAAAACTGAAAAAATACTATGGAACAGAGTAGAAGAGAAAACAAAAAATAAATAAATTTTTATTTCTTAAGCTCTCTTTTTCCTCAGAAAGAGCTGATCATCTGTAGTATTTTATACAAGAAAATAGGCAGTTTTAGTGAAAATTCAACCAAAACTCTACTTCAGATATCACCTGACAAGAATTCACATCTATCTTGAGCCATGTGTCATGACAGTTTGCCAGAACTTCACACTTAGAATCTATAATTCAGTGTACTCTCCTTATTGATTTTATATCACTGACCCCACTTAAAATAATTAGAGTTATACTGAAAGGTTATAAATAGTTTCAGCATTTTTATTTCCTGCCAACAAAGTGTCCATGCCCCTATCAGAATTGAAGTATTTTAAAGTGAAGTACAACACTAACATATTTTTATCTAAACCCTGGAAACAAATCTCTTGTATAGGTGTAGTGTATAAAGCAACCATCTCCAAAAGCACCCTGTGTCATTTGCACAGCTGGAATCACTACTTAGCATATCAACTCTTGAGACTCATGTCCTAACATAAAACCATAGTACTGTTTTTTATAAATCTATTTGTTTCTAAAACCAAAAGCACCATTTCATATTTTTTCTTTTACTTTAGAATATAGTTATTCATAAGAACATTACTGAGACTCAACCCTGCTAAACGTTTGCAGAGAGTGTCATCTAGTAAGCATAAGCCTATATACACTGCCTGAATTCTTAAGATGCCTTTCAGTGGAGAGAGAGGAGAGGGGGTAGCATTTTTTTCCACCAAATGAGCAATTATTAGCTTTAAAAAGTTTATTTGTCACTCTATTACCTCCTGACCAACACTGCTGAAAAGCAGACCTGCAAAAACCAGCCACATGAAAGGCTTGCTGAAAGACAGACTGTTGAACAGAGAAAAAAATCTCCCAGTATTTGGCTCAAGCAAAGAGAAATCATACAAGTTCACCCCACAAAAAACCACTTTGTGAGCCGGAAGCACTCATGAACTGAGAAAAAGAGGGTACCACAGCCTGCTGCCCTGGCATTAACCTCTGATGAAAACAAGAACAGAGCTGCCAATTCCACACGAAAAGCTTTAGTAAAGTTAACAGGTGGAAGGTGCACTTCTGTGGAGGACATTCACTTTAAGCTCTGCCTAGGCCAGCAACACACACATGCACACAGAATCACAGAACAACCACCCAGTTAAAGAACTACCATGTTCACTTTTACTTCTCTGTAGTCATTGAGAAGAGTATAGCAGGGACCTCACAGCACGACTAAGAGGCCTGCAAATCTACAGCAGACCACAGCTGGCTAAGTCCCACACAGCAGGTGCCTAGCAGGCAGCTAATTTAGCAATGAAGGGATTTCCACCCTGAGCTCACCATCAGACTGATGCCCTGCTGGGGCCCCTTCCAGCAGGAGCAGAGGTCTGGCAGAACGAAACAGCTACAGAAAATGTGGGGAAGGGATACAGCAGCAGGACACAAGTGCTGCTCCTCAGAAGCAGGGACCACCACCATCTCCCAGTTGGGAAGGCTTGGAGAGACAGGTTTCCTCTCCAACACCCTGAGCCAGATCTGTGCTCAACTCAGCTTAAACCACTTCTTCCACAATGGTCTTTCTACAGAAAGGCTACACAGGTATAAATTCCCTTGCTGTCTGCTAATGGTTAGCCTGAGGGAAAGGGGGTTTCTTCTGAGACGGCAAAGGCCTGATGATTATTTGTGCCATACCAACCTTTACTACAGCTCTACTTTTTACAGTCTACGTCCAAGATAACCACTTTTCCCCCAAAACACTGAAGTGTGTGAATACAGGATTTTCTTCACAAATACAGACACTTGTGAGTGCACATATATTTACAGACATAATAGAGGTAGACAGTAAACAGTACATACTGACACAGAGAAAATCTTTTCAATCTTATGAAGGAAACAAGCTTCAGGATTTTTTTGCCAGTGTGTTTACAAGAGATAAGGAGCTACCCAAAAAATAACATTTTTGGTGCCAAGAGATAGAAAGATTAACTCCTATTTTGCAACCTCTGTCTTCCTGTAGCAAGTCTCATCAATGCATCATACATTAATTTTACCACCAGAAAGGCAGTGATGTGGATTAATGGAATTACGTTTTAACAAAGCAAATCAATACGCACTCTGTTATCAGTATTACACAGCAAAGTGTGCCCCCGAGCCCTACTAATGTCAGCTTCTAAGGGCAGACATGCAGGAAAGAAGAATCCTGAAGTGACGCATGTAGCTTAAAATATAAAGCACCATTACCAAGCTCCTGTGAGTTTTTGTAGGTATACAGTCACATTTCACAATGTTGAATTATCCTTCTTTCATTTTACTGTCTCAGCTCTGCATAAAAAACCGGCCAAGGATAGGTGGCTTTTATTTGTTGTTTATACCAATAACAATGTAGCCAAAAAGTAGCAAGATGCTCTACAGGAGTAGCATCTGCCAGAGGCCACTTGTAACAAGGTATATGTTCTACAGATCAAAAATTTACAAATCTGTTACATTTACTCCCCCCTGTTTGCCTTCATCCCTGGGAACATGTTCACAGGGAAGCTCAGGACTTTTTAAATGAATCACATTCCCAGGCGCAGGGATGGATCCACCTCGAACCAGCTCACCGGGAAGTCACGCCCGAGCTGTGCCAAGCTCCTGCAGCATCCCTAGGTAAACAAGCATTTAACTTGGTTCAAGCATAATTGCTTATTAAGTTGGGGCTTGCCATAGTAGCTGCAGCTATTTTAAAATGTATAAACAGTGGAAATTCAGAGGCTCACACAGTCAACTGTATCAAGAGCAGTGAAGTCAATCGCACAGCTGACTTCCAACTCAGCAGGGTCAAACTTGCTGCCCAGCATTCAAGTTTACTTTGCTTGTTGGTACAGCAAAGGAATCACTTTAAGTGCTTGCCCAGAGAACATAGGGCAAAAAATTTAAAATGAAACCCACTAGATATGCACATAAAAAGGCATGGAAATTATATTAAAATTTTTTTTCTCTTGTATAGCATTGCAGGCAGTTCTAGCAGCTTTCAGGCCAGAGGATAAATACAAGTGTTTCCACGAAAAAGAGCTTTGTGGGGATTTTTTGTTCCATATTTTTGTTCCAACCTTGCAGCTCAATTCCAACCACTGAATTTTCCACCTCAACCTGAATGTCTTGGAAATCTTTGAGAAACAAATTTAAAAACAAAAATCAGATGATTCTGACAGGAGAGTTACGGCAAGACTTTAAAACCTACCCTCAGGAACAAGCCACCTTCCAAGACAATTGTCTCCCAGAATGAATAAACAAAGCACTAAACAAAACCTACAGAGTATATCAGGCAAACATCTAACATGGAACATAGTTGGAACAGATTTCTGGTAACTCCTTAATTATGCTACAAAGTCAGCATAATGGACCAAGAGAATCTGTTGGTTTAAGCCCAGAGGACAATTTCCATCTAAGGCAAACTGAAGAAACAAGAATTTTGTTAATTAATACTTTGAAAATTACAGGTACATCACTAAAGGACTATGAGCTCTTTTTAATAAGTCACACATTCAGAAGGTAAAAACTGAAAAGTCTGAATTGTTTGTGGAACATTCCCTTTCTTATAAGATATATTTTTTAAAAAAAATTTAAACAACTTAGATAATATGGCTCTATTTAAGTTTGAATGCTGGGATATTTATTGTGGGAGAAATTTTAGATTAGCAGAGCTGAGCATATTTTAAACACCACTCCACTCTCCTCATCAGGACCCACAAGACCAGTAAATAAAACAAAGTCTTTCCCTGGTGCCTTGGGAAGTCTGACCTGAAACAGAGACTGGACAGAGCTAGAGAATAAAGTCAGTATTTACTGAAAGGCCTCTAGCATACACTTGGGGCAGGACAAGAGCCTGACCAGGGCTACACCCAAGATGGACTTAGAATGGTCACAAAATGGACCACTGGACATGAGGTCCTACACTTTTATAAGTTTTGGTCTATTTGCATATTGGGGTTTAATTGTCCAACTACAGCTTCAGGTTGTGAGGTCTCATCCTTCTTGTTCCTCCCTTTAGCCCACCCTTGTTTATGCTTTTGGACCTGAAAGTTGTACTCGCTGATCTCCAGCAGGAAAAGGATTTGTTTTGTATACCTACTCAGTGAAGAGAGCTTACTAGCACTTAATATGAGGCTCAGAACTACACCCCTAGGCAGCACAGAATCTGAAAAACATGAAAGCTAAAACTTAAGCCATCATTCCCACAAACAAAACAAAATCTTTCCCACTTCAAGCAGGAATGTTGTGGGTGAGAGTATTTGGATTTTTTTCTAAGACCCAGAGAGGTTTATTCTCAGAATACATAAATTAGCTGTGACAACCTGAAAACCCAAGTACATTGGAGATATTCCATCAAATACATAGTCCCTAGCAAAACAAAGAAAAAAAAAAAAAAAAAAGAAAGAAAGAAAGAAAGAAAAAATAGAAAAAAATCTAAGCTGCTACAAAGAAAGACTGATGTACACTTTTGAGGGGGCAAGCCAAGCAAGCTTTGATGATACTGGGGTAAAGCCTTCCCAATGCTGTACAGACTTCCTCCAAATTCCTTCTCTTCCCTCCTGGCAGCTACAGAGACAACTGGCTGCCTACACCAGCCAGACTTCACAGACCTAGTCTTTTACACTAGAACAGGAGAAACTTGGTGTTTACAAAAGTTTAAAAAAATAAATAAATAAAGAAATAAAAAAAAAGCTTTTTAAAGGTAAAAGTGGGACTTAAATGAAGTCAAGAATCAGAAATTAAGTAAGGAGTTGGAATGCTTTTTCTATCACACAGCTCAGACATTCTCCGAGCATAAAACAGTTGAAGTACAATTAATATAAATATAATTCAGATTGCTGAATTGAATTACAGTATTATTAAAAATTCAATTTTGAAGAAAACACTACCCAACAACACTGCATATGTACATGTTCAGTAAGCTTAGTATAATAAAGTTATGCCAAATAAGTAACTGGAATGCAATAAGGACTGGAGTCACTCATTAGCCTAAGCTTGCCATTTCCCACAGTTTACAGAAAAGCCTGGTATGACCTTCTAATTAAGAAGAAATTCCTCCAGCTAGCTTTCCTCCTCTTCCAATACACGCTCTCCAGCCAACACTTCAGGCAGACTGGCTACATCCCACAAAGACAACTTCCTCCCAACAGCCTTCCTGGCACAAACAACCATTTACATGTCTAAATGCTACTCCAACCTGCCATCAAAACAGCGCAGGAAAAAAAAAAAAAATCAAGGCAATGAGAGCCTACTGAAAGGCCAAAAATTAGCAGAGATGTTGATGAACTACAGGAATACTCAGAAAGATGAAGCGCATATCTGCCTTCACCTTTGCTCATCAGAGAGGAAGGATGGGGTGGCAGACCATCCATCTGGGGATTTTCAAGCTTGCAGTGCTGCTGTCATTCCACCATAGTAATTTTTACTGGATAATTCTCAAGTTCCTCATGAGGAAGTTATTCCACGTCCTTAGACAGACACTACAGATCACGTCCTTCCTCTGAAGAGTGAGATGAACCTGCATAGAGCTTTTTGCTTTTATTTTTCCCCTCATCTAGCCCACTCCAATACAGACTAGGAGGCAGAACTCTGACCACTCGAGTACTGCAGACACACGGGCCACGCATGAGAGAGAACAAGCTAAACCTTACCGCCAGCAATACAAACCAAAATTGCCTTTTCGGGAAGCACAGGGACCCAACCCGCCTTGAGGGCACGGCCGCCCGGCCACGGCTCCGCACGGCCCTTCCCGCCGCGCCCCCGGGCACCGCCCGGCAGCGGGACCCCCGCGGCGCCGCCGGCACCTCCCGGCTCCGGGGAGCGCCACATGCCGGGGCGGGGATCAGCCAAGCCCAAATAACAGTACGGGGCTCACGGTTACCAGCGAGAGGGGCGCGGAGCCGCCCGGCCCCGCAGACGAAGAGCCCGAATTCGGGGGAGAGGGCGAAGGCGGGCCCCGGGAAGCGCTGCTCACCCGCTCTCCGCCGGCTCCCGGGAGCGGCGCTGCCCGGCGGCGGGAGGAGCCCGTCTGTCTGTCCGCCCGCCCGGGGGCTCCGCTCGGCCCGGCCGCCGAGGGTCGCGTCGGCCCGGCGGCTCCGCTCCTGGGCCGCGCCTGGCAGGGAGTTTCCTGTCTGAGTCACTTCAGCCGGGAGTTGCGCAGGGAAACACCCTTCCTGCCGCTCCAGCTCCTCCTCCTCCCGCCTCATCCCAAACCTGCCGCCCTTTCCCGCCCCCGGCAGGCTGCGGCCCGGCTCCTCCTCCTCCCGGGGAGCCGGGAGCAGTCCCGGAGCTGCCGCCTGCGGTACAGCTGCGTCCCGGGCTCGCCCTTTGCTTTTAATGAAAGCGACTTTTTCTGCGCCCTGTACGCGGGCCAATCTGTCTCTCGGAACACAAATCTACGCCCTGGACGACCGTGCCCATCCGTACAAACCCCAGACGGTGCTATGCGGCGCCCACCCCAGCACCACCGCAGGGACAACCAGCGTCCCAGGGGCACCGGGGTAGGTAGTAACAGGTCAGTGGCGGGGCTTCCCACTTCACAACTTTGCTAGCATGGCGAGGGAAAGACACCAGCCGTAAGGATGAGAAAATCTAACCTTAAAAAAAATCAATAGGGATCGCATGGGAAACCCCTTTAAACATCCTGCAGAGGGTGCTCATGCCTATGATGTTCGTATCCCAAAAAACCACACTTCATTAAAATCAAAACCATAAGAAACAGGCAGGTTGCTGTTTGATAACCTCTCGCTTTAACTTTTCTGTAATCAACACCAAACAGGTACCTTCTCATTTTAAAGTTTTCTTACTTTTTCCATGCATCGTTCTCCCACTGAAGTTCAGCTTTATTTGTTTGTTCAAGACTACATCTAATGAACTTGACACTGCACCATAAAATCGAACTACCCGTTCTTTTTCACGGACGTTTGTCAAGATTACTCTTTCCAGCCACTATTTTATGGCAGAGGGAATCCACAAACTACTCCACGTAGGGAATACGTAAGTCACCTGAGAACATGGGAACTTCCAAACTATTTTTCATCAAAGCGTATTTGCTTGTATCTGTCCGCTTTAAGTCGCATCCAACATTTTGTTTACTCTTGAAAACCCTCTCTCATCATAATCTAACTGCATACTGTTGCCATAGCAAGCACTTCTAAGTCTCTGTTTTCAACAGCTGTTTAGGGGACACTGTGCTATTAATGATTTTTGTGCTAAGAACAGAACAATTGGTGCTTTGCTTCTATTATTAGTTGTTGGGGTTTTCCCAAAAAAGTTTGCACTGCCTCAAGTTTCTTTAAATAATCTTTTCGTAATAGTATCTGCAAGAAAGCCTGTGAACAGTGGAGATAAGACCCCCAGTTTTCATTATTTCAAGTATGATCTAATCCAATTATTCCACCCTTTCCATACCATCAAGAATTTCCACAGCTTGTGGAGAAGTTATGCATCACTGTAAAATGTTATCACTACCATTTCATCAAATCACAGACACATTTACATAGCCATATTTGTTATTGCAACATGGTCTTTTCTATGAAACAATTTTCTAAGACACGGCTGCTGTTCTTCTGTCTGTATATATTCATAAACATTTTGAGCGCATATACCAAATGAATTAATTTCAATTCCTTTCAACCATCACAGCTCCTTATCAGCCTAACTTCCTAACCCAGCTCAAGTGAAAGTGTAAAGTACAACCAGAGCTGGATGCTCCTGTTTCTAAAGTGATACCTGATTTGTCTCCAGTGCTATCCATCCTATGCCCCTTTTCTGCAAATTCTGCTTGGGACAAGGACCTTTGTAAAGCAGGAATAATTTTGTTTCCTTGTCCTGAGCAAGTGCAAATTCAGAACAGCCTAGTCTTAATGCAACCAACTCGGCCTACATCAGCAATGAGACATTTGTTACAGAGCCAAAACAGAGCAGCAAGGACAGCAAAGTCCAACACTCCCCATGAAATCTGATCAACAGTAGCTTGATCCCACATGGGCAATACTTCATAGTCTGCCACTCTGTCCCAAGCAAGACCACAAATGTGGCTCCCCCACTTGCTGAAAGCCAGCTGGTGCCAGGAGCAGCTGCTTTGCATGAAAGCAAGAACTGCCAACTAGCATCATGCTGTCCAGGAAACAACAGCTTGTCCTAAGGATTGGCTGATGCCCCAGATCTTGTTATCTTCATCTAAGTAACTGAGTGGGCAAAGGAGCTGCTTCCCCACTGCTGCAATCTGCTTTTTATTAGCATTCCTATACATCAGTTTATAACAACTCACAAGATCATGTAAGAAAGTAGATGATAGTACACAGCTACTCAAGACTTGTGGGGTTTTATTATTTCATATAGGAATTAGACGATAATCACATTTTACCATCTGAATGTCTATGGTCTCACGTAACATGTGGCATGCCTATCACAACCATATCAAGTGAGCTCACTTAATACCATTCCAGATGCCTGATCTAATTCTGTAATGCCCCCACAACTCCCTGCTTTCCACTTTAGTGGAACTTTAGTGCAATGACAGTACTTGATAAAAGATGTTCAGCAGGTCTCCATAACCTGCTTTGACTTCTGCTGTATTCACCCTTCTCAATTATCCCTGTCACCTAGAACACAGACCTTCTAGGTGTAGCTAAAGATACATGTATCTATATATTCCCAATCAAGCCCCTAACTGACATCCTAGCCTCTGGAAGTTAGGTGTGGTTTTTATCAAACCAGGTAGTTTGAGATTCTTTCTTGTGTGGAATTTATTTTAACCTGATTTTAACCCATGCCTGTCAACAATCTTTAGGAAGATCTGCAACAGTAATGTATCATGCTTCTGGCAATTCATGTACCCTGTACCTAAACCACACAAGTATCAGATAATATCACAGGAACAAGCTTAATGCACTTGTCTCAAGACTTGATAAAGCCTGATAAAGTTCAAGGCACTATGATACAGGACAGCCACAGGTCTACTTCCTGATTCCAGTTAATGTCACTTTATTTTTACTTTTCTTCTTTGGGCTTTTAAGCATTTTTCCAATGAAATAATCTCTTCCAGAAGCACAGAGGATTACACAGAAGAGTTTCATTCCACAGCAGCCTGAGAACTTCAACAGCAATCTTGTGGTTCTGCCACTGGGTGTCTACTATGTCTAAGATGGTGATGTTACTCTCTGGTTTTGCAGATATTTTGGTGTTTAAGCTTAACAACATATCTAGCTATTCATTTAATTTTTCTTACCTGCAGAGTTGAGAGATTTTTCATCCTCATAAAGAATACAGGAAATTGTCATGATCTGACAGAGAAAGGTATTTACGAAATCATGACAGGCAATGGTCCCGACGACCTCAAGAACCAGACATCATACAAGAAAATAGGTAATTGTCTATAAATCACTTTAAAAATCAAATCCAACTTCTGGCAACATATCTCCTGTCCATGCTCTAAAGAGCTGGACAAGATTTTTCACACCAGAAGTCAGCACAGACTTGGGTGTTCTACATGGCAAAAGGTTTAAAGCTCAGCAAGTCTACAAAAATATATAGTCCCGCACTGCATACAGTAATGCATTGTTTCAGCTCTCAGGAGATAGGCACCTGTCAAGCTGAGGGGGTCTTCAGAGAAGACCAAAGAGGCTGGGTTGTAAAAGTCATTTATTGCATGGCTATATCAGTCTCATCAAGGCAGAGTTCAAAGAATAACAGTTTGTGCTGTTACGTATGCAAGGCTGTTTGGCATAAATTCCCCATGTCCCAAGCAGCAGCAGCAGCAGCAGCCTTCTCAGCAGCAGCCTCCATCCGTGATCTCAAGCATCCTCAAAGCAGTGCATTTTTATTCTTTTTTTTACCCAATCTGCTACAAACACGATTCTATTACTGTCTTCTTGGACCTATCCAGGCCTAACACGGATGTGCAAAAGTGGTCTAATTTCTCACACAAATTCTGTTTACATAGTTCTGTCTGTTCTATCTAGGAATGTTAGTAATGCTACATGATGTTTTTGTTATGTCTACGACTTAGCTAACTTTGTGAAGGTAATGCTACTGAACTTCAAACTAGGCTTTAGGGCTTTTCCTACTAACTAATAGTCTCTTTTTTTGCTTAAGGCATTTGAAAGATACTTTACTTGTTTAAAACTAAACTTACATTTCTACCTTATGTCTGCGTGGATTTATGTATTTTAGTTTCTCTGAAGGTTTTAATTCAGCCCTCACATTTCTGAGTACTTCTGAGCCTGTGTGAATGGGGCCCAGAGGGATTTGCATCCCAAGAGGCACCTATGAAGAGGACACAGCACTTGGGAGAGCTTAAGCAGAACAAGCATAAAAAGCAGCATCTCAGAGGTCTCAATGAGCAAAGTTAACAACCTGACCCACAGCAGGAAGCCTGTACCAGCTACCTAAACACGTAACTCCTATTAGGAGCCCTCCACAAGGCCTTACACAAGTGCAATGATCTGGTCACTCATACCTACCTTTAGTTCCAGGAAAAGCCAGATTCTCAACCCAAGTGCCCAGGTCCTGCCACGAGCACAGCTGACAACATCAGGTGTGCTGCACATTCATAAATACTTATTAGCACGTGATGACACATGCAGCTCTCTGGTTCCAATTCCTCTCCTAGAAATGGATCTGAGCAAGCAGGGTTCCCTAATTCTGCTTTCCAGCTCCCTGAAACACTAAACCAAGACTCTATTGTTAACTCAGAGGGATTTAACTCTTTTCGTGCATACAATGGGCCCACATCCCACCACTCTGCTTTCCAAGCCTGCTGCACGCTGTGCTGCCAAACCAGACCAGAGCCCACCCAACTCCCTGACAGACACCAACACAAGTTAAATCCTTTCTTGATTCTATTACAAATGACATTCATTTTGCTCATGCAGGACATCGGTGCAGAAATCAGGGCATGTATGTTAGGCAATTCAGCCCCCTCACTGTTCACCCCAGACCTGCCCCTCTATCCCTAAGATACCTTCATTAGCTCTCTAGGCCCTCAGACCTGTGATCCTGTGCAACCTTCCCAGCAATAAATGCACAGTGCCGCAACAAGACACTACAACAGTCAGCAAATACCAATGCAAA